>NC_086444.1:415271947-415606947 GCF_028390025.1 Pseudophryne corroboree | reverse complement strand
TATTTTGGGTCAGCAGCCATCTTGGTACAGGGAGTGAAGCCTCCCTGAAGGAATAGTATGGAATCTGCACAGTAGCGCTCTCCCCTTTCAACACTTTTTACATACAAATAGGATAATAATGATAAAACTCCCACATAGTCATCTAAATGGGATGTAGTCACCATCCCGGCGGTCAGCATACCTGCACCGGGATCCTGGCCACCAGAATGCCGGCAGGGGGCCGAGGATTATTCCCACTCATGGGTGTCCGTGACACCCATTGAGTGGGAATAGAACCTGCGGCGAGTGCAGCAAGCCACCGAGCCCACAATGTGGAGAATGCTGCGAGCCCGCAAGGAGCTTCATTTCGCTCGCTCCCCTGCCAGCATTCTGGCAGCCAGGGATCCCGACGTCGGTATGCTGATCTCCAGGATCCCGGCTGCCGGTCAACCATACCCAACGCACCTGAATGACTACTTGTGCCTGGTGTAGGATTCACAAATATGTGTAGGATTTAAAACCTTATAGGAACTGAGATTTAAGGTATATTACATGTAGTTAAAAAAGAAGAAGTTTATTTTATGGCAGTAGTTTCCAAACTGGGGGCCGTGACACCCTGGGGTGCCTCGGGAATGGAAAGGGGGGGGGGGGTGTTAGGGGGACCTTGCAGTAGTGCCATAGTTTGGTGATCCAGGACCAATTCAAATTATTTATACTTTGGCAAATTGGCAAAACCAGTCCCTCACCACATAACTGAACCTAAGGATGACATATCATTAACACAATTGACTTAATTTTATAATTTTTTCTGAATTTCTCAATAAGAAAATTTGGCCTAGGGGTGCCGTGAAGCTAATTCTGATACTCTAGTGCAGAGGTGTCACACCCGCGGCCCGCATGCCTCCCCTACCGCATCCTTTTGCGGCCCATGGGCAGGGGTCGGGCAGGGGTCCTTTAGCGGCCCGACCACCTTGCTTGCAGCAAGGGCAGGAGAGTGCAGCACGCGCTTATCCTGCTCCTCAGTCCGGACTCCAGCAGAGGCGCGGGTATCTTAAATCAGGCGCCAGTTCGTGAGCCAATCAGAGATCGTGGACCGGCAGCCAATCAGGAGCTGTTTCAGAGTCTTTGCTTTGTATGTGTGGCGCCATCTTCCTGAAGAGATCACTGGGAAGATGGCGCCCCTTCCACTGGTTACAGCAAGGGCATACTGGGGAGGGGTAGCAAACTGGGGCCCCTACCGGGCCTCTCCAGCAGCCCCTACCCCAACGCATGTCTTTCTGAGTTTTTGGGGTGTTTTTATAACAACATGGTGATGACACTGTAGCACAGAGATTTTCAACCTTTTAGAACTTGCAGTACACTGAACAAGATTTAAATATTGCCAAGGCACACTCAAATATAATGGTGATGCATGGTGCAGTTCCGTGTCCTAGGATGTCACGTTGCAGCTTCTCCATAGGTAACGCCTGAACAGGCACGGCGATAGGGGGGGGGGACAAAGAGGACACTTGTGCAGGGCCCTGAGGTTCAGGGGGGCCCCAAGTATTAAGAACAGAAATAAAGGGGGCCACAGTGCCAATATTGCTTTTTAAAGTGTAAAAAAAGGGAACAAGTGGTTCTATGTGCGCACCGTGCTGCTAGTAATGCTAAAACTCACAATGAGGTATTTCCAACCCTCCACCACAAGTGAATAGACAAAAAATAGAGAGATAGCTCCACCAGCGCAGACAATAATATGAAATGGATACTTATTCCAATATGATAGATGGTATTTGCAACTTTGTTCCTCTCTCCCAGTCAGATGTCATATAAATTACAGGAGAGAAGATAAAAATACCATAGTGTAATCCATTTTTTAATCAAAACATATAATACATAAAACATAAAATATCCCTGCAAGGATATCAGATAAAAATAGAAGTTTCTTCGACACAGGTAACAATAAAATAATACGTGGCTGTGAATGTGTTGCAATTACCGATGTAATATGAGAACTATATCACAAGTTCTCAAATAGGCATAAAACAATCTCCATTCCATGCATAACAGCACCATGTGAAAATACTTTAAAAGAAGCTTGAGTATCCAAAACAGATCCGTAGATGGATAATTACCAGTTCCAAGTGAAGAACTGGCAGCGCTCAGTTCTTAAACGCTTTGGGAATCAGAGGCAAAGTCCTTGGCTGCAGTCCCAGGTTCCTCTGCTCCTATCCAAACTCCGGATCGTCTGGTCCCCAGCTGCGGCACCCACGCGTTCCGACCCTCCACCGGGGTCTTTCTCAAGGTAAGCCGTAAAGCAGAATGAGTCCATACATCAACATGAGGTGTTTAAAAACCTCCCGCTGTCCCGTGATTGGTCCCGGCACGTGAGTCTCTAATCAATTTGAAACTACATGTCCCATGACTCCTTGCGCAAGGACCGTCACATCCTGTTTCCTGTACATCGCGTCTCGTTGTCATAGTAACGCGTGACTGGAAGCGTATCAACTGTTATAGGATGACAAATACAACAACTTAGTACTATATCATAAATCCAGCTATAAGATATGTGAGGTGGGTTTATCCATTGTATTCCACCACCAATTAGCAATAGATATAGAGCTAAATTAATATAGCCAAAATAGAAAAGATAGAGACATTGTGAATTATTACAGATAGGTTTTAGAGGGTAAAAGATTCCTATTTAAAAACCTCCCGCTGATCCGTGATTGGTCCCGGCGCGTGAGTCTCTAATCAGTTTGAGACTACATGTCCCATGACGCCTTGCGCAAGGACCGTCACATCCTGTTTCCCGTACATCGCGTCTTGTTGTCATAGTAACGCGTGACGAGAAACATGCCAGCTGTTATAGGATGACAAATCCAACCGCTTAATGCTATATCATAAAACCAGCTATAAGATATATGAGGTGGATTTATCTGTTGTATTCCACCACCAATATTGCTTTTTAAAGTGTATGCTCCAGCTGCTCAATTTAAGCAGGAAAACAATTAACAGGCCACCTACACCCTCCTTACTCCTTTTACCCCATCCCTTTGTCCAGTCCCTGTGGTCCATACTGTATTGCCATCATTATGCATGTCGCTGCGCTCTGGCTTTTCTGTATGTTCCTGCCACCACCACCGAATAGCCGGGTAGCCCAGTATGAAAACCACCTGGCGGGTTTACTGACAGGCTGAGTCAAAGGCTCTATTTTTTTTTAAAGATCCCCTCTGCCAAGTTAAGGGAGGTTGAGGGGCCCCCAGAGATATCAGTGTACTGGGCCCCAAGATTTCTGTTGCTGGCCCTGACCCTAACCCATACCCCTAAACTAACCCTAATGGCTGCAGTAAAAATTGATGTTTCTATGTATATAGTGTATTGCAAGAAATTATCTGTGAATCCAATGGTATTGTAAGTGCGGTATATACTTGCACTTCTTTGTGGGGTGAGAACTTTTCCCCTAAGTGAATTCAGCCGTATCAATAGAGGTTGTGTGGTTTGTCACACAAATTACATTGTTGCTTTTTTTTCCAGAAGTGGTGCTCGGAGCTGTAACCCACAGACCAGCTGCAATAATTATGCTGGGTACACACTAGACCAGTGGTTCTCAAACTGTACCCTGATGTTCCTCAGGACACTTGCAGGGGTGCCTTGGATTGATGGTCCAGGACCAATTCAAAATATTTATAGTTAGTGTTATAGGCAAAACCAGTGCTGGTGGCTGGCAATCATAACATATGTACACAAACAGATGCAAATGTTGTCCCCTACCACAGGGCCAGTGCTAGGGTGTTTGGCGCCTCCCTGTAAACTATAAATTTGTGCCCTCTCTCCAATACTTAATAAAGGGACAGCACGTGCTTTCATAAAGAAGGTGTGGTATCACAAGGAAGGTGCATGGCCACACAATAGAAACCCAATTCAAAGTACACCACACAGTAGCACAATCTTATTGTCATTACACCGAATGTAGTAATAATAATATTGCCCACAGTAGAAGTGCCCTTTATACACATGCCCACCATATCAGTGCCGCTTATACACATAATAATGGCAACAGTAGCAGTGCCACTTATATACATGCCCATGGTAGCAGTGCAACTTATACACATGCCCACGGTAGCAGTGCTCCTTACACACATACTCACGGTAGCAGTGTCACTTATACACATGCCCACGGTAGCAGTGCCACTTATGCACATATCCACGGTATCTGTGCCACTTATATACATGCCCATGGTATCAGTGCCACTTATACACATACCCATGGTAGCAGTGCCACTTATATACATGCCCACGGTAGCAGTGTCGCTTAAATAAATATTCAGACAAAATTGGAAGCACACACTTGCAAAAGAAGGATTCATAAAATTTCTGTAGAGAACAAGGTTTTCAAGGAGTTAAACTCACTGTTGTGTTGGGCTGCCCTGAACTCAGACAAGTGCATCAGCATGTAGAGGGGGAAGGGCTCAAAAACCCGAGTGCAGGGAGAACTGTTCCTTGCTTAAATCACCAGCAGCAGGAACAGAAACTGAAACTTGACAGCCCCTGTCGACAGAAGGAGTTTCAGACTGTTATGTAACCCCTCCTGCTACTGTGTGCTCTACTCTACTGGGAGGGAGGAACGGAGAGGAGATCAGTGGGTGGTCTGGACTGGAGCTTCATTCTGCCGGCACCGCTGAAGCGCTGCTTGTCACAGAGTCTGACAGGTGCAGCGGAGCCAGCAGCAGCGCACAGCAGCAGGGTCGCAGATCAGGGAGAGCTCCTCTCTTGCCCAGCGCCTCCCTGCTTTGCAGACTCTGCTGAGCGGGTAGCGCCGGCTTTGCCCTACCATATAACTGAAACTAAAGATGACAGAGAGTGAGAGAGAGAGAGAAATATACTATTTTGTTTTAAAGCTCCCCTCTGCCAAGTTAAGGGGGGTTGAGGGGGCCCCAGAGATATCAGTGTACTGGGCCCCAAGATTTCTGTTGCTGGCCCTGCACCTGAGCCACATCTGAGAAAGCCAGAAGAGCCCAACAATGCCCGGGCCCAAAATTAGAACTGGCTCTGCAACCACTAAACCCACCAGTATTGATCATTCCAAGGCCTCAGAAGTGGCAAAACACTGACGGGCCTGGCTCTGCTTCTATGACGGCACACCTGGAGACTGCTCCACGGCACAGTGGTTAAAAAACACTGCTGTAGCATATGCAGAATTAGACCAATCGGATTATGTTTGTGCTTTTTGTGATACCCCACGGGTATCTGGTATGCCAATCTGCATGGCACTGTGTATAGTACATCACACTTACTCTGCCCCGGCTTGTCATGGGTTCAGGCACAGCTACCAGAGGGTCCCCTGAAGAATCAGGTCTTTAACTACAAGTACATTGTGGGTGTGGACTACAGGTGTCGGTGCAGCGCATAAAGAATTGGGCGCCAGGCCATCTCAGATAAACAGCATAAAGTTTATTTAAACATCAAACAGGGAGATTGCAGGGATAACTTGTGAACACTCCTCCAGCACAAAGCATAAGTTACAGTGGATCACACATCAGGGCACCTCCTCCAGCGCATCGCTTAGTCGCAGCGGCATATATATGGCGAACATCAGTACATACCAGGGCATTCTGTGACCAGTAGTGCTACACATCAGGTTGCCGTCTCTCTCTCTTACTTAGCGAGGATTCTTTTCCTTGGGGGCGCTTACTCACGCCGCGTGGCTTTCCGACCACTTCACCCAGATACCTCTCGAGATACTTTTCCATGGGGGCGCTTACTCACGCCGCGTGGCTTCCGACCACTTCACCCAGATACCTCTTGAGACTCACACCATTAGCACACTTTTCTCCTGGCATCACCCTTTCACTGGATTCTGCATACTGCTGCTCTCACACTGCGATGTCTCCCTCTGTCAAATGCTTTGCTGTGGCTAGCATCACTCCCCACCTAAACATGTGGGGAGCCCTCACTGGGGCTACATCTTTCTGGTTAATCCACCACACTTCTGCTCACTCTCCTCACTGACTGTCCTCTCTTCACTGACTGAGTGTCCTCTCCCTAGGCTGCTGCAGGACAACCTTTTTATAACCCTGCATTCCCAGGTACACATTCTATCTGGGATTTCCCGCTCTGTGTTTCCCGCTCTGAGTCTGCAAATGAGTGAGTCATGCCCTTTGCATTTTGCAGACTAATCTGTATAGCTATGAGCTGTGCTGTTAACTCCTTCTGTGCTGCAAGCCGTAGGCTGCTGGCACAGTGCTATGCAACTCCAGCAAACATTTTACTTTTATTAAAGTCATGCTGGCACCTGTAGTGCCACAGTTGATTTGGGCTGCAGTTTCAGGGTATCACATGCACCCCTGCTGAAATCTTGCGTGTCCTCACGCAACAGCAGTTTTCAACATAACATATAATGACAGTACATGTGACAAAAAAAACAATCACATATTCAGGAAAACATGGCATGTCAAACATCACATTACATACAAATCACATATTCTGTTGCGGTTTTCAAACGAGTTACAGTCCAGAGTCACATGTGATAGTAAAATGTTCCAGACATCTTGTGGCAATTGCGCCAAACACAGAGAACCTGCCCTCGCCTGCCCTTGTCTCCCCCCACGTCTGGGTCAAAAGAGACAGGTGGCTCTCGTGGGCCCCTCCCATTAAACAAGTTTCTCCAACTTTAGGAAAATAGATATAGGGGACTACATTCCCCTTGCGATCCTTGGCTCTTTCGGACACTCAGAAATGGCCAAACACAGTGCCCCCAAGGGTGTTGCTCCGACCGGGTGCACTGCATAGTCCCGATGTCCTGTTACATGAGTTCCACCTCCACAAATATTGCCCTTAGAGCCCCACGTTGGTAACCATGGTTGCTCGTATCCTGTTCGCGGATGCCAAATGTGATAGCCCACTGGTATTAGGTATGCAAGATCTGCAGTCACTGTGTATAGTACATCGCACTTACTCTGCCCCGGCTTGTCATGGGTTCAGGCACAGCTACCAGAGGGTCCCCTGAAGAATCAGGTCTTTAACTACAAGTACATTGTGGGTGTGGACTACAGGTGTCGGTGCAGCGCATAAAGAATTGGGCGCCAGGCCATCTCAGATAAACAGCATAAAGTTTATTTAAACATCAAACAGGGAGATTGCAGGGATAACTTGTGAACACTCCTCCAGCACAAAGCATAAGTTACAGTGGATCACACATCAGGGCACCTCCTCCAGCGCATCGCTTAGTCGCAGCGGCATATATATGGCGAACATCAGTACATACCAGGGCATTCTGTGACCAGTAGTGCTACATATCAGGTTGCCGTCTCTCTCTCTTACTTAGCGAGGATTCTTTTCCTTGGGGGCGCTTACTCACGCCGCGTGGCTTTCCGACCACTTCACCCAGATACCTCTCGAGATACTTTTCCATGGGGGCGCTTACTCACGCCGCGTGGCTTCCGACCACTTCACCCAGATACCTCTTGAGACTCACACCATTAGCACACTTTTCTCCTGGCATCACCCTTTCACTGGATTCTGCATACTGCTGCTCTCACACTGCGATGTCTCCCTCTGTCAAATGCTTTGCTGTGGCTAGCATCACTCCCCACCTAAACATGTGGGGAGCCCTCACTGGGGCTACATCTTTCTGGTTAATCCACCACACTTCTGCTCACTCTCCTCACTGACTGTCCTCTCTTCACTGACTGAGTGTCCTCTCCCTAGGCTGCTGCAGGACAACCTTTTTATAACCCTGCATTCCCAGGTACACATTCTATCTGGGATTTCCCGCTCTGTGTTTCCCGCTCTGAGTCTGCAAATGAGTGAGTCATGCCCTTTGCATTTTGCAGACTAATCTGTATAGCTATGAGCTGTGCTGTTAACTCCTTCTGTGCTGCAAGCCGTAGGCTGCTGGCACAGTGCTATGCAACTCCAGCAAACATTTTACTTTTATTAAAGTCATGCTGGCACCTGTAGTGCCACAGTTGATTTGGGCTGCAGTTTCAGGGTATCACATTTTCACAGATTTACTCCGATTTTTTCATTGTTTTGTCCTTAAATGAGGTTATCACTGAAACACTGTAACAGTAATAAACAACATAACAACAGTGGAAATTTGGTTCATACAAAGCCTTACATAGCCAAAGATAAATAGGGAAACCCTACAATACAAATCTATACGTATAACAAAACGGTAATAGGCCCTACATACTACACAATAACACTGAAAGATATGAACGATCTCGTTCATTAATGAACGAGATATCGTTCATATCTTTCAGTGTGTAGGCACCAATGGTGAACGATGCGCGACCCCCGAGCTCGTTCATCGTTGGTGCTGGCTCATTTATACATGCATGACAATATGTATCTATAAAATAAGTCACCGCATAAATACACTGATGGCCTTCATTTAAAACATCATGATGCACAGACGTACCTTACTTACATAACAATATGTAGCTGTAATCCCGTAGCAGTTTCTTTGTTCCTTACAGATCCCTATTTCTGTATATTGTAAGGAAGGGAATGGACTTGCTTACTCTAAAACGGATGTTTTATTAAAACATTAAAAATCCACCAAAATGCCGTAATGAATGCATTAATGGCCTGTGTGATGGAATAACGGCCGATTACATACAAAACAAAGCCACCATATGTAAGAACCAGCAGTGGTGAATGGACATACATAAAAAATAGAAAAGCTCTCTGCCTTTATTTTTTATGTATGTCCATTCACCACTGCTGGTTTTTACATATGGTGGCTTTGTTTTAAAGATACCTTGATAAGTCTAAAGTACCCCACTGCAGTGTGAGTTTCGGTACACTGTACCTATGCATATTGATATCCTGTGCACCTTTTGAGTGTAATCTTGCTGTGTTGTAAACATACTACACAATGGCCCTCATTCCGAGTTGTTCCCTCGCTAGCTGCTTTTAGTAGCATTGCAAACGCTAGGCCGCTGTCCTCTGGGAGTGTATCTTAGCTTAGCAGAATAGCAAACGAAAGGTTAGCAGAACTGCTACTAAATAATTCCTTGCAGTTTCTGAGTAGCTCCAGACCTACTCCTAGATTGAGATCAGCTCGGTCCGTTTAGTTCCTTCCTGGTTTGACGTCACAAACATGCCCTGCATTCGGCCAGCCACTCCCCACGTTTCTCCAGCCACTCCTGCGTTTTTACCTGGCACGCCTGCGTTTTTTAGCACACTCCCTGGAAACGCCATGTTGCCGCACAGAAACACCCACTTCCTGTCAATCACACTACGATCACTCGAGCGTTAAAAAAACGTTGCTCGAACTTGTGTAAATCTTCTAAGTTTTGTGTTAAATAACTAAGCGCATGCGCGCTGCATACCATGCGCATGCACATTTTATACCTAATCGCTCCGTTGCGAAAAACGGCAACGAGCGAACAACTTGGAATGACCACCCATATATCTTTTTTTTCTGAGTTTAACCGCATCATAAAGTGGGAACTTATATAAAGCTAAAGATACCTTTATGAGCCTAAGTGACCTCCTCACTATATGAGTTTAGGAACACCAGCCAGGGGTGACTAGTTGGGGGGGGGGGTAATGCCACGGCCGCAGGGACCTACATAAATGTGTCCCCCGGCTGTGGCATTATCTCCCTGGCTAGTTAAGCCTGGTGCTGGTTATGGGGGACCCCTACATTTTTGTCCCCCGTATTTTTGGAACCAGGCCCGGACTAAGAGCTCGTTGCTGGTTGTCTAAATACAGGGAACCCCTGTCCAATTTTTTTCACAGTATTTAAACAACCAGGACCATCTCAAAGAGCCCGAGGCTGGTTATACTTAGGAGGGGGGACCTCACACATTTTTTTTTACATTGTTTAACCAAATCAGACCCTTTTCCATTTATTTAATGGAAGCCCTGGACAGCAAATTTCCAAAACAAAAAACAAAACAAAAAAGTCCCAAACAATAATTTTTATTTTTTTACATAAAAATGTACAATATATCACAAGTATGATGAGCAGGCAGGCATCGGGAATTGATGGCATCGGACTGAGATGCAAATTAGTGGCGAAGGGCTGGGTCAGTTGATGGTGGGCGAGTTTGTAAGCTATTGGCAGTGGCAGCGGGCAGCGGCTCAGAGGTATTAGCGGGTATTGGCTCGGCGGCGGTAGGGGTCATTGGCAGGATTCGGCGGATATTATGGCTGTAGTGCCTCACCAGCCACTGACCTCACCGCATGCCACTGACGCTACTATTGATTTTAAGCTGCCACTTTATAACAAGCCACGTCATGTACTAGGAACTGTAGTGTCCTAAAGCACTAGTTAATGTTCATCTGTTTGACTTCAGCGTTGTTGTCACCTTTAGCACTCACTGACTTACCCAGTGCTCCTGCATAGCTGGTACTGCAACATCCCAGTACTTCTGCATAGCTGGTACTGCAACATCCCAGCACTACTGTATATCTGGAATGGTGATTTCCCACTAAATCCTACATAGCTGGTTCTTCAAACATCCCAGTACCTCCACATATCTAGTACTGCAACAACCCAGTATCAAAGTCTAAGTAGCCGGTACTGCTCTGCATACCAACAAATCTGTTTTAGCTGGTTCTGCAAACATCCCAGTACCCCCACATATCTAGTACTGCAACAACCCAGTATCAAAGTCTAAGTAGCCGGTACTGCTCTGCATACCAACAAACCTGTGTAGTTGGTTCTGCTGCGCATCCCAACATCGAAGTCTAAGTAGCCTGTATTTCTCTGCATCTAGACAAACCTGTTTAGCTGGTTCTGCTTCACATACCAGTATTCCTGTTATAGCTGGTACTACACTGCCTTCCAGCACTCCAGTAATCATGGACTTGCTTCAACCACTTCCATTCCTTATCCTGTAAGAAGTCCTCTATCAGGACACCTAGTTTCCTACCCAGCCTTCCAGGCCCCACTGCCATGGCAACACCTAGACTGAACCCACATAGTAAATTAAACCTGACAGGAATGCATATGCATTCCATATCTGATCAACAGGATGTGTCCCGCACTTGTTTTTGGATGTGACTCGTGCAATCCACCAACACCATGGATACAAAATGTGGAAATATAGAATTATCCCAAGGATTTTAATTGAAAACTAAAGCCATATGTAAGAAATGATACTATCATATATGAAAGACTTTTAGACATCTTTAGAGAAAATAATATGGGAGGAAGGCAACACTTTGGTCACCGCTGACGTTAGCTCACTCTATACTATAATCAATCATGAATCTGGTATTAAGGCATCTAAAATCTTTTTATAGTCATCTAACTTATCCATAGACCTACAACAATTTCTATTAGATGGCATCTATTTTATTCTAATTAACAATATATTTATTTTTAAAGATTAATTTTATATATGAAAAAACTGGAACTGCAATGGGAACTAAGTTCGCTCCTAGTTATGCAAACCTATTTATAGGTAAGTGAGAACATGATACCATCTGGACAGATAATCCCTTTAGAGCAATCCTAGTGTCCTATATGCAGTATATTGACCATATATTTTTCATTTGGCAGGGAGGTATAGATCTTTTTATAACAATTTGGTACATTTCTTAACTCCAACCAATGCAATATTACCTTACCATTGAGACACACCAGAACAGCATAAATTTTCTATATATCACTGTATACATAAAAGATGGCTGCATTCACACTTCTGAATGTTGTTGAGCTGTGGAATGCATATGCATTCCACCGAATATACCATCCCACTTCCAGATCAAGAAAATAGAGAATTATGGCCCTTATTCAGCTTCAGTTACAGTTTTGCTAATACAGTCGCATGCTGGGGGCCACACAGCACAGTGTAAGGCCACCCAGCATGCTTATGGCGGGCAGCAATCACACTTCATTTGTGATTGCATCGCTAAATAAGTGAAAATTACACTGCCTCCACAGCCTGGCTGTCAGAAAGCAGTCAGGCCGCCGCCATTTTCATCTTCACAGCGGCTGTGTGTGTTGTCATGCGGCCATCCCAAACCCACCCCCATTTCCAAACCCATGCCCCTGCAATGCCGCGTTGTCCCCCCCAAACTGCCGCACAAATGCCTCGACCTTCTACTTCTATTTACTGCTATTGGATGATTTTTTTGTCTCAAGTTTACATTTTTTTTTTTTTTAAACTCCTTTGTATATATTTTTGGGGCGTTATCTTGTGTCTGTGAATTAAACTTTTTTAAGATATATTCTGGACTAATACCCATTAGTTACTACTTGAGTTTCCATACGTACTATGTAGGAATTCAGAGAGGATTTGTCCCAGTCACTGTGAAAACCAAAGAAACCCTGACAGGAATATAAACACCATTATTACCATGCGTGTGGTACACCATCTTTATGCTGTTCTTATTGTCTAAAGATACCTACATTATGTAATATATGTGCTGGCGCTTTATCCCAGGATTAAGCAACAGTATGTGTATTAAGCTGCTGTGCTGCACCAAGGATTTAGCATTCAGCTTCACTCTCCTTCTAAGCCCACCCCCGACTCCCATTGGCTAGATTGACAGGAGTTTGGGGGCGGTCTTAGAAGGAGAGAGTAGCCTTATTCTGTGTCCTGTGTGCCTGATACAGCGCTGCCGATCCCTGGGGCAACCAGCCAGCACATATATTGCATACAGCATAACATCAGGGCCATCTCTACAGAAGTGAAAGCCCCTGGGCAAAGCATTGCACTAGGGCCCCTACTCATTCTCCAGAGGTAGGGATGGGGGGGGGGGGGGGGTAGAATCAGCAGCAGCTTTGATGTCCCGTGGGTGATAGGGGGTGTTCTATCTTCCACTTAGCATGTAGGACCTGTATTGTACAGATGGTGGGAGATAGGCCAGGAGGGAGAACACTACAATGTAGAAGGAGCATTGGGCTGAATGTAGGTACCACGATACATGACTACCATGGTGGTAGGGGGTGTTTAATAAACAGGGGATGGGTGGATATTCATCATTTTCCCGTGTGAGGCCAGCATGCCTGACTGCAGATATCTCCATTTTCAGGAAATTGATTTCTGAGCTTTCAATTGGATAAAAGACTAGAGAGTCCCACCTTTCAGGAGGTACTGGGGACTTGGGGTTCAGAGTTCAGGAGCCAAAGCAATCCACCGACAAAAATATAAAACTGCATACCAGGCATGTGGAGATGGAGCAGGGACCAGCAGCTTGAAAGCTGATATCTCTGGTTCTGGGCATAGTAGAGAATAGTTGCCAGTGTCCACCAAATAGGGGAGAGTCCCAGATTTTGGATTATACCCTCAGAAAAACTCTAAATCAGACAGAACCTGAGATATCTGGCTGGGATTAGCAATTAACAGGCTTGGATGGGGACCACTGCTTTGAAGTTGGATATCTCCAGTTCCCCAGGGCCGATTTCAAAAATGTGATACCCCTGAAAAAGGGGACCCACAGCTGTTAGCCTAGGGCCCTTATACTACTGGGGCCCTTGGGCAAGAGCCAATTGAGCCCATATGAAAAGACGGCCCTGCATAACATGTATGTTTATATGTGCTTAGTGGCCCACCCTCCCTGCACTGTGTGGTCGGCAATGCAGCCCAGCACCAGCAGCCGCCGCTGCCTATTACACATGACTTTATGGCATAAAATATGGATCTCAGAAGGGTCGCATTTTAGCCAGGATTCTTGGGACCAGATACTCTTTTTAATACCATGACAGCCAAGGGGTCGTTATTTATGTAGACAAGATATATATGATTTAACCCTTCTGAAACTACAACTAGTTATTCATAATGACAAAATCTGGTGCCTGTGGCTGCTTTATCACCCTTTTTCATGGTCACCCTCTGTAGGTTTCAAGTATCAAATTTGCTGACCAATGCTGTTTAACCCTTGCACAACTACAGCTACTTATTTAAAATCAAATCTGGTACCTGTGCCCACTTTATCACTGTATTGTATGGACAAATCCTTGTTGGTCAAGACAAATTGTAAGTGGGTCATATGTAAAGGACCACCCTATGGGTTCCAAGTGTCAAATGTTTTGACCAACGCTGTTCGACCATTGCAGAACTACAACTACTGACAAAATCTGGTGTCTGTGCCCCCTTTATTTACTACTTTTTCAGATATAGCTATTACCGCTTTTGTTGTTTGTGTATATCTAATACATGTGTTGTGATAGATAAATCAGATTTTCCACTTAATTCAGTATCCCTAAATTAGGGGAAAACAAATATTGACATACCAGGTGAGGGTCTCGGCGGCGGCCATTTACCCATTGATTTTCCTACTGTACATGCTGTAAAAATGGCCATTGTAAACTAGCTTTTGAGAGCTTTTTTAATTAAGAAATACAGCATAAATTTGGTGAAACTGTATATGCCCTCTCTGAGTCTTTAAACAGCTGTATCTTGGTTTATTTGGAAAGGTGGATTTTGTAATGATTAATATACACATTATGCCAACTTGGCACATATATGACCTTTTAAGACATTGGTACATTTGTGTTTTCTTATGTAGTTTTCTTATGTAGAATGCATGAAATTCTACATTAAGCTTAAAATATGAATATATAATATATGGTGAATAGGAAAATTAAATAAAATGATGAGGTATTAGAGGAAATTGTATCTTCTTTCTCCAAGCATGCTAGTGTAAACCATTTAGGTTTCACAATGTCAAAATACTTATTCTTCATGACTGTTGTCTTCCACTAGTTTGTGATATCATTTTTCAGTCAAGGTGACAGCAGCTTTCCTTGGTGATTCATTCTTGAAGCTGTAAATGATAGGATTTAGCATTGGAGTTAAAACATGGAAACAATTTTTTTTATGAAATGGGGTATTCACTGTTGGCCTCAAGGATATGAAAATGACTGTACCATAAAATATTCCAACCACAGTGAGGTGTGATATACAGATAGAGAAGGGTTTTCTTTTTCCTAGCCTGGAAGGGATACGCATGATAGTGGAAATAATATTAATGTAAGAAATGGAAATGCAGATTAGACATCAAAGGATTATTGCCCAAGAGAGACAGTTCAAAATAAATTGGGTAATGTAGGTGTCTGTACGGAAAAGTTAATAGTGGATTAAATTCACACACAAAAATGGCCAATTGTATAAAATTGTACAAAAATTAAGCTTTGATACAGAAGCTGCTGGTTTTGTGAAAGACAGAGCACGGGTAGATCAGCATGATAAAATAAGTTGGATACAAAACTCATTGCTCATGATGCCTCCATAATGAAGAAGTTGACAAATAGCCATATAGCGGTCATAAGCCATGATGACCAGGACAAATGCTCTGTTGCAGCACAGAGAGAGAATAAATGATCCTGAGTGATGCAGGACGCTATGGAAATTGACCGACTCTGACCAATTAACTCTGAAAGCATTTTGGCCACTTTAACTGCTGAATAAAAAATAACAAGAAAGAGAAAAATGACTGAGAAGCAGATACATTCGGATATGAAGGTGATAATCACTGTACAGAAGTATAATAATTGTCACATTGGCCAGCAGAGTTAAAATGTAAATTATAAGAAATAACATAAATAGATAAATGTTCTAATCTCGTGTTAGCGAATCCTAAGAGAATAAATTCTGTAACACTGGAGTGGTTCATTTTGCCTGTTGGCATAGTAACAGCAGATTCTCAAACAGTGTTCATTGCTATCAGACATTACATTACAAAAGATGGATTATTTTGTTAATTCAGCAGAAAATACATACAGTATGCCTGCTCATACATTGCTATAAATATAAATACTTGAAATCAGAGTACTTGATGCAAAACAAACTGGAACAATATAGTAATGAGCACACATATGTTTTTAACTAGAAAGCCCTGGCATAAATTATTATTCTAGTTATCATGTAATGCTGGATTCTGCTAATATATTTTGGTGAAGAAGAATTTACTTGTGCAATCTAATTCTTATTAATATTTATACTTAAAATTTGAATATAACATGCCGTAGACAGTCCTTACAATGACACTGATAAAACATGCTTCTGCATTTTCTAAGGCACAGCAGTAATTATTAAGTCTCATTCTGTAAGTTTATTTATTTAAACAAGTAAAGAGAACTAGTGCTGTAACCCAAAACAAAGAAATTAACTACAGTAAATTATCTAATTGGTTACTATTGCTTACTGCTGATAACCATAACCATTTTTATAACCAATGGTTTATTAAGTAAGTTACTAAAGTATCACTAAAAGTAATTTAAAACCATTACAATATACAATTCAGTTTTATGGATTGTTTATTGAAATGTACTTCTAAATCATGCATTTCACTCAATTTATATGTAATTAGAGTAAATAACATGATGACGTATATTTTAGCTAAGGAGAGGATACAAATTCCTGTCCTCTAGGCAAGTCAAGTATATGTACATGGTTTGTGATACTGCAGTACTACTCCATAAATAGGCTAATATGACACGGAATTTGGAGGCATGTCCAGTTATGAGTGACTTATTGTTTTTCTGAAAGATCTCCACCCAAATGCTGTTTACAAGGTGAACTATTATTATATGCAGTTTTAACTGAAGAGTTTACTTACCTAATGTGCTATTTTCCCCTGGTTAAGTTCCTTCATGGGTTCAACACTGATTTTATCTATGCTTGCGGAGACTGTCAGCAGGGTCATAAGAGCCTCTGTTTGGCCACTACATAAATGGTTTGTTTTTCATTTGGGATGACATTAGAATTTATTTTTCAGTTTTAATTATAACTACACTTCAGATATTTTTTTTTTCTAATTTTCTCAATGCAGCACTTTCAGATGATCACTGCCAATAACAAAATCTTGTTGAATGTAATAATTATTAACATCCATCCATGACCTCTTCATCTCTAACAACTTCAGCCTGCTGGCTATAACAGAAACATGGCTCACACAATCAGACATGGCCTCCCCTGCAGCACTGTCACATGGTGCTCTTCACTTCATACACACATCCAGGCCTAGTAACAGTAATGGAGATGGGGCTGGACTATTACTATCCCAATATTTCACATACACAGTTGTACCTCAGATTCCATCACTCACAGTCACATCATTTTAAGTACATTCTATCAGGATCTACTCACCTTTCTCTATATGTGGTGCAGCTATCTATCATCCACTTGGGCAATCCAAACAATTTTTGGAAGATTTTTCTGCCTGGCTCCATTACTTCCTATCCTCTGACATCGCACAATCATCAAGGGTGATTTCAATATCGCTCTTGATACTCTGAAATCTGCCTGTCATGGCTACAAACTACTCCTTCTAACCTCCTCTCTCAGCCTCTACCAGTGAACTGACTTTTTACTCATCAGGAAAGCCACTGCCCTGATCTTGTGTCACCAAACTACAGTATTATCAGTTTCTAAATTCACTAACAGTCCTTTCCCTCCCCCAGATCACAAGCTTATCACATGCATGCTCTCCTCCATTACTTCAAACCTAATGTCACTGAAGTCCTCCAATCCTCCTGAAACCAACAGAAGTATTAATGCTATTCATTTTCAAGAACTGTCCACCTCTCTGCAACAACTACTCTCACCTATTTCTGCATTCACTTCTCCTGAGATGGCTGTGTCACATCTGAACCAGACTCTAGAAATAGCCCTAAATGACATGGCTCTAGCTACCCTAGGCCTAGATGTCAATCATGGCACTCTAAATTAACAAGACACCTACAAAAACTCTCATGTAAAGTTGACCGTCAGTGGCATAAATCTTGTACTCCAAGCGACCGCCTCACATGTATCTACCACTCCTATCGTAATGCCGTGGACGCTGGCAAACATATCTCCAAACTCTCATCTCAAGCCTCTAACCCAAACAACTTTTTAATACTTTTAAATCACTTTTCAACCCTCCCTCACCCAACCCACCAGCCACTATCAATACACAAGATCTTGCTTCCTACTTCAAGTATAAGCTTGATAAGATCCTAAATGAAATGGTATGCTGTTCCTCAGCCAGTGACCTCCTCAATTCCTTACCCCTGAACCCCCTAGCACCTTCTCTTCATCTGCTCCCACAAATAAAGTTGAAGTATCAACACTCTTCTTATCCTCTTACTCTACTACCTCTCCTCTTGATATTGTGGCCTCACAAATAAGTAAAGCTCATGCGTTCATCCCAACCTTAACTAAAATCTATAATCTCTCTCTCTACTAGTATCTTTCCTTCACTGTTCAAGAATGCAGTGATTATTCCCATTCTGTAAAAAAATCTGACCCAAACTACAGTCCGATCTCTCAGCTCCCATGCCCCTCCAACCTACTTTAGAGACTTGCCAACACTCGCCTCACACACTTTCTTGACTCACAACTACCCCGCAAGCTCACTGCCTAGGTGACATACCTGACTCTGAACTGTCCTTTGCTACCCAAATTAAATCTGTCTCAAAATCTTGTTACATATATCTCAAAAACATATCCAACATATGACTATATCTTACACGAGACACTGCTAAAACTGTAATCCATGCTCTCTTTATCTCCCACATTGATTAATGCAATAGTCTTCTTACTAGTCTTACCAAAAAAAGACTCTCACCACTATAATCCATTCTGAATGCAGCTGTGAGGCTAATCTACTGTGCTAGATGTTCATCATCTGAGGATCCGCTATGTCATACCTTCCATTGGTTACCATATTTAATATAAAATACTTTTACTCACACACAAGGCCATAAACCAAACTACACCAATGTACATCTCTTCACTTATCTCAAACTATCTCCCAACCCGACCTCTTCATTCTTTACAAGACCACCATCTCCAGAGCCGGCCATAGGCATAGGCAAACTAGGCAATTGCCTAGGGCATTTGATATGCCTAGGGGCATCAGCAGCTTCTGCTGATTAAAATGATATGCGGCATGCCTATATTCTGTGTGTGTAGCATTTCATATGCAGATACAGCCACAGTCTCACACAGTATATAGGCATGCTGCATATCATTTTAATCAACAGAAGCTGCTTGTGCATCCTAGCCACATAGCAATGCAAATAAGATGCATTTTCATAAAAAAGGTGCCCGACGTTAGCATTGAGGCAAGATTTATGAGGACACATCTGTTTCCAAGCAGAGGCAGAGGTCACAGTGTTAGTGGCAGTGTGAGTGATGTGTGCATGTGAGTGGGTTGGTTGTGCAGTAGTGTTTGGAATATGCGTAAGGAGCATTATGTGTGTCATGTAAAAATGCATTACATAGTTTACATATTTACATAGTATCTGAGGTTGAAAAAAAACAATTGTCCATCGAGTTCAACCTATTTGTGGTCTCCTATGCATGATGATTTGACTAAAATTTCTGACTGATGCTGCTGTTAGCCGTTGCATTTTATCCCTATTTATAGTAACTATAATGCATGACTATGCACCATACCCCTGGATATCCTTATCCATTAGGAATTTATCTAACCCATTCTTAAAGGTGTTGACAGATTCTGCCATTACAACTCTCTCATTAGGGAATTCCAAACACGTATTGTCCTTACCGTGAAAAAGCCTTTACGCCGTATTGTGCGGATTCTCCTCTCCTCTAACCTGAGCGAGTGTCCATGAGTCCTCTGTGTTGATCTAACCAAAAACAGGTCCCGCACAAGCTCTGTGTATTGTCCCCTTATATATTTGTAGATGTTGATCATATCCCCTCTTAGTCTCCGCTTTTCCAATGTAAACATGCCTAGTCTTTCAAGCCTTTCCTTGTATTCCATCATCTCCATGCCCTTAATTAGTTTGGTCGCCCTCCTCTGAACCTTTTCTAGCTCCAGGATATCCTTTTTGTAGTACGGTGCCCAGAATTGTACACAGTATTCAAGGTGTAATACTCTCGTCCCTAGCATCAATACCACGTTTTATGCATGCTAATATCTTATTAGCCTTCTTTGCTGCAGTCCTACTTTGGGTACTACTGCTTAGTTTGCTATCTATGAGGACACCTAAGTCCTTTTCCAGTACAGAATCCCCTAATTTTACCCCATTTAGTAGGTAGATGTAATTTCTGTTCTTGTTACCACAGTGCATTACCTTACACTTGTCTGTGTTGAAGCACATTCTCCATTTGGCTGCCCATGCTTCTAATTTAACTAAGTCGTTCTGAAGAGACTCGGCATCCTTATCTGTATTTATAGCCTTACACAATTTGGTATCATCTGCAAAAATTGACACCATGCTCTCTAGACCTTCTGTTAGGTCGTTAATGAAAATATTGAACAATAGCGGTCCTAATACTGAGCCTTGCGGCACACCACTTAGCACTTCAGTCCAAGTTGAAAAAGATCCATTAATCACAACGCGCTGCTCCCTATTATCTAACCAGTTTTTGACCCAAGTGCATATTGTGCTTCCTAGCCCTGATTCTTGTAGCTTGTAGATAAGTCTCATGTGTGGTACAGTATCGAACGCTTTGGCAAAGTCTAAAAAGATTACATCCACGTCTTTACCCTGATCTAGGTTTGCGCTTACTGTTTCATAAAAGCCAAGTAAATTGGTTTGACAAGATCTGTCCTTCATAAACCCATGTTGATTCCTTTTAATGACCTTATTGACTTCAAGGAACTTCTGAATACTATCTCTTAGAATACCTTCCAATACTTTCCCCACTATAGATGTAAGACTAACTGGTCTATAATTACCTGGTTCAGCTTTACTTCCCTTTTTGAATATAGGCACTACTTCCGCTATACGCCAGTCTTTGGGAACCATACCTGATGTAACTGAATCCTTAAAGATCAAAGATAGCGGTTTTGCCAGTTCAGAGTGAAGCTCCATTAGAACCCTTGGGTGAATACCATCGGGCCCTGGTGATTTATTAATCTTTAAATGTTTTAATCGGTCACAGACTACTTCCTCGCTTAAATAAGTACCTATCAGTGGGATATTCTCATTATTGAGATTGTGTGTCAGTCCCTGAATTGGGTCCTCTCTAGTGAATACTGTTGAAAAAAACTCATTTAGTGTGTCCGCTATGTCATTATCATTTTTGCTTAAGACTCCCAACTAAGGGGCACTATGTGTGTCATTATGTGTATAAGGGCATTAATAATGTGCGGCATTTGTGTAACAGGGTACTACTGTATGTGTGTCATTATGTGTATAGGGGCACTAATAATGTGCAGCAAATGTGTAGGGGGCACTATGCATGTCATTATGTGTATAAGGGCATTAATAATGTGCGGCATATGTGTAAGGGACATTATGTGTAAAAGGGCATTAATAAAGGTTGTCATAATGTGTAAGGTGCATTATGTTTATAAGGACATTAATAATGTATCTCATACGTGTAAGGGGCATTACTGTGTGGTATTATGTGTATAAATGCATTACTAATGTGTGGCATTATGTGTATAAGGTGCTCTACTGTGTGGCCACGGCGTAACGTATAGAAAGGGCACTACTGTGTGGTCTAATGTGAATAAAGAGCGATAGGGTGTGGTGTAATGTGAATAAGGAGTAATTCAGTGTGATGTAATGTGAATAAGGGGCTCTACTATGAAGAGTAACATTTAGAAGGTAAAGTGATACTACTGTGGGATGTAATATGAATTATGGACACTATTGCATGATCAAATGTGAATATAGTTGCAGTACTGTGTGGCGTAATTGGAATTGGGGTTACTATTGTGTGGCCATGCCCCTTGCCAGCGAAAATATACTCCTTTTTGGGCTGTGCGCCAAATATGTAAACTGTTCCTATTTAAAATATAGGGGGTACAAACCCCAAAATAAGGACTGCTATGGGTGAGGGGTGATGGTGCTGGGAAAGAGGTGCAAGGTCAGAGGCGGAACCAGCGGTGGTGCTAGGGGGCACCAGTCAAAATCTTGCCTAAGGCATCATAATGGTTAGGGCCGGCTCTGACCATCTCTCATCCACACTCATTATTTGACCCCATTCACGATTGCAGAGCTTTCTTCAGGCTGCACCTACTCTGTGGAATGGCCTCCCACACACAATAAAACTCTCCTCTGGACACCAAACCTGTCAGCGTTCCCTGAAAACTCATCTCTTCAGGCAAGCTTATCAAATTCCGGAACTGCCCACATAACCTACAGAAACTTTCCTATTCAATTACATCCCCACTGTACATATCCTCACATGTGTTCACTTTCTTCACTTTCACATCCTTCTGACTCTTGGCCAACACTGCTGTGTGACCATATCATACAGCACATCAGTAACCTTTGCAATGTGGTGGGCCATTATGCAATAGATAACACCTATCTTTGTGTATCAGTGCCTATTTCCCTATAGATTGTAAGCTTGCGAGCAGGGCCCTCCTACCTCTATGACTGTTTGCTATTACCCAGTTTTGTTTTAATACTGTTGGTTCCAATTGTAAAGCACAATGGAATATGTTGTGCTGTATAAGAAACTGTTAATAAATAATAAATATATATTATACAGCACTTGTGTTAAACCCAGACATCTATTTACAGTATATAATAAATTAGTTATTTCTGTTTGTTCATTCCGGCATCACTCAAAAACTACTGGATGAATTCCGATGGCATTTTCACAGTATTGTATAGCTTAGTGACCTAGAAACTGATGTATGTATTGTCTTGATGTGACATCAGGGAGACGAGCAATAAAGGAAAAACCGGATGGTTGACACTTGGCATGTACAGTGTACAGGGTCTTCAAGTGACGATCTGTATATAAATATAATTTTGGGAGGAAAATATGCTGTACTTCTAGGGACTGTTAATGAAGATGAATTTGGAGTATTGATAAATGATGACAAAATAAAAGCGGAAATACTGAACAAATTTTTTTTCAGCAGTATTCACCAGAGAAGAACTGATGGTGGAAATAGTGCATAACGATAGTGACAGTAATGATTCATGGTTAGATACTTGTTTAAGTGAAGAAGTAGTCTGGGAGAGACTAAGCAAAATTAAGATTAATAAATCACCCGGTCCTGATGGACTTCACCCAAGGGTTCTTATGGAGCTTAGGTCACAACTAGCAAGACCCCTATACTTGATTTCAATAGTTCAATTAGATCAGGCATGTTACCGAAGGATTAGCGTATAGCTGAGGTAGTGCCATTATTTAAAAAGGGATCCAAAAATCATCCGGGTAACTACAGACCAGTTAGTTTGACGTCTATTGTGGGCAAAATATTGGAAGGAATTCTAAGTGATAGCATACAGGAGTATCTACAGACCGCTTAGATTATTAGCAAGAACCAGCATGGGTTTGTGAGGGACAGACCATGTCAAACTAACTTAATTAGCTTCTACGAGGAAGTGAACGATAATCTTGACCAGGGAAAAGCAGTGGATGTGGTCTACTTAGATTTTGCAAAAGCCTTCGATACTGTGCCTCACAGGAGACTGATCATCAAATTAAAGGAGCCTGGCCTAGGAAAAACTGTTTGTACATGGATAAATAACTGGCTGGATAACGGTACAGTGAGAAGTTATCAACGGGAAGTCCTCAAACTGGACACGAGTAGTCAGCGGAATACCACAAGGGTCCGTACTCGGGACACTACTGTTCAACATATTTATCAATGACCTAGAAATAGGCCTGGAAAGCACAGTGTCAATCTTTGCGGATGATACTAAACTGTGTGGGGTAATTAATTCGGAAATAGATGTGGAGTCTCTGCGGAATGATTTATCTAAACTTGAAATCTGGGCATCAAATGGGGAATGAGGTTCAATATAGAAAAATGCAAGGTTATGCATTTCGGGACTAAAAACAAACTTGCATCCTACATATTAAATGGGGAAAGTCTAGGGGTAACAGTATTGGAAAAAGATTTGGGGGTACTCATTGATAATAGGCTTAATAACTGTATACAATGTCAATGCGCAGCATAGAAGGCAAGTAAGGTGCTAGCGTGCATAAAATGGGGAATTGAGACAAGGGACGAGGATGTACTCCTGCCGCTGTAAAAACATTGTGTTCAGTTTTGGGCACCACTGTATAAAAAAGATATCGGTGAACTCGAAAGGGTTCAAAGGCGAGCTACTAAATTGATTAAAGGGCTAGAGGGACTGGATTACGAGGAAAGGCTTACTAAAATGATTATGTATACACTGGAAAAGAGGCGTCTAAGAGGAGACATTATTAATAATCTTCAAATATGTAAAGGGACATTACAAAGAGTTATCAGAGAAATTAAAGTACTCTGTTTAGGACACGTGGGCACTCGCTGAGGCTGGAGGAGAGAAAATTCCGTACGCAACGGGGGAAAGGAATCTAACTACTGTGACCTCCCTCCTATAAGTAAAGATCTTTTTAATAGATTTTATATTGCATTATATTAGTGATGTGCACCGGAAATTTTTCGGGTTTTGTGTTTTGGTTTTGGATTCGGTTCCGCGGCAGTGTTTTGGATTCGGACGCGTTTTGGCAAAACCTCCCTGAAAATTTTTTGTCGGATTCAGGTGTGTTTTGGATTCAGGTGTTTTTTTTACAAAAAACCCTCAAAAACAGCTTAAATTATAGAATTTGGGGGTAATTTTGATCCCATAGTATTATTACCTTCAATAGCCATAATTTCCACTCATTTTCAGTCTATTCTGAACACCTCACACCTCACAATATTATTTTTAGTCCTAAAATTTGCACCGAGGTCGCTGGATGGCTAAGCTAAGCGACCCAAGTGGCCGACACAAACACCTGGCCCATCTAGGAGTGGCACTGCAGTGTCAGACAGGATGTCAGATTTAAAAAATAGTCCCCAAACAGCACATGATGCAGAAAAAAAAGGGGTGCAATGAGGTAGCTGTGTGACTAAGTTAAGCGACCCAAGTGGCCGACACAAACACCTGGCCCATCTAGGAGTGGCACTGCAGTGTCAGACAGGATGGCAGATTTAAAAAATAGTCCCCAAACAGCACATGATGCAAAGAAAAAAAAGAGGTGCAATGAGGTAGCTGTGTGACTAAGCTAAGCGACCCAAGTTGCCGACACAAACACCTGGCCCATCTAGGAGTGGCACTGCAGTGTCAGACAGGATGTCAGATTTAAAAAATAGTCCCCAAACAGCACATGATGCAAAGAAAAAAAGAGGTGCAATGAGGTAACTGTGTGACTAAGCTAAGCGACCCAAGTGGCCGACACAAACACCTGGTCCATCTAGGAGTGGCACTGCAGTGTCAGACAGGATGGCAGATTTAAAAAATAGTCCCCCAACAGCACATGATGCAAAAATTTCCTGCTGCGATCAACTTGGAATTACCCCCTATATTCTTACTCACCTATTCCATTCTCCAAGCTGGCTCAGCAACCAAATCTCTGGCTCACTCACCTATTCAAGCAAAACACACTGAACTAAGGTGGTCATTCCGAGTTGTTCGCTCTGTATTTTTCTTCGCATCGCAGCGATTTTCCGCTAATTGCGCATGCGCAATGTTCGCACTTGCGACTGTGCCAAGTAAATTTGCTATGAAGATTGGTATTTTACTCACGGCTTTACGAGGTTTTTTCTTCGTTCTGGAGATCAGAGTGTGATTGACAGGAAGTGGGTGTTTCTGGGCGGAAACTGGCCGTTTTATGGGAGTGATTGAAAAAACGCTACCGTTTCTGGGAAAAACGCGGGAGTGGCTGGAGAAACGGATGAGTGTCTGAACGAACGCTGGGTGTGTTTGTGACGTCAAACCAGGAACGACAAGCACTGAACTGATCGCACTGGAAGAGTAAGTCTCGAGCTACTCAGAAACTGCACAGAGAAGTCTTTTCGCAATTCTACTAATCTTTCGTTTGCAATTTTGATAAGCTAAGATTCACTCCCAGTAGGCGGCGGCTTAGCGTGTGCAAAGCTGCTAAAAGCAGCTTGCGAGCGAACAACTCGGAATGAGGGCCTAAAACCCCAAACATAAGGCACAATAGTACCAGGACAGTTAAGAACTGTGCCTGCAAAGGTATCATGTTGTAGATTCTAATAATTTCATGATATGTTCTTGAGTAGCGGTTCAGTGTTGTTGTTGTTTTTGTAATATTTATTTTGCAGGGGGACTATAGGTACCAGTGGATTCTTAATGCTCTGCATGCTGGTACTTGTGGTTCTTCAAGTACCTGCATGCAGGGGAGGCTTTCTGGGACCTGTACTCCCTCCTGTAAAAGA
Organism: Pseudophryne corroboree; assembly: GCF_028390025.1. Taxonomy (NCBI): domain Eukaryota; kingdom Metazoa; phylum Chordata; class Amphibia; order Anura; family Myobatrachidae; genus Pseudophryne; species Pseudophryne corroboree. The sequence goes on along the minus strand of NC_086444.1, from coordinate 415,580,934 downwards.
CAATATTCTTTTTAAAACCAAAACTAACGAATGGACTATAAACTCGACACCTAAAGCTTCAGCCCTGGCCTGGAGGGGAAGGACCCCTTCATTGGGCTGCCCCCACTCCCCCAAGTTACACTGGCCAGGGCTGACTAGTTAAGGGGGTTAATGGTACAGGACACACTTATATTGTTCACATAGGCGTGCGCAGCTAATTTTATTAGGGGGTGCACCGCCTTAGGATCGCGTCTAGCACCGCATTTTGGGTCGTGTCTATCACTGCCTTTTGGCAGTGTCTAGCACTATTTTACACTCTCTCAGTAAAATCACATGGCTTAATATAATTTCTCCCCAGTCCTAATAATAAAGTGGATATAACACCCCAGAGAAATAAAAAGAAACATAATGGTGTGACCACCGGCCGGTACTGACTGTCCGCTACGACATAACCCTCAGTCCTAGCTGCCGCTGCTCCCTATCGCTGCTTACACTTTCCCAACCTAAACCTAATCCCAGTGGCGGAACTAGAGAGTGGTGGGCCCAGGTGCATATGCATTTCCCGGCTGGCTGTTTGGCAGACTAGCCGGAGTCTGTCACACGCCATAGGCGGCGTTCACCGCGCTTACCCCTGCGTGCCTGCTGGTCTGTGTTGCGGCCTCCGCCTTCGGTGGTCCATGGGCTCCGACGTCTGGCTGGCGCGGCTCCCGGCGGTACCCCGGGGCAGGGGCGCCGCCATGACACCCGGCATCACGTGGGCGGGGAGCTGGTGATGTCATCAGACTGTTCCGCCAATCCAGCGGAGGCGCGAGATTCAAAGTCAGACGCCGGGCAGAGCCTCGGCGCCTGAGTATCGTCTTTTCCCCTGACGTGGATGCCAGTGCTCTTGTTCTCGACGTATCTCTCTGCAGTCGTACCCCAGTGTCTCCGGCACTTCCAGGTGCCAGTTGCTGCACAGTTCAGCGTATACTGCGGCTGGTGTGTTCCTCTGCAATCCAGTCACCAGTGCTTCTTGGAGTCAGCGTGGGCTGCGGGCTAAACGCCGCTCTCAAGTTCTACAAGTCATCAGTGTCTTTAATCACTGCTCTCAAGTCATACAAATCATCAGTGTCTTTAACCACCGCTCCCAAGTTTTGCAAGTTGCCAGTGTCTTTAACCACCGCTCTCAAGTTCTACAAATCATCAGTGTCTTTAATCACCGCTCTCAAGTCATACAAATCATCAGTGTCTTTAACCATCGTTCTCAAGTTCTACAAATCATCAGTGTCTTTAACCACCGTTATCAAGTTCTACAAATCATCAGTGTCTTTAACCACCGCTCACAAGTGTTTCAAATCGTCAGAGTCTTTAACCACCGTTCACCAGTTCTTCAAATCACCAGTATCTTTAAAAACATCACTTACAAATTCTTCAGTCATTATTATCTTGTACCAACACTCACAAGTACTTCTTTTCCTGGAATCCTCAGCATTGCTTACAAGTTCTCCTATAGGCCTGGACATTTCCCCATACGTTCCTTCTCTGCTATGTGACATTGTGTTGCTCTCTTCCTGCAATAAAGTTCTTTAATATTTTCACCAAGCTTTACTGTCAGAGTCCTGTATGAGGAAGACCTATATTAAGCCATCCCTGTTCCGACCCAACTGTGGTTCCTCTCCCCTACCATCGGGAGAACCCCCGAGTTCACAACACCCCCAACCTAGGTCAGTGACAGTATACTCAGGCCTCATGGACCCGGAGGATCGGAGCCCAGAGGCAAGTACCATCCAGGACTTGATTTCTTGAGTACAAAGTCAGGAAGCAACACAGGGCCAGGTGATGCATTATCTTCAGGAATTGTCTGGCCGGCTGGATCAAATTCAGACTTTTCTGGCTTCAGTAGTACCGGCCCCAGCTCCAGTACCTGCTCCAGTGGTTGTTTCTAGTAATGTTCCATCCTCCTTTGGAACCAGGTCACGCCTTCAGCTCCCTACGCCTTCTCGCTATAATGGGAATCCTAAGAATTGCCGTGGTTATCTCAATCAGTGCGAGGTACACTTTGAACTTCTTTCACATAACTTCCCTACTGATCGGTCCAAGGTGGCATACATTATTTCTTTGCTCGAGGGTTCAGCGTTGGATTGGGTGTCTCTGTTATGGGAGCGATCTGATCCATTGGTTTCTAGTTACACCAATTTAATTGCGTCATTCCGGAGGATCTTTGATGAGCCAGGCAGGACGACCGCTGCCTCTGCAGACTTGCTTCGTGTCCGACAAGGCTCTCGTTCACTGGGACAGTATGTGATTAATTTTCAGACCATAGCCTCAGAACTGCGTTGGAATAATGATGCCCTTCGGGCTGCCTTTTGGAACGGGCTCTCCGATCGTCTAAAGGACGAGTTGGTCACTAGAGATTTGCCGGATTCTTTGGAACAGTTGATCTCGCTCTATGTAAAGGTGGATCTTCGCATGCAGGAACGAGGTGGCGAACGTAGTCGGTCCCTTTCCTGTGCTCAGAATCTGGGTTTTCAGCTACGGTCGGTCGAACGACCTATTACGTTGACTGCTATCAATGGTACCCAAATTTCTAACGGTCTGATTTCAAGTTGTACAGTACCAATTAAACTGCAAGTGGGAGCTCTGCATCAAGAACATCTGGAGTTCCTAGTGATTCGGGAGATGCCCCACAATCTGGTTCTTGGCCTTCCTTGGCTTAAACTTCACAACCCTCACGTCGACTGGAGTTCGACACATATAACATCTTGGAGTCCTTTTTGTCATTCAAATTGTCTCACCCCTGTCTATCCGCTCCGTGTATCTTCCAAGTCAGATGAAGGGCTCATTCCGGAGGCCTATCGGGAGTTTTCTGACGTGTTCTCGGAGCAAGCGGCCGATCTGCTACCACCGCATAGACCCTGGGACTGTCCCATTGAGCTCATTCCGGGGAAAATGCCACCTCGGGGTCGCACTTATCCCTTATCATTACCCGAGACCCAAGCTATGTCGGACTATATCAAGTCTAATCTGCAGAAAGGATTCATCCGCCCCTCTACCTCCCCGGCGGGGGCGGGTTTCTTTTTTGTGAAGAAGAAGGATGGAGGGCTAAGACCATGTATTGACTATCGTGGTCTAAATGATGTCACCATTAAGAATAAGTATCCTTTGCCGCTCATCACGGAGCTCTTTGATAGAGTTCGCGGAGCCCGAGTTTTCATCAAACTTGATTTAAGGGGAGCTTATAATTTGATACGTATCCGACAGGGAGACGAATGGAAGACGGCCTTCAATACCAGGGACGGGCATTACGAGTACCTGGTAATGCCGTTTGGCCTCAGCAACGCTCCTGCCGTCTTCCAGGGATTCATTAACGAAGTCTTTCGGGATATGCTATACCTAAGTGTCGTGGTATATTTGGATGACATTCTGATATTTTCTAAAAATCTCACAGAGCACAGAATACAGGTCAAAGAGGTACTTCTTCGATTACGAGAGAATCATCTTTATGGCAAGATTTCCAAATGTACCTTTGAGGTTTCTTCTATTCCATTTCTTGGTTACATCATTTCGGGCACGGAGCTTCGTATGGATCCAGAGAAACTCACTGCCATCCGGGACTGGACTCAGTCTCTTTCCTTGAAAGCGGTACAACGATTTCTGGGCTTTGCAAATTACTACCGGAAATTCATAAAGGGATTCTCTACCATCGTGGCACCTATTACTGCCCTAACCAAGAAGGGTTTTGACCCAAGTCATTGGTCCTCCGAAGCTATAGCAGTGTTCGCTCAGTTAAAGGCAGCCTTTATGTCCGCTCCAGTACTTCAGCAACCAGATTTTTCAAAACCATTCTTTTTGGAGGTTGATGCTTCCACGGTAGGCATAGGTGCCGTGCTTTCGCAGTACGCTCCAGATGGGAAGTTACATCCATGTGGTTTCCATTCTCGCAAATTCTCTCCTGCGGAACAGAATTACACCATTGGAGACAAAGAACTTTTGGCAATAAAATCTGCCTTGGAGGAATGGAGATATCTTTTGGAAGGTGCTAAACACCTAATTACAATTTTCACTGATCATAAGAATTTACTGTACCTCAAGACGGCCCAGTGCTTGAATCCCCGTCAAGCTAGATGGGCGCTCTTCTTTACTCGGTTTTCATTTGTCATTAAGTACCGAGCTGGGACTTTTAACACCAAGGCTGATGCTTTATCCCATTCCTTAACAGCTTCGGATGAGGAGAATTCCGTTGAAAAGGCTTTGATTCTCAGTCCAGTTTCTATGTCGGCGGCTCCCACCGCCCTGGATCCTCCTCCTGGGAGAATGTCTGTGCCAGCTAAATTTCGACCAAGGTTGTTGCAGTGGGCTCATATTTCCAAGTTTTCCGGTCATCCTGGAGTTCAAAAGATGTGGGAGTTTCTACGAAGGTCTTACTGGTGGGACACTATGAAGAAGGATATTCAAGATTATGTCAACTCATGTCCTCAGTGTGCTCAGCACAAAATTCCTTGTTTGCCTCCTGCGTGGTTGTTGCATCCACTGTCCATTCCTCAGAGGCCTTGGACCCATATCTCTATGGACTTTGTCACTGAATTGCCCCTCTCCAAAGGTCACAATACTGTCTGGGTAATTATCGACCGTTTCTCTAAGATGGCACATTTTGTACCTTTGACCGGGTTACCATCAGCCCCCAAGTTGGCTTTGTTATTTATCCGAGAACATTTCCGCCTGCACGGTTTACCTCAGGAAATCGTCTCTGACCGGGGGTACAATTCACTGCAAGATTCTGGAGAGCTCTCTTCACGGCCTTACAAATAAAACTCAAGTTTTCATCCACTTACCATCCACAGACCAACAGGCAAACTGAACGCGTCAATGAAGATTTAGAGACTTTTCTCCATGTTTATCTCTCTCCCTCGCAAGATGATTGGGTGGAACTGTTGCCATGGGCCGAGTTTGCCCATAATCATCTGTACCACTCTTCGACTGGTGAGTCCCCATTTTTCATTAATTATGGGTTCCATCCTCAAGTTCCTGAATTACCCATTTGTCCTCCGGAGGATGTTCCTGCTGCAGCCTCTACTCTTCGGCACTTCAGTCAAATTTGGAGTCGAGTTCATGCTAATCTCAAGAGAGTCTTCGGCCGCTATAAGTTCTTTGCGGATAGGAAGCGACGAGCAGCTCCCCAATACAAGGTTGGTGACAGGGTATGGCTCTCCACCCGCAACCTCCGGTTAAGAGTGCCCACTATGAAGTTCGCCCCAAAGTTTATTGGTCCTTACCCCGTGTTACAAGTCCTGAATCCGGTTGTCTGCAAATTGGGATTGCCTTCCCACCTCCGGATACCAAACTCCTTTCATGTTTCTCTCCTTCGCCCCCTTATTTTAAACCGGTTCCATTTCAAGTCCCGGAGGGCAACCTCTGCAGAGTCTGAAGCTGGAACGGACTTTGAAATCAAAGCTATTCTTGACTCTCGTTATCTTCACAAGAATCTACAGTATTTAGTGGAGTGGAAAGGTTTTGGCCCCGAGGAGAGGAGCTGGGTCAAGGCTACTGAAGTTATGGCTACCCGACTGGTGCGGATTTTCCATTCCAGACATCCAACAAAACCTGGAAAGTGTCCGGGGGCCACTCCTGGAGGAGGGGGTACTGTCACACGCCATAGGCGGCGTTCACCGCGCTTACCCCTGCATGCCTGCTGGTCTGTGTTGCGGCCTCCGCATTTGGTGGTCCACGGGCTCCGACGTCTGGCTGGCGCGGCTCCTGGCGGTTCCCCGGGGCAGGGGTGCCGCCATGACACCCGGCATCACGTGGGCGGGGAGCAGGTGATGTCATCAGACTGTTCCGCCAATCCAGCGAAGGCGCAAGATTCAAAGTCAGATGCCGTGCAGAGCCTCGGCGCCTGAGTATTGTCTTTTCCCCTGACGTGGATGCCAGTGCTCTTGTTCCCGACGTATCTCTCTGCAGTCGTACCCCAGTGTCTCCGGCACTTCCAGGTGCCAGTTGCTGCACAGTTCAGCGTATACTGCGGCTGGTGTGTTTCTCTGCAATCCAGTGCTTCTTGGAGTCAGCGTGTGCTGCGGGCTAATCACCGCTCTCAAGTCATACAAATCATCAGTGTCTTTAACCACCGGTCCCAAGTTTTGCAAGTTGCCAGTGTCTTTAACCACCGATCTCAAGTTCTACAAATCATCAGTGTCTTTAATCACCGCTCTCAAGTCATACAAATCATCAGTGTCTTTAACCACCGTTATCAAGTTCTACAAATCATCAGTGTCTTTAACCACCATTCTCAAGTTCTACAAATCATCAGTGTCTTTAACCACCGTTATCAAGTTCTACAAATCATCAGTGTCTTTAACCACCGCTCTCAAGTTTTATAAATCATCAGTGTCTTTAGTCACCGCTCTCAAGTCATACAAATCATCAGTGTCTTTAACCACCGCTCAAAAGTGTTTCAAATCGTCAGAGTCTTTAACCACCGTTCACCAGTTCTTCAAATCACCAGTATCTTTAAAAACATCACTTACAAGTTCTTCAGTCATTATTATCTTGTACCAACACTCACAAGTACTTCTTTTCCTGGAATCCTCAGCATTGCTTACAAGTTCTCCTATAGGCCTGGACATTTCCCCATACGTTCCTTCTCTGCTATGTGACATTGTGTTGCTCTCTTCCTGCAATAAAGTTCTTTAATATTTTCACCAAGCTTTACTGTCAGAGTCCTGTATGAGGAAGACCTATATTAATCCATCCCTGTTCTGATCCAACTGTGGTTCCTCTCCCCTACCATCGGGAGAACCCCCGAGTTCACAACACCCCCAACCTAGGTCAGTGACAGAGTCAAAGTGACTCCGCAAAGGCCCATGGGAGGAGGAGTTGCTGTGGCTAAGCATGTGCAGCAGCCCTCCTTCAGGACTAGTGCAGCCATATTTGTAAGTGGCAGGCCTACGAAAAACGGGCAGCCTTTCTCCCCAGAGAGGGGAGGTCAGGCAGCAGCGTCGCATCTATGTGTACTCTTCGGCGCTCTCCCTCCCACTGCGTGAGTTGCCTTGTCGGGCCGGCTGGGCGCACGGTGTGACATCTTCATGTCACATCGCGAGGTGGACGTCAGTCCCCTCCATGCCACTGGCTAGTAAAGTATACGGGCTCTCCGATCATCTAAAGGACGAGTTGGTCACTAGAGATTTGCCGGATTCTTTGGAACAGTTGATCTCGCTCTGTGTAAAGGTGGATCTTCGCATGCAGGAACGAGGTGGCGAACGTAGTCGGTCAGATCGATCAAGGGTCCGATTTTTTCCGTCTAAGCAAACGGTTATTCCAAGTCCTGATGAACCCATGCAGATTAATTGATCTCAGCTGTCCCCAGAGGAACGTCAGCGTCGTCGTGAGGGTAGACTCTGCCTCTATTGTGGAGCCGCGGATCATTTTCTCAAGTTTTGCAAGTCTCGTCCGGGAAACGGGCAGTCCTAGCTTGTTCCGGAGGAGTCGAACTAGGGGTTTCTTCTAAACCTTCTCCGTCAGTGGACTGTTTACTCTCCGTGTCTCTGTTCTCCGAGTCAATAGCCAAACCCGTTAAGGCTCTGCTGGACTCAGGGGCTGCAGGAAATTTTATTTCCCTTTCCTGTGCTCAGAATCTGGGTTTTCAGCTACGGTCGGTCGAACGACCTATTACGTTGACTGCTATCAATGGTACCCAAATTTCTAACGGTCTGATTTCAAGTTGTACAGTACCAATTAAACTGCAAGTGGGAGCTCTGCATCAAGAACATTTGGAGTTCCTAGTGATTCGGGAGATGCCCTACGATCTGGTTCTTGGCCTTCCTTGGCTTAAACTTCACAACCCTCACGTCGACTAGAGTTCGACACATATAACATCTTGGAGTCCTTTTTGTCATTCAAATTGTCTCACCCCTGTCTATCCGCTCCGTGTATCTTCCAAGTCAGATGAAGGGCTCATTCCAGAGGCCTATCGGGAGTTTTCTGACGTGTTCTCGGAGCAAGCGGCCAATCTGCTACCACCGCATAGACCCTGGGACTGTCCCATTGAGCTCATTCCGGGGAAAATGCCACCTCGGGGTCACACTTATCCCTTATCATTACCCGAGACCCAAGCTATGTCGGACTATATCAAGTCTAATCTGCAGAAAGGATTCATCCGCCCCTCTACCTCCCCGGCGGGGGCGGGTTTCTTTTTTGTGAAGAAGAAGGATGGAGGGCTAAGACCATGTATTGACTATCGTGGTCTAAATGATGTCACCATTAAGAATAAGAATCCTTTGCCGCTCATTACGGAGCTCTTTGATAGAGTTCGCGGAGCCCGAGTTTTCATCAAACTTGATTTAAGGGGAGCTTATAATTTGATACGTTTCCGACAGGGAGACGAATGGAAGACGGCTTTCAATACCAGGGACGGGCATTACGAGTACCTGGTAATGCCGTTTGGCCTCAGCAATGCTCCTGCCGTCTTCCAGGGATTCATTAACGAAGTCTTTCGGGATATGCTATACCTAAGTGTCGTGGTATATTTGGATGACATTCTGATATTTTCTAAAAATCTCACAGAGCACAGAATACAGGTCAAAGAGGTACTTCTTCGATTACGAGAGAATCATCTTTATGGCAAGATTTCCAAATGTACCTTTGAGGTTTCTTCTATTCCATTTCTTGGTTACATCATTTCGGGCACGGAGCTTCGTATGGATCCAGAGAAACTCACTGCCATCCGGGACTGGACTCAGTCTCTTTCCTTGAAAGCGGTACAACGATTTCTGGGCTTTGCAAATTACTACCGGAAATTCATAAAGGGATTCTCTACCATCGTGGCACCTATTACTGCCCTAACCAAGAAGGGTTTTGACCCAAGTCATTGGTCCTCCGAAGCTATAGCAGTGTTCGCTCAGTTAAAGGCAGCCTTTATGTCCGCTCCAGTACTTCAGCAACCAGATTTTTCAAAACCATTCTTTTTGGAGGTTGATGCTTCCACGGTAGGCATAGGTGCCGTGCTTTCGCAGTACGCTCCAGATGGGAAGTTACATCCATGTGGTTTCCATTCTCGCAAATTCTCTCCTGCGGAACAGAATTACAACATTGGAGACAAAGAACTTTTGGCAATAAAATCTGCCTTGGAGGAATGGAGATATCTTTTGGAAGGTGCTAAACACCTAATTACAATTTTCACTGATCATAAGAATTTACTGTACCTCAAGACGGCCCAGTGCTTGAATCCCCGTCAAGCTAGATGGGCGCTCTTCTTTACTCGGTTTTCATTTGTCATTAAGTACCGAGCTGGGACTTTTAACACCAAGGCTGATGCTTTATCCCATTCCTTAACAGCTTCGGATGAGGAGAATTCCGTTGAAAAGGCTTTGATTCTCAGTCCAGTTTCTATGTCGGCGGCTCCCACCGCCCTGGATCCTCCTCCTGGGAGAATGTCTGTGCCAGCTAAATTTCGACCAAGGTTGTTGCAGTGGGCTCATATTTCCAAGTTTTCCGGTCATCCTGGAGTTCAAAAGATGTGGGAGTTTCTACGAAGGTCTTACTGGTGGGACACTATGAAGAAGGATATTCAAGATTATGTCAACTCATGTCCTCAGTATGCTCAGCACAAAATTCCTTGTTTGCCTCCTGCGTGGTTGTTGCATCCACTGTCCATTCCTCAGAGGCCTTGGACCCATATCTCTATGGACTTTGTCACTGAATTGCCCCTCTCCAAAGGTCACAATACTGTCTGGGTAATTATCGACCGTTTCTCTAAGATGGCACATTTTGTACCTTTGACCGGGTTACCATCAGCCCCCAAGTTGGCTTTGTTATTTATCCGAGAACATTTCCGCCTGCACGGTTTACCTCAGGAAATCGTCTCTGACCGGGGGTACAATTCACTGCAAGATTCTGGAGAGCTCTCTGCACGGCCTTACAAATAAAACTCAAGTTTTCATCCGCTTACCATCCACAGATCAACAGGCAAACTGAACGCGTCAATGAAGATTTAGAGACTTTTCTCCATGTTTATCTCTCTACCTCGCAAGATGATTGGGTGGAACTGTTGCCATGGGCCGAGTTTGCCCATAATCATCTGTACTACTCTTCGACTGGTGAGTCCCCATTTTTCATTAATTTTGGGTTCCATCCTCAAGTTCCTGAATTACCCATTTGTCCTCCGGAGGATGTTCCTGCTGCAGCCTCTACTCTTCGGCACTTCAGTCAAATTTGGAGTCGAGTTCATGCTAATCTCAAGAGAGACTCCGGCCGCTATAAGTTCTTTGCGGATAGGAAGCGACGAGCAGCTCCCCAATACAAGGTTGGTGACAGGGTATGGCTCTCCACCCGCAACCTCCGGTTAAGAGTGCCCACTATGAAGTTCGCCCCAAAGTTTATTGGTCCTTACCCCGTGTTACAAGTCCTGAATCCGGTTGTCTGCAAATTGGGATTGCCTTCCCACCTCCGGATACCAAACTCCTTTCATGTTTCTCTCCTTCGCTCCCTTATTTTAAACCGGTTCCATTTAAAGTCCCCGAGGCCAACCTCTGCAGAGTCTGAAGCTGGAACGGACTTTGAAATCAAAGCTATTCTTGACTCTCGTTATCTTCACAAGAATCTACAGTATTTAGTTGAGTGGAAAGGTTTTGGCCCCGAGGAGAGGAGCTGGGTCAAGGCTACTGAAGTTATGGCTCCCCGACTGGTGCGGATTTTCCATTCCAGACATCCAACAAAACCTGGAAAGTGTCCGGGGGCCACTCCTGGAGGAGGGGGTACTGTCACACGCCATAGGCGGCGTTCACCGCGCTTACCCCTGCATGCCTGCTGGACTGTGTTGCGGCCTCCGCATTTGGTGGTCCACGGGCTCCGACGTCTGGCTGGCGCGGCTCCTGGCGGTTCCCCAGGGCAGGGGTGCCGCCATGACACCCGGCATCACGTGGGCGGGGAGCAGGTGATGTCATCAGACTGTTCCGCCAATCCAGCGAAGGCGCAAGATTCAAAGTCAGACGCCGGGCAGAGCCTCGGCGCCTGATTATTGTCTTTTCCCCTGACGTGGATGCCAGTGCTCTTGTTCCCGACGTATCTCTCTGCAGTCGTACCCCAGTGTCTCCGGCACTTCCAGGTGCCAGTTGCTGCACAGTTCAGCGTATACTGCGGCTGGTGTGTTTCTCTGCAATCCAGTCACCAGTGCTTCTTGGAGTCAGAGTGTGCTGCGAGCTAATCACCGCTCTCAAGTCACACAAATCATCAGTGTTTTTAATCACTGCTCTCAAGTCATACAAATCATCAGTGTCTTTAACCACCGCTCCCAAGTTTTGCAAGTTGCCAGTGTCTTTAACCACCACTCTCAAGTTCTACAAATCATCAGTGTCTTTAATCACCGCTCGCAAGTCATACAAATCATCAGTGTCTTTTACCACCGTTCTCAAGTTCTACAAATCATCAGTGTCTTTAACCACCGTTCTCAAGTTCTACAAATCATAAGTGTCTTTAACCACCGTTATCAAGTTCTACAAATCATCAGTGTCTTTAACCACCGCTCTCAAGTTTTATAAATCATCAGTGTCTTTAGTCACCGCTCTCAAGTCATACAAATCATCAGTGTCTTTAACCACCGCTCAAAAGTGTTTCAAATCGTCAGAGTCTTTAACCACCGTTCACCAGTTTTTCAAATCACCAGTATCTTTAAAAACATCACTTACAAGTTCTTCAGTCATTATTATCTTGTACCAACACTCACAAGTACTTCTTTTCCTGGAATCCTCAGCATTGCTTACAAGTTCTCCTATAGGCCTGGACATTTCCCCATACGTTCCTTCTCTGCTATGTGACATTGTGTTGCTCTCTTCCTGCAATTAAGTTCTTTAATATTTTCACCAAGCTTTACTGTCAGAGTCCTGTATGAGGAAGACCTATATTAAGCCATCCCTGTTCCGACCCAACTGTGGTTCCTCTCCCCTACCATCGGGAGAACCCCCGAGTTCACAACACCCCCAACCTAGGTCAGTGACAGAGTCAAAGTGACTCCGCAAAGGCCCATGGGAGGAGGAGTTGCTGTGGCTAAGCATGTGCAGCAGCCCTGCTTCAGGACTAGTGCAGCCATATTTGTAAGTGGCAGGCCTACGAAAAACGGGCAGCCTTTCTCCCCAGAGAGGGGAGGTCAGGCAGCAGCGTCGCATCTATGTGTACTCTTCGGCGCTCTCCCTCCCACTGTGTGAGTTGCCTTGTCGGGCCGGCTGGGTGCACGGTGTGACATCTTCATGTCACATTGCGAGGTGGACGTCAGTCCACTTCGTGCCACTGGCTAGTAAAGTATACACATGTACAGCACATACTGCGCTCCTGACCAAGCAGTGTGCAGTGGCACAGTGACAGGAATGAGCTGGGCTTAGCGGCATCTGATAACACACCATCAGGCTGGGGTAACCATCACTGTGCTGCAGCAGGCGTGGCGTGTGGGGGGTGCCAAACATTAGGGGGTGCCTGTGCGCACCAGGCATCCCCCATGCGCACGTCTACAATTGTTCCCCTGGCTGTGGCATTACCTCTCTGGCTAGAGGAGTCCAGTGCTGGTTTAAAAAATATGGGGTACCCCTACGTCTTCTTTTCCCCATATTTCTTAAACCAGGACCAGTTCTTAATATACAGGGAGACCTCACACATTATTCCATCTGTGTTTTTTGAACCGGGGCTGGTTATCCTTTTTTATCCCGTGTTTTAGTTTTAAAAGAGCACTCTTGTCTGATCGATCTCACCTGTTTTTAATCTCGGATAAACACGGGTGAGATACAAATACTATAGTAGTTAAATTACCCCTAAGCATCTTTGATCATCTTCATATTTAGCATAATCTGAAGTTTGTAAATTAATTTTAAGGTATCAAATCAGGCATGACACAAGACCTATTTTCAAAGGTGCTAGCAGGGCCGGCTCTAGGCATGTTCGAATAGAGCGGCCGCGCAGGGCGCCACCCTTAATGGGCGCCGCGCGCTGGCGCCGCCATATTCGAAGCGAGCCGGCCCTGTGTGTGTGTGTGTGCAGCGCGTTGTCCCCGCCGTCCGTGTGTGCGGCGTGCGCTGCGCGGCGCCGGTGTCTAACGTCAGACGCCGGCGCCGCGCATAGCGCACACAAGTGGCCGCCCGCCCACCGGCACTCGGATCCTCACTCTCCCGCCCGCCAGCACTCACGCCAGCACTCCTCCTCCCTCTCTCAGACTCAGCGCCTCAGGTATTTGGTGGGGGGGTCAAACATTTATGGATCGCACTGTGGGGGCATTTATCTGGCACACTGGGGGCATATCTGGCTCTGTGGGGGCATTTCTGGCACTGTGGGGGGCATATCTGGCTCACTGGGGGCATATCTGGCACACTGGGGGCATATCTGGCTCTGTGGGGGCATTTATCTGGCCCTGTGTGGGGGCATTTCTGGCAATGTGGGGGCATATCTGGCACACTGGGGGGATTATCTGGCACACTGGGGGGATTATCTGGCACACTGGGGGCATATCTGGCACACTGGGGGCATATCTGGCACACTGGGGGCATATCTGGCTCTGTGGGGGCATTTCTGGCACTGTGGGGGGCATATCTGGCTCATTGGGGGCATATCTGGCACACTGGGGGCATATCTGGCACACTGGGGGCATATCTGGCACACTGGGGGCATATCTGGCTCTACTGGGGGCATATCTGGCACACTGGGGGCATATCTGGCTCTGTGGGGGCATATCTGGCTCTGTGGGGGCATTTCTGGCACTGTGGGGGGCATATCTGGCTCATTGGGGCATATCTGGCACACTGGGGGCATATCTGGCACACTGGGGGCATATCTGGCTATGTGGGGGCATTTATCTGGCCCTGTGTGGGGGCATTTCTGGCAATGTGGGGGCATTTCTGGCACACGGGGGATTATCTAGCACACTGGGGGGATTATCTGGCACACTGGGAGCATATCTGGCACACTGGGGGCATATCTGGCTCTGTGGGGGCATTTATCTGGCCCTGTGTGGGGGCATATCTGGCACACTGGGGACATATCTGGCACACTGGGGGCATATCTGGCACACTGGGGGCATATCTGGCACACTGGGGGCATATCTGGCACACTGGGGGCATATCTGGCACACTGGGGGCATATCTGGCTCTGTGGGGGCATTTATCTGGCCCTGTGTGGGGGCATTTATCTGGCACACTGGGGGCATATCTGGCACTGTGGGGGCATATCTGGCTCTGTGGGGGCATTTATCTGGCCCTGTGTGGGGGCATATCTGGCCCTGTGTGGGGGCATATCTGGCTCTGTGGGGGCATTTATCTGGCCCTGTGTGGGGGCATTTATCTGGCCCTGTGTGGGGGCATTTATCTGGCCCTGTGTGGGGGCATTTATCTGGCCCTGTGTGGGGGCATTTATCTGGCCCTGTGTGGGGGCATTTCTGGGACTGTGGGGGCATTTCTGGCACTGTGGGGGCATTTCTGGCATTTCTGGCACTGTGGGGGCATTTCTGGAACTGTGGGGGCATTTCTGGCACTGTGGGGGCACTTATGCATCTGGCAATGTGGGCATTTATGTATCTGGCACTGGGGGCATATCTAGCCCTGTGGGGGCATATCTGGCTCTGTGGGGGCATTTATCTGGCCCTGTGTGGGGGCATATCTGGCTCTGTGAAGGCATTTATCTGGCCCTGTGTGGGGGCATTTATCTGGCCCTGTGTGGGGGCATTTATCTGGCCCTGTGTGGGGGCATTTCTGGGACTGTGGGGGCATTTCTGGCAATGTGGGGGCATTTCTGGAACTGTTGGGGCATTTCTGGCACTGTGGGGGGCATATCTGGCACTGTGGGGGCACTTATGCATCTGGCAATGTGGGCATTTATGTATCTGGCACTGGGGGCATATCTAGCCCTGTGGGGGCATATCTGGCACTGTGGGGGCAATTTTATATATGGCACTGTGGGGACATATCTGGCACTGTGTGGGCATTTTTATATCTGGCACTGTGGGGGCACTTATGTATCTGGCACTGTGGGGGCACTTATGTATCTGGCACTGTGGGGGCATTTATGTATCTGGCACTGTGGGGGGCATATCTACACTGTGGAGGCATTTATGTATCTGGCACTTTGGGGGCATTTATGTATCTGAACTGTGGGTGCATATCTGGCACTGTGTGGCCATTTATGTAGCTGGCACTGCTGGGGGGCATGTCTCGTGTAGCTGGCACTGCTGGGGGGCATGTCACGTGTAGCTGGCACTGCTGGGGGGCATGTCACGTGTAGCTGGCACTGCTGGGGGGCATGTCATGTAGTGTTCCCGCTAGGCGTCTGTGGCTAGGCAATGTGTCTCAGTGCTCTCCCTGGTGCAATGTGTCTCAGTGCTGTGCCTGACGCAAAGTGTATAGGAGGTTCTACCTGGTGCAGTGTGTATTAGCTGCACTACTGTGTGGTGTAATGCAAATTGCCACTATTATGTGGCCACGTACCTTCCTCACGAAGTAACTCCCCTTAATTTTTGCTGCGCGCCTTCGGCGCGCACTGTCCATTCTTTGGCATATAGGTATGGGAACAACAAGCAGTATGTACATCATTTTGCCCTCCTAACTTAAAAAAGTGCCCTCCCTGTGATCAGCACCATGCCCTAAAAAGTGAACACTATCATGTGTAGCTGGCACTGCTGGGGGGCATGTCATGTGTAGCTGGCACTGCTGCGGGGCATGTCATGTGTAGCTGGCTAGCTGGCACTGCTGCTGGGCATGTCATGTGTAGCTGGCTAGCTGGCACTGCTGCGGGGCATGTCATGTGTAGCTGGCACTGCTGCGGGGCATGTCAT
Organism: Pseudophryne corroboree; assembly: GCF_028390025.1. Lineage (NCBI taxonomy): Eukaryota > Metazoa > Chordata > Amphibia > Anura > Myobatrachidae > Pseudophryne > Pseudophryne corroboree. The sequence continues at coordinate 415,565,183 of NC_086444.1, read as the reverse complement.
GTCTATCTGGCACTGCACATTATGTGTATCTGGCACTATACTGGAGACATTGTGTGTAAGGAACACTACTGTGGCTATGTGTAAGGCGGCTAATTGTGTGAAAATGTGTTTATAGTTTGATGATATGAAGTTATGAGGCCACGCCCACTTTTCCAGAGGCCACGCCCACTTTTCCGAGAGCGCGCGCCTGCGGCGCGCGCATGGGGGGGGGGGGGGGGGCGCTTTTACATTTTCTCGCTCAGGGTGCTAGTAGGCCTGGAGCCGGCCCTGGGTGCTAGTATGCCATAAAGTAGTACAGCTCAGAACTTAGTGATTGCCATAGTTCACTGTCATTATTATATCAATATTGTGTACCCACAGTAATAATAAAAATGCAGCTCACTACGCAGAGAGAAGTTATATCAGTTATATTATTATTACTACCAATTAGTTATATAGCGCACACATATTCTGCAGCACTTTACAGAGAATATTTGGCCATTCACATCAGTCCCTACCAGACCTTACACTCTATGGGCCTAATTTAGGGGGTCATTCCGAGTTGTTCGCTCGTTGCCGATTTTCGCTATATTGCGATTAGTCGCTTACTGCGCAAGGTTCGCAGAGCGCATGCTGTTAGTTAGTTTACACAAAAGTTAGGTATTTTACTCACGGCATAACGAGGATTTTTCATCGTTCTGGTGATCGGAGTGTGATTGACAGGAAGTGGGTGTTTCTGGGCGGAAACTGGCCGTTTTCTGGGAGTGTGCGAAAAAACGCTGGCGTTTCTGGGAAAAACGCGGGAGTGTCTGAAGAAACGGGGGAGTGTCTGGGCGAACGCTGGGTGTGTTTGTGACGTCAAACCAGGAACGAAACTGACTGAACTGATCGCAATGGCTGAGTAAGTCTGGAGCTACTCAGAAACTGCTAAGAAATTTCTATTCACAGTTCTGCTAATCTTTCGTTCGCAATTCTGCTATGCTAAGATACACTCCCAGAGGGTGGCGGCTTAGCGTGTGCAATGCTGCTAAAAGCAGCTAGCGAGCGAACAACTCGGAATGAGGGCCTTAGACCTAATCGCAGCAGCAAAATTGTTCTCTAATCGGCAAAACCATTGGGGTAATTCCAAGTTGATCGCAGCAGGAATTTTGTTAGCAGTTGGGCAAAACCAAGGGGGTAATTCCAAGTTGATCGCAGCAGGAATTTTGGTAGCAATTGGGCAAAACCATGGCCCTCATTCCGAGTTGATCGGTCGCAAGGCGAATTTAGCAGAGTTACACACGCTAAGCCGCCGCCTACTGGGAGTGAATCTTAGCTTCTTAAAATTGCGACCGATGTATTCGCAATATTGCGATTACTAACTACTTAGCAGTTTCAGAGTAGCTCCAGACTTACTCTGCCTGTGCGATCATTTCAGTGCTTGTCGTTCCTGGTTGACGTCACAAACACACCCAGCGTTCGCCCAGACACTCCCACCGTTTCTCCGGCCACTCCTGCGTTTTTTCCGGAAACGGTAGCGTTTTCAGCCACACGCCCCTGAAACGCCGTGTTTCCGCCCAGTAACACCCATTTCCTGTCAATCACATTACGATCGCCGGAGCGAAGAAAAAGCCGTGAGTAAAAATACTATCTTCATAGTAAAGTTACTTGGCGCAGTCGCAGTGCGAACATTGCGCATGCGTACTAAGCGGATTTTCACTGCGATGCGATGAAAAATACCGAGCGAACAACTCGGAATGAGGGCCCATGTGCACTGCAGGGGAGGCAGATATAACATGTGCAGAGAGAGTTAGATTTGGGTGGGTTATTTTGTTTCTGTGCAGGGTAAATACTGGCTGCTTTATTTTTACACTGCAATTTAGATTTCAGTTTGAACACACCCCACCCAAATCTAAATCTCTCTGCACATGTTATATCTGCCCCACCTGCAGTGCACATGGTTTTGCTGCTGTGATCAGGTCTGACTTTGGCCCTATATTCCCTACCACATGCACACACATTCACGACAGGGTTAATTTTTTATTTTTTTGGGGGGGAGCCAAATCACCTACCAGTATATTTTTGGATTGTGGGAGGATACCGGAGTACCCAGAGAAAACCCACGCATGTGCGGGGAGAATACACAAACTTCACGCAGTTAGGGCTATGGTGAGAATTGAACCCATGACCTCAGTGCTGTGAGGCAGTAATGCTAATCCTCATAGGCGTGCGCAGAACATTTTATTAGGGGGTGCACCGGTGGAGGGGTGTGTTTGGCACCACCTACTGGGCGTGTCTAGCACCGCCTATTGGGCATGTCTAGCACTGCCTATTGGCACTCCAAGCAATATAAACATATGCCCCCAGCGGTGCACCTTACTCAATACCCCCAGCGGTGCCAGACACACACTTGCCCCCAGCTGTGCCAGATACACACTTGCCCCCAGCTGTGCCAGATACACACTTGCCCCCAGCGGTGCCAGATACACACTTGCCCCCAGCTGTGCCAGATACACACTTGCCCCCAGCGGTGCCAGATACACAAATGCCCCCAGCGGTGCCAGATACACAAATGCCCCGAGAGGTGTCAGATACACATGCCCACTGAGGTGCCAGATACACATGCCCCCAGAGGTGCCAGATACACATGCTCCCAGAGGTGCCAGATACACATGCCCCCAGAGGTGCCAGATACATAAATGCCCCCAGTGGTGCCAGATACATATGCCCCCATTTGTGCTCCCCCTCCTCTGTTGCCAGTGCCGCCGATATCCGTCTCTGCCGCTGAGGGGAGGAGAGCGCAGCGCGCGTCTCTCCTGTGCCTCACTTCACCAAGTTCCTGGCTGTCTCCGGCAGCCATTTGAAATATGGCGCTGGCTTGTGAGCCAATCAAAGCTCACGGGCTGGCAGCCAATCAAGAGCCAGTCTGCAAGATCTGATTGGCTGACAGCCGAGAGACATTGTAAATGACTGCAGGAGACGGGGACACACAGTGAGGGGCAGGAGAGACGCGCGCAGCGCTCTCCTCCCTTCGAGTTCAGCGTCAGTCTGAGACGGGAATCGGCAGCAGCAGCAGCAACAGGCGTGCGTATGTGTTCGGGGGGTGCCGGACATTAGGGGGTGCCTGTGCGCACCAGGAATCTCCCGTGCGCACGCCTATGCTAATCATTACACCATCCATACTGCCCTAACTGCTATAAATCTTCAATGGGTGTTATTGCCACACTCTCCAAGGCTTTAATAATTCTAGAAACACACATCAACGACATTGGGAATTTTAGAGTCCCTAGAACCGCAAGAATGGATGGATGTTCTATAAATGTTTTAATTAACAAAAATGTTTACAAATTACATTTATGGTGTACATTTTATATTTTCTATGATACCATTGACACATTATCCAGAAATTATATTTCTCTATCTACCTATATCAAATGAACCTAAGCATAACAAAAAAGATCATACTGTACGCAGGGCAGATGTATTAAGCCTGGAGAAGTGATAAAAAAGTGATAAGTGGAGGGTGATAATGCACCAGCCAATCAGCCCCTAACTGTCATTTTTCAAACCTGTAATGATTGGCTGGTGCATTACTAGAGATGGCTATACCCTGGACGGCGAAAAACCGGCGGTAGGGTGTTAGTACATTTGAAAATGCGGTAAAACCACAGTTTTCGGGGGTTTTACCACATTTTTCCTTTAGTACATCCCGCCCTAAGTGGCTTAATATTCGAATTTTCTGAGATTTTGGATTTGTTGTTATCTTAAGCTGTAACACACAATCATCAAAATGATAACAAATAAAGGCTTGAAATATCGGGATCAGTACGTAATCCCGCTGGACGGGATCCCGGTGGTCAAAATACCGACGCCGGAATCCCGACCACACAATCCCGAAAGGGGTGGCTAGCGGAACGCAGCCCCTTGCGGGCTCGCTTCGCTCGCCACGCTGCGCCTGGCACGCTATTATGTTCTCCCTCTATGGGTGTCGTGGACACCCACGGAGGGAGAATATGTCGGGATTGTGGCGGTCGGGATTGTGGCGGTCGGGATTCCGGCGTCGGTATTTCGACCGCCGGGATCCCGTCCAGCGGGATGTTGACCGCATCCCGAAATATCTCACTTTGCATGCAATGAGTCTATATAATATATTAGTTTCAGCTTTTAAGTTGAATTACTGAAATAAATTAACTTTTGCATGATATTCTAATTTTCTGAGTTTCACCTGTATAAGAATTCACAGCGCCTTGCTAGGAAACTACACAGTAAGCCAGGCAGTCTTCCTGCTAAACTCCTCATTAAGGAGATAGGGTGGGGCATCCGCTCCCTGCAGAACCACTTCCAAAAAGATGGGTATGCTGGGTGACATATATTTACGCGAGTAGGATTGGCATACTTTAAAAGTGTAGCTTCCTACATTCTATTAATTCATAACATGTTAATTCATGTTAAGTGATAAAGACACAATTATATAGATAGTCTATTGTGGTAATCATATCACTGGTTTTAGAAAACATATCCCAATATAGTTAAAGTGTCAATTCCTACTTCTCACCAGTAGGTGGTGCTGAGGGTTTGTGCTTTGTGTAGTGGCATAGCAGTACTAACATGTGTGAGGGCTTTCTCTGTGCCTTGTCTGGAATACTCATGCATTTAGTGTTATGGGCAGAAAGCCACAGAGTCTTGGAAACAGTCCTATTACCACTAGTTTCTGAGAACTACCAAAACATGCCATACATTAATGGGGGAAAAATGACAAGGAGTCATGGATATTTACAGAGACATTAGTATCTAATAATAAATTCTTATATAAGCAATAAGACTCTTAGTAAGAAGAATAAAAAGGTGGGCGGTGGCTACTAATGGAATTATTTGTGTTTGATGATGTCATTTAACAACATTGCATAAGCAAACATGTTTCTGCTTGCCTTTTTCCCCTACATATGACGCAAGCAGAATCATTTTATATGTGGATTAAGGAAATGATGATGTAACACTACCTGAGAGTGTATTGTATTTCAGTGTTTCTAAACACCTTTCATTTTAAAGTGACCCTGTCTCTTTAATTGGCATCTACACATAAGAGAGGATTTAAATATGGGTCTGGCCTGTTCTGAAAACACAGTATGTACCAAGTCAGCTGTTTCCTGTTTATAGACACAGTTCTGCACCCTTCAGTGTACGGGATCAGGCAATATGCGAACCAATCTAGCTGCTTGTTTTCCCTTTTGTTAACTGCATGCTGCCCAATATTTTAGCGTATTATTGTTCCTAACTGTATTACCACCGTTCTTACATGTGCATCTGTGTATGTGCAGCATTTTCACACCGGATAGGAAAGCAAACTGGGGCTTCTTATTACCACGTACATTAACCAAGACAAGGAAATCATTTTACTAGATGGGATTCCCATGGGAAATATCCAGTATAAAAGCATGTTTGCAAGCTCGACCCTGCGGAAATCATAGAATGCTGCGGAGGTATTCTGTGACCTTCTGGGCATCCATTATTTGTGCATTACATAATGACAGGCGCAGAGACTATCCATGCAAGATTTGTCTACTTCCAGGACATCCTTATGGGGTCTAAGTCTTATTAAATTATTCATCACTATTAGGACAATATTTAAACTATCTAAAGGCTGACAGATTTTTACTGACAATAGCATTTTAGCTTATGTTCATGGACGCAGACTAAAAACACAGCTTAGGTTTAAACAACAGAAATTATTAAAATAATACAAATCACGGTATATATGCTATATATTAGAATTTAGATGGTGGATTAACACTTTTATTATAGTTTCACATTTGTTATAGTTTCACATTTCTGTTTAGCAGCATGGTGAAGGTGTTTGTATTTTACATGGAACATTAGAATTCAATTGAGGGTGAATCTGTTCGACGGGCTGAATATGTGCAGCTGCCCGCCACACTTTATGGCAGCGTGATTTTGCTCAAAAGCGTTTGCTACCTCAGAGTGTAGCAAGCACTTTTGAGCGAATCAGCCAGGCGGACGTTGTGGGAAGGGCTGCCATTGCTGGCGTTTAAATGCCGCGGCAACGGCAGTGCACACCCTTTAACCTCAATTGAATTTTATTTTTACTTACCTTTTTTTTTACTCGCGCAGCTTGGTTTTTGGAGCTGAAAATCCGGCAACCATTTTTTTTTATTGCATACGGTGGATATCGGAAGCTCGCATGCCTGCAGTAATCAAAAATTAGGCACGAGGTCTGCAAGGTTGTTTACCTCGCTAAACCTCGCACATAGTTGAATTCCCCCTTAGACTTTTCTAAATTAATAACAAAATTAATGAATATTGCATTGGCCTATAGTGGCTGTGCTAGTATCAATTCTTAAAGAACTGGTAACCCCATTACCAAGGGGCCATGCCTGATAGTAATGCAATAACAGCAACGGTTGGTGGGTCTCTTTGCCTGAAATGGGTGGGTTCCCAAGCTTCTTTGCCTGGTGGTGGGTTCCCAAGCCTGAAATAGGGTTTTTTCTGATTCCCAAGTCAGAGCTGTTGCTTTAATTCATGGCAACAGAAACATTTTCATCAATGCTCACCATAGTTGCTGGTCACTGTATTAGCTTCTTCCACCTCTTTGGGAGGCTATTCTACTGATCTACTTTTGAGACAGCACTGCCAGGTCAGGTAACAGGGCCTGTCCAATACTATCCTAAGCTGATTTTATGTCTTTCTGTCCACACTTAGATTTAAGATCCTCAAAGACCTGGGTGAAATACTGGGGGTCAGCATGGAAGGGAGCATCTTTGCTCTCGTTAAGTTGATAACAGGGAGGCAACGGCTCCAAAAGGCTTTGGGGGTAATTCCAAGTTGATCGCAGCAGGAAATTTTTTAGCAGTTGGGCAAAACCATGTGCACTGCAGGGGGGAAGATATAACATGTGTAGAGAGAGATAAATTGCAGTGTAAAAATAATGCAGCCAGTATTTACCTTGCACAGAAACAAAATAACCCACCTTAATCTAACTCTCTCTGCAGATGTTATATCTGCCCCCACTGCAGTGCACATGGTTTTGCCCAACTGCTAAAACATTTCCTGCTGCGATCAACTTGGAAATACCCCCTTTGTTCGAGCATTCCACTAGGAAAAGCCTCAGTGGGTCGGAGGTCTCACTGCACACATTGTAGAGATGTGCGGCGGCACTTTTCGTGTTTTGTGTTTTGGTTTTGGTTCTAATCCCATGCTCGTGTTTTGGATCTGAATTGGTTTTGCCAAAACCACCCTTTCGGGTTTTGGTTTTGGATCTGGATGATTTAAAAAACAACAACCATAAAAACAGCTAAAATCACAGAATTTGGGGGTAATTTTGATCCTATGGTATTATTAACCTCAATAACATTAATTTCCACTAATTTCCAGTCAATTCTGAACACCTCACACCTCACAATATTGTTTTTAGGCCAAAAGGTTGCACCGAGGTGGCTGGATGACTACGCTAAGCAAACACAAGTGTGCGGCACAAACACCTGGGCAATCTAGGAGTGGCACTGCAGTGGCAGACAGGTTGGCAGATTTAAAAAATAGGCCCCAAACAGCACATCATGGAAAGAAGAAGAAGAGGTGCAATGAGGTAGCTGTATGACTAAGCTAAGCGACACAAGTGTACAGCACAAAGAACATGGGACGTGCTGGAATTTGCCCAGATGTAATACACGCACAATATTGGTGGCACAGGAGAGTGTACCCCTACCACACACACACACACACACACACACACACACACACACACACACACACACACGGCAAAGCCTGTAAAATTAATTAGAATAATAACCCCTTTATATGGAGCTATTATAATACTGGCCCTCATTCCGAGTTGTTCGCTCGTTATTTTTTTTCGCTACAGAGCGATTAGTCGCAAACTGCGCATGCGCAATGTTCGCAGTGCGCCTGCGCCAAGTAAATTAGCACAAAAGTTTGGTATTTTACTTACGGCCTAATGAGGATTTTTCATCGTTCTGGTGATCGGAGTGTGATTGACAGGAAGTGGGTGTTTCTGGGCGGAAACTGGACGTTTTCTCGGAGTGTGCGAAAAAACGCTGGCGTTTCTGGGAAAAACGCGGGAGTGTCTGAAGAAATGGGGGAGTGTCTGGGCGAACGCTGGGTGTGTTTGTGACGTCAAATCAGGAATGAAACTGACTGAACTGATCGCAGTGTAGGAGTAAGTCTCGAGCTACTCAGAAACTGCTAAGAATTTTCTATTCGCAATTCTGCTAATCTTTCATTCGCAATTCTGCTATGCTAAGATACACTCCCAGTAGGCGGCGGCTTAGCGTGTGCAATGCTGCTAAAAGCAGCTAGCGAGCGAACAACTCGGAATGAGGGCCAATATGCAGTCCAGGCGAGCATACCCCTACACCACACAGTGAAACCCTGTAAAAATGATTTGGATAATGATATAAGTAATGTATATAACCCTTTTATTTGGAGTAAATAATATATAACACAGGACACTACCACTGGACTTATGGCAGCACAAGACACCACCACTGGACTGATGCAGCACAACACAGCACCACTGCACTGGACATATACGGTATGTCAAAGTCGAAAAATATTGCAGTACACACATCAAGTACAAACTACACACAGATGGACTCCGTGCGCGTACTTATTCTGCCGTGCGTGCACATATCCGCAATTTGCGTATGGTCGCTCCCGCGGTCCTGCGCATTAGCGCGTAGTATGGGTATTTACGTTAGAGTTTGTGAACGCACGGAAAGCCATCAAAACACATTACATATTTAATCCAAATAGTGCACATTTTACACATAGCCTCCCTGCAACACAGCAGCAAGTTACAGCAGTTTAAATGGTAACAGAACAAAGGGATTCACCTTTACAGGATAGGAGGGGACAGAACAAGGTTATAAGGTGGTGTTTGGTATCCAGCCGTAGGGTATTGTAAGGGTAATATTCCGGTGTTGGTTTGAAGAAGATCGCATGTTTCTGCGAATAGTTATGTGCAGGAGCAGAATATAGATATAAACTGTATTTACTGTACATTATGTATGCGGCGGGAATCCAGAGGAGACCACCCACAAGAGCAGTTGGAACAGACATCGCCCACCTATTCAAACCGACCTATGACCTCTCCTGTACTGTAAATGACCATCCCTGTGTCCAATGGACAAAGAGATTACAGTATCCATTGTGTTAGGTTTTGGAAGAATTGTATAAAGAGAGCCTGCTGCAGGCCTGGTCAGACACAAGACTCACAACGTTATCTATCAGATGACTGAGGACCAGGCTGGGTAGCGCAGCGAATCCAATCACGTATGTACCATTGACTGTAGCCATTATTCTGTTGTATTGTATTGTATTGATAGGGTATGTTAACCTATTCAGGTCTGATTATAAACTCTCTGCAGTCATCAGTCAGAATTCTGTTTTCCCTTAGCAACCGGTTGGAGATCAGTGAATGAAAAGGTGACACAGGATCATTGTGTAACCTAAGCAGTTCATAGTTGATCTGTCTTAGGGGCCATATAAGGTTTATTTTATAGTAAGAGAACAAAGGATTCATGTGTGCCAATACATTTAGCCAATCAGAATACACCATGTATGTCTTGAAAACTGAAACACATCATTTGTCAAACAAGATTATAATTTGCAATTAAAATATATTTATTGCTTTGCGATTATCAGTTTTCCCGGAACATCCTTTCTGGAGGTCAGGACAGGTCAAAATCCTCCTCGATGTTCAGAACTTTTGGCGATATGCTTGACTGGCCTTGGATACATCTGGCGTTATAACAATGAACAATTCATGCTTTGAATACAATGTTGCTTATAAAATATCTGTGAAGCTTTTAAGGAAACACGAACCTATATTTGTGAGCAGCAGTAAATATCTTAGTTAATGTGAAAAAGCTTGAATCAATATATATTTGCCATTCAAAGGAAGCTCCTACACCATCATTTCCCCTCTTTTTGATTCCACTTTTTCTCCCTATTCTACCTACACTATCTAGGCCTGAACTATTCTCTTTCAGTAAACCAGTCCCCTGGACTTATAGTCCAAACCTTGGGGATTACCCCTAGCAACAATCAAAGGATAAGCAACTTCATTCTTCTGGCTGGAGAGTCACTGTCAACTTCTTCGAGTGGGATGCATGTAATCAGATATCACGACCTTTCACCTTAATTTAAGGTAGACATGGTTAGCAGCACTTGATATGGACCATCATATCTTGGTTCAAAGGTCTTTCTCACATGTCTCTTTAAATAGACCCAATCTCCTGGATTTAGCTTATGCGTAGCTGATCCTTCTGGGTCTGGAATGGAAGAAAACACTCGGCAATGGAGGTTAGTCAATGTTTTACAGACCTCCTGTACATAACCTGTAAAAATCACCATGATTATGTTGTAATTGTTGTGGATAATAACAACCTGTTCTTAGAGCTGACCCAAACAATATTTCATATGGAGTCAGTTTACTAGGTTTCATGGGTGTGGTCCTAATATTGAACAAGACTATAGGTAGGCATTCTGGCCAAGTTCTTTTGGTTTCTGTCATTTTCTGTAGTTTTAGCTTAAGGTCAAAGTTCAGATGTCCCCCCCTCCCACTCGCCTGGGGGCGGTAAGGCACATGGAAGGCCTGCTGTACCCCCAAATCTTTCATTATATGCTGCATGACTTCTCCCGTGAAATGTGTACCTCTATCTGATTCTATAACCTCAGGTATCCCAAATCTACATACTACTTCTGCTATCTGTTTCTTTGCAGTGGTTTTTGCTGTGGCTTTGCTTACTGACCAGGCTTCGGCCCAGTGACTAAACATGTCCGTTGCTACTAGTACATATTCATATGGACCGCTTCGTGGCAACTGTATATAGTCAATTTGTAGTCTCTGGAATGGGTAAAAGGCTTTGGGTATAGTTCCTAGAGGTGTCTTGGTTCTTTGTCCTGGATTGCTAATTCCACAGATCCAGCATCCTGCTACAAAGTTTGTTGCAGCTTTATTGAAGCCTGGAGCTATCCAATGCTCTTGTACTCTATTCACCATGGCTTCCTTTGAATGGTGTACTTGTCCATGAGCTACTTGTAACATAGGTGGAAATAGAGCTGCTGGTAGACAGTACTTCAATTCTCTTGACTTCCAAAGTCCATGTTCATCTTCTTCTGCCCCCAGTCGTGTCCATTTTTCTTTTTCTCCTTGTGATGCTTGTTGTTGAATTTTGATCAGCTCCTGTTCACTAGGCATTTGCTTCACATCTTGAGCTACTAAGACTTGCTCAAGTTCTTTTGATTGTAAGGCAATTATCTTGGCTTCTGCATCTGCAAATGCATTTCCTTTAGCTTCCATGGTTTGGCTCTTAGTATGTGCTTGTACCTTGATTATGCCAATCCTTTTAGGTAGTTCCAATGCTCTGAAGAGTTCCATAATCAAACTGGCATGTTTGATGGGTTTTCCGTTTGCACTTTTGAAGTCCCTACTTTTCCATATAACAGCGTAATCCTGGGACTAGATGTTAGCTGTCATGTTTTCAGCATGTATGCAGGCTCTGGTCATTGCTATGAGTTCTGCTTCTTGTGCTGTCATTCTTGGTAGCAATGGTCCAGAGTCTATGACTTAAGATTCAGTTGTTACTGCATATCCTGTCCTTGGGGATCCATTATCATAATATCTTGATCCATGACGAACAGGTTCATGTCTGGATTGTCCAGTGGTGTATCTTGGACATTAGGAAGAGGTAAAGTCTCTAATTCCATGAGGGCTAGGCAATCACCTCATATTTGGTAAGTCTGGCTGCAGAAAGATGCTTGCTATTTTCTTGACTTAGTATTTCTGTTACAGCGTGCGGTACTTGTATACACAGTGGATGATCAAGCACAATGATGTCTGTCACCTTTTCCTTCATTATTGCTGCTGCTGCCACTGCTCGGACACAGGATGGTGCTCCTCTGATAATCGGATCCAGCTGGGCTGAATAGTATGCCACTGGTCTTTGTTTTGGTCCGTATTTCTGGGTGAGCACCCCTAAAGAATGCCCTCTGTTTTCATGGCAGAATAGGTTAAAAGGCTTTTTGTAATCAGGCAATCCCAATGCTGGGGCTGTTAGTATGGCTTGCTTTAGTTTTTTTTTTTTTTACTGCTTCTTCAATGGTGTCCCTGTTTTCTGCTGACGCCTCCTTTTTTGTTAATTCATATAGAGGTTGCATCAGTAATGAAGCTGAGGGTATCCATTCTCTGCAATAACCAATAAGGCCCAGAAAAGCTCTGATTTCATTTAATGTTCTTGGGGTTTTTGCTTGAGTTATTGCTTTTGTTCTTTCATCAGTAAGATGCCTTGTTCCTTGAGATATGCAGTGTCCTAAGAAGACAACTTTTTTCTGTACTAGCTGAAGCTTGTCTTTTGACACTCTGCAATCTTCTTCTGCCAAAAAGATGAGCAGTGATGCTGTTTTCCTTTTTTTCACTTCTCTTCTGTCTGTGCAGCAATAAGCAGATCATCGACATATTACACTAACTGGGTGTCTGTAAAGTGCGGTCTCCATTTCTGCAGGATTAATGCCATTGCCTCTGAGAAATCTGATGGACTGGTGGCTCCCCCTTGGGGTAATCGTGTCCAACCATATTGTTTACCTTCGTGAGTGAATATTAGAAACTTCTGGCTTTCCCATTCATCAGTAGATAATCTGTTTTTCCCTCCTTTTGAATCTTGAGATTCAACACCTTTATTGATTAATGTTGGAAAAGGGTTGCTGCGTTGAGGGTAATACATCTTCTGATGGTTACTTGTCGCACTTTGGCAGTGCTACTTCATACATTGTCAGCCTTGCCACTGACAGGTGTTTGGTTCTTGCTTGTTGAAGCTTCTCTGTACCTGCATGTGGACCCTGGATGATAAGTTCATGATTCAGCACTATGCCTGTGCTCTTGTCCTCTTCTAGGACTTCTGATTCATCACTGTCTCTGTGCTCTTATACTCTTCTAGGACTGTTGCTGCTATTACTGCTCTGATGCCGGTAGGTGCTCTTTGATTACCGCTGTCAAGTTTGCTTAAGTTGTAGGCCACTGGTCTTCACCTCAGTCCATGATTTTGCATAAGGACTTCTATGTATGGCCTCCTTCTTTAATAGTCAGGTAGTTCTAGGGCTTGAGATGAGGCAACTGCTGTTTCCAATTGTTCAATAGCTGAATTCATCTGTTGCTGTATGTAGGATGCAGACCCTCCTCCCTTTCAGTGTTGTCATACAATGCTTGCATGTAGACTGGTGCTAGAGGTATCCGTGTTCTGTAGTGTCCTACTAGGCCCATGAATGATCATCTGACTTGCTTGACACTAGTTGGCATCTTAGCTTGCAGTCTGAATCTTTTCCTTTTCACTTTTGTTAGATGTCTGGTACCTTGAGTGTCCTAGGAAGATTAACTCTTGCTTGACTAGCTGCAATTTCTCCTTCTGAGGCTCTGCAGTCTTGGTCTTCCAGAAACTTCACTAAGGACACTGCCCCTTCTTGGTACTTCTTTTAGTGGTGGTGGCAATCAACAGTTCATTCACATCCTGTATTTAGCTGTGTGTTTTGTGGATAAATCACTTGGTGATATAGCCCCTCCACAAAGCTATCCTGGTCCAGTAGTATTGCTTCCTTTCTTCTACAACTGGTACTGCGGGAATGAGCCAATACTGAACTTCTGTTTTAACTTGCTTCTAAATGGCTTTTTGTTCTTTCCTTTGATAAGTTGCTGGAAAGTTAAACTTCTGCTGGTGTGTACTGTATTCTCCTTGGATAAGCTTTAGTACATTGTGCTTCAGCAAAGTCACTGGACATGTACTCCGAGGTCAAGAACTGGGCTGGTATTGGTGACTGCATTTCTCTCATCTCCTGTCCCTTTAAGAATTTCTGATATCACCAGTTCTTGTGGTATCTCCCTCTGCTGTCTTCTGCGTGTGCCGGCTCCAGCATTCATTAGGCACAAACGTATTTCTCCAGTGGGCAAGGTGACTGTAATCATACCTTCTGCTGTTTCCTCTGGAGACATTATGTTCACTGGGGAGTACCCGAAGAAGCCCGTACCTCATATTGGCAGAAGAAGCATCATTCATTTGTCTTCTGGAACTTTTTCTGTCTTGTTCCTTATTATTTGCTTTAAACCCCGGAGCTTCTGTTGCTTTAAATCATGGCATTATCTCTGTAATCTTGCCAGGTAGTACTGACCACTTGTCAGATGTCTTTCTTTGTCCTTCTTAAAGCAGACTTCCTTTAGTCTCCAAACTTTCATGCGGCCTTCATATTGTTTCTCAACTTTTCTTTTTCCAATCACCTCTCTTTATGATTCATTCATTATTCTTCATACTTTGTCCTTTCTTCACTTGCATATTCTTTCTCACTGCTGCTGGCATGTCATTTTCTTAGTCCAAGTCCACCCAGGCTGGTGTTTAACATAATGATGTTTATGCTGGGAGTTGTTGTTCCTCTTTGTCTTACTTTTCCAGTGAGAGATAGTCTTGTATAGCAGCTTGTATTTCAGGTTACATCTTTGCTTTCTTGCAGGGGTAGGGCTTAACCTCCCAATCCAGTCGTTGCAATGGCTTGATCTGTAAGTAAACGTAGAGGAATCTGGTTGTGCATAAAAACAGCTCTTGAAACCCTTGGGTCTCCTGTGGGTAAAGTCACTTTTATCGAACTGCCAGTGGTGACTGAGTACACTGTTGCCGACGCAGGAGTTGCACACCTTCATATTCTATCATCTTGTGTGTCGTATAGTGACTTTATCATAGTAAGTTCTGATGGACTCAGTCTTTTCCTGTTTCAAATCTGGGGCTGCTGGTGCCCTGAGTGTCTGTGCATGACACCATCTCTTAAGTCTTGTCATGTACATCTTTCCACTTTCAAACGTTGTTCTATTTTTCTCTGTCGGAACGTCCGTTATGGCTGGGCAATCATCTACTGCATCTGCTTTTAACATGGTGCTTACTGTTTGGGCAGTTGCTGGTCCTAGTATAGCCTCACACAACTGGTGGTAGTCGACCCATGCCGGTGTCCATATGGTTTGAATTCTTTCCATATAGGCATAAACTGCTATTGGGTTTTTTCTAGGATCTGGGGACTCTGCAACTATATTTGCGAGGTCATTGCCATACCATGGTTTGTGGTGTTGGCTCTGTACGATGTATGGTTCGTTCGTCCTGGCTGCATTATCTGGGTTGCGTATTCTCTGTACTTGTGCTGGATACAGAGAAATAGGCAATGATGACCGTCTTTCAGTATTTCTAGTCGCATAGATATCTTGGCATGGTGGTTCATGGTGTGAAATCCAGTTTCCACAATTTGGGCAATGTTCATATTCTTCTGGAACGCAAAACTGACATACCGGACACAATCTTTCTGGAAAATATGTCAGTTTATTCTGTACATTATGCACCTGGGCATGAAAAGCTGTAGAGGCTGTGTCTTGACCCCTTGCTTCTCCTCTTCACCTGATTTGCACCCTTTCGCCTATAGTTCCTGATTGTGGACAATTCTTTACTGGACTCATAGCTTGATTCCAGGTGTCCACCACTCGTTTAAACATGAGGGAAGCATTAGGTGGCTAGTTTCTTTGGTTGGTCTTGTTGGGGTTTCTTGTGATAAAGTATCAGGACACTGGGGCATACTCTGTACACATAGCTCAGGTAAATCATTCGGATTTTCAACCACAGATCCTTCTAAGATAGGGCTGATTATTCGTCACTCTTTTCCTGGCTCATCTTTTTTTCAATTTTACTGTTAGTGAGCTTGCAGATGATTTCATTCTGTTCATACTATGGGTACCTTGGTGTGCATGCATGTCTGGGTATAGGGGTGGGGTATAGTGTGCAGGTGCTGTTGCTGCAATTACAGGCAGTGAGTTTAACGCTGGTTGTGGTGCTATTGAGTACTCTGGTACAATGGGGAAATCATTTTCCTCATCTCTTCTTCTATTCTCTGCTCCTAATTCTTTTGCTACAGTGATCCAGATGGATGCTTGATCTCTACTATTATGCTTAATTATCCAACTTTTGTTACAGGAGGCAAATTTTTCCCATTTCTCTAAGTCTAGTGTCCCTTCTGACGGAAAACCTGCTCTTTTGAAAATTTTACTTATTCCTTTCAGAGATTTACTGCCCTCCCTGTCATTAACAATATCCACGGGTTTGTCGGGCCCTGACATCTTTACAGACCGCGCTCCCATGCCTGGGTGAACGTGCGCGGAACCCCTCCTGATGTGGTATTTTAGTAACTCCTTATGAGGGACTTAAAATCTCCTTTTAAAGCTTTTCTTCCCTCCTTGTTATTAACAATATCCACGGGTTTGAACCCATCCTGATGTGGTATTTTAGTAACTCCTTATGAGGGAATTAAAATCTCCTTGTGAGACGCTGACTCTGAAGAATCTCTTCTATCCTTGTACCTAAAGAGCTTCTTAAATCCGTCTGTGGACAAATGACTGGGGTTGTAGTGTTGCCCCTTCCTCCCTGCTTTTGTGGAAAATCTGTTAGTACTGCTCCCCAAGTGAGACCTGCATAATAGATTATTTCTTCTGGATCACTGAGATGCGTCCCTAATATTATTGTTAAGTTACTCCAAGGGTCTATCCCCCTGCCTATATAGACTCCTGCTTGTATCAGTATCCCTGTTGTTCTCGGTAAACTTCCCACTATTCTTGGAATACGTTCCCCTTGTGTTTGAAAAATTATGTGCCTTGTGCACCTTGGGCAATCATACTTGAGTCTCCTTGCTATCGGGTCTACCATTTAGTTTAATGCTTGTTTCTTTTCAGAAAGTAACAGCTAACACCGGGGACTGCTTGGATGTGAGAAATACCTATCAGTGTGTGTAGGAGAATCTAGTTACTGGCTCTGGTTTCAGTGTTTTCGCAGACAGCCAACTCCCCCCCACCTTTCCAAAAGCATATCAACAGAGTACATGCAACAGTGCAAGGATCCCAAAGCAAAGGGTAACAATAAGTATTATATCTGACAGATTCTTGACCATCTTTTATATCTGGTTTTTCTGTCTTCTGGATACCCTCTCACTGCTACGTCTGTTATCTGTGTGCGCGGCAGCTGTTTGAGGCTGTATGAACAAATGGGTCTTAAACCTGGGATTATGTGGTTCCTGGGCCAATAGGTTATGATGTTAGACCAATCATTTTCAATGTAATGTTCTAACAATTCTCTTTTCAAATGACAACCTATTGTACAATAAAATTCATCATCATTTTCCACATAACCAAATGAGACTGCAGTGCTTGTAATTGCCAGCAATCTTGGTGCTACGGACCCTTTGTATTTTCTAAACACAACAACACAGGTACAAGATTTGCATACACCTCTTTGGTTATTTAACAATTCAAACTGGTTATCAGCATTAGAACATATCTTGGCCATGCGCCACCTTTATAAAAACGGCTCTATTTTCTTAATAAACATGCATTAGTACTTGCACAATTTAAAAGTTTTCTGCATACTTGATTAATTCCCCCTGTGCACTTGTGACAAATTATCTGAAATTATTTACCCACAATTCAACAATATAACATACATGTATGGTACCTTAAAAAATTTCTTCTGACTGACACTGGGCTCTTTAAGATATTCTCTGACCTTCCCGACTGGACTTCTCCAGATTTCAAGAAACGCTGAGTTCAAGTGAGCAGGTAGAAATCTACACATTAAATCTCACTTACCGGTTTTTTGTTATCAGCGGTTCCTGAAAGATCAGAGGATTTATTGCCAGTGGGGGAGATGCTGGAAGATCTCCGGACGAGGTCCCAAAATGATAGGGTATGTTAACCTATTCAGGTCTGATTATAAACTCTCTGCAGTCATCAGTCAGAATTCTGTTTTCCCTTAGCAACCGGTTGGAGATCAGTGAATGAAAAGGTGACACAGGATCATTGTGTAACCTAAGCAGTTCATAGTTGATCTGTCTTAGGGGCCATATAAGGTTTATTTTATAGTAAGAGAACAAAGGATTCATGTGTTCCAATACATTTAGCCAATCAGAATACACCATGTATGTCTTGAAAACTGAAACACATCATTTGTCAAACAAGATTATAATTTGCAATTAAAATATATTTATTGCTTTGCGATTATCAGTTTTCCCGGAACATCCTTTCTGGAGGTCAGGACAGGTCAAAATCCTCCTCGATGTTCAGAACTTTTGGCGATATGCTTGACTGGCCTTGGATACATCTGGCGTTATAACAATGAACAATTCATGCTTTGAATACAATGTTGCTTATAAAATATCTGTGAAGCTTTTAAGGAAACACGAACCTATATTTGTGAGCAGCAGTAAATATCTTAGTTAATGTGAAAAAGCTTGAATCAATATATATTTGCCATTCAAAGGAAGCTCCTACACCATCAGTATTGTATATATTGTAACCCCCTTTCAGTAATAATATGCTGTGGTGTCGGAACCCAGCAGTTAAATTACAATCTGGTGTCGTGTCTTCCTTTCCCTGCTAAGGTTTAAAGTGTATTATTATCGCATTGCATAGCTGTTAAGGGTTTGCGGTGTGTCTCTGGGTGTGTACGCGCTGTGTGTACTTTGTACCGTCAGTGCAGCGTTTGTGCGCAAAGTCCGTACACAGTACGGGACTCTTTACGCTAACAGCGTAAAGAGTACATAGAGTGTGTATTAAGTATAGCGGCCGCAGCGGCTCCATGGTAAAGTGTATTTAAAGTGTGTTTAAGGTATAGCTTTTCATTCCTGTATATAAATCAGCATTATCAGGTAGTACCCCTGGACTTATATGGCAGTACCCCTGGAGTTGTACGGCAGTGTCAGACAGTATGGCACTTTAAAAAACTAGTCCCCAAACAGCACATGATGCAAAGAAGAAAAAGAGGTGCAAGATGGAATTGTCCTTGGGCCCTCACACCCACCCTTATGTTGTATATACAGGACATGCACACTTTAACAAACCAATCATTTCAGCGACAGGGTCTGCCACACGACTGTGGCTGAAATGAGTAGCAATCAAACTCTCCTTGCACAAACTGGCTCTACAGAGGCAAGATGTCCACCTCATCCTCACCCTCCAATTCCTCACCTCTTTCACTGTGTACATCCTCCTCCTCACAGAGTATTAATTTGTCCCCACTGGAATCCACCATCACAGGTCCCTCTGTACTTTCTGGAGGCAATTGCTGGTAAAGGTCTTCCCGGAGGAATTTATAATTCATTTTGATGAACATCATCTTTTCCACATTTTGTGGAAGTAACTTTCTATGCCGATTACTGACAAGGTTACCGGCTGCACTAAAAACTCTTTCAGAGTACACACTGGATGGGAGACAACTTAGGTAAAATAAAGCCAGTTTGTGCAAGGGCATCCAAATTGTCTCTTTTTCCTGCCAATATACATAAGGACTGTCTGACATGCCTACTTGGATGCTTTCACTCATATAATCCTCCACCATTTTTTCATTGGTGACAGAATCATATGCAGTGACAGTAGACATGTCAGTAATCGTTGGTAGATCCTTCAGTCCGGCCCAGATGTCAGCACTCACTCCTGACTGCCCTGCATCACCGCCAGCAGGTGGGCTAGGAAATATTATCCTTTTCCTCGCAGCCCCAGTTGCAGGAGAAAATGAATGAAGAGCTGTTGATGGGTCACGTTCTGCTTGAGTTGACAATTTTCTCACCAGCAGGTCTTTGAACCTCTGCAGACTTGTGTCTGCCAGAAAGAGAGATACAACATAGGCTTTAAACCTAGGATCGAGCACGGTGGCTAAAATGTAGTGCTCTGATTTCAACAGATTGACCACCCTAGAATCCTGGCAAAGCGAATGAAGGGCTCCATCCACAAGTCCCACATACTTTGCAGAATTGATCCGTCTTAGCTCCTCCTTCAATTTCTCCAGCTACTTCTGCAAAAGCCTGATGAGGGGAATGACCTGACTCAAGCTGGCAGTGTCTGAACTGAGTTCACGTGTGGCAAGTTCGAAGGGTTGGAGAACCTTGCACAAGACAGAAATCATTCTCCACTGTGCTTGAGTCAGGTGCATTCCCCCTCCTTTGCCTATATCGTATGTGCATGTATCGGCTTGAATGGCCTGCTCCTCTATCCTCTGAAGCATATAGAGTGTTGAATTCCACATCGTTACCACCTCTTGCTTCAGGTGATAGCAGGGCAGGTTCAGGAGTGTTTGCTGGTGCTCCAGTCTTCGGCATGCAGTGGCTGAATGTCGGAAGTGGGACGCAATTTTTCGGGCCACCAACAGCATCTCCTGCACGCCCCTGTCATTTTTCAAAAACATTCTGCACCACCAAATTAATTGGATGTGCAAAACATGGAACATGCTGTAATTTGCCCAGATGTAATGCACGCACAATATTGGTGGCGTTGTCCGATATCACAAATCCCCAGGAGAGTCTAATTGGGGTAAGCCATTGTGCAATGATGTCTCTCAGTTTCCGTAAGAGGTTGTCAGCGGTGTGCCTTTTACAGAAAGCGGTGATACATAATGTAGCCTGCCTAGAAACAAGTTGGCGTTTGCGAGATGCTGCTACTGGTGCCGCTGCTGTTGTTGCTGTGTGAGGCAATACATCTACCCAATGGGCTGTCACAGTCATATAGTCCTTAGTCTGCCCTGCTCCACTTGTCCACATGTCCGTGGTTAAGTGGACAGTGGGTACAACTACATTTTTTAGGACACTGAGGACACTTTTTCTGACGTCTCTGTATATTCTCGGTATCGCCTGCCTAGTGAAGTGGAACCTAGATGGGATTTGGTACCGGGGACACACTACCTCCATCAATTCTCTAAGTCCCACTGAACTAATAGCGGATACCGGACGAACGTCTAACACCAACATACGGTAGCTGTCAAGGCCTCAGTTATCTGCTTTGCAACAGGATGACAGCTGTCATATTTCTTCTTCCTCACAATGGATAGTTGGACAGTCAATTGCTTACTGGAAGTAGTACAAGTGGTCTTCCGACTTCCCCTCTGGTATGACGATTGACTCCCCCGGGCAACAACAGCAGCGGCAGCAACAGCAGTGGCAGCAACAGCAGCAGTAGGCGTACCACTCAAGGATCCTCCGGAGGAATACCGGTTAGGAGAGGACTCCTCTGTCTTGCCAGTGACATGGCCTGCAGGACTACTGACGTTCCTGACTGAGGAGGAAGTTGACGTTGAGGGAGTTGGTGGTGTGGCTTGCAGGAGTTTGGGTACAAGAGGAAGAAGGCATTTAGGTGTCAGTGAACTGCTTACGCTCTTACCCAAAGTTTCACAACTTGACACTGACTTGTGATGAATGTGCAGCAGGTGATGTATAAGGGAGGATGTTCCTAGGTGGTTAACATCCTTACCCCTACTTATTACAGATTGACAGAGGCAACACACGGCTTGACACCTGTTGTCCGGATTTGTGGAGAAATAATTCCACACTGAAGAAGTGGCATTTTTGGTATTTTGCTCAGGCATCACAATGGACTTATTCATCCCACAGACAACAGGTGTCTTCCCCGGTGCCTGATTTAAACAAACCACATCACCATCAGAATCCTCATTGTCAACTTCCTCCTCAGCGCCAGCAACACCCATATCCTCATCCTGGTGTACTTCAACAGTGACATCTTCAATTTGAAAATTCAGAAACTGGACTGTGGGTGCTACTTCCAGCACTTGCAGAGGGCGTGTAAATGGTGGAAGGAGCCACCTCTTTCCGTCCAGTGTTGGGAAGGACAGGCATCGCAACCGCAGACACACTTGGACTCTCCTTGGGGATTTGTGATACCATCTTAGAACGCACAGTTCTTTGTTGTGCTTTTGCCAGCTTAACTATAATTTTTCTAGCGGGAGGATGAGGGCTTCTATCATCATCTGAAGCTGAACCACTAGTCATGAACATAGGCCAAGGCCTTAGCCGTTTCTTGCCACTCCGTGTCTTAAATGGCATATTGGCAAGTTTACGTTTCTCCTCAGACCATTTCAATTTATTTTTTTGAGTCTTTTTACTGAGCTTTGGCTTTTTGGATTTTACATGCCCTCTACTATCACATTGGGCATCGGACTTGGCAGACAACGTTGATGGCATTTCGTCATCTATGTCATGACTAGTGTTAGCAGCTTCAGCACTAGGAGGAAGTGGTTCTTTATCTTTCCCTGTTTTATCCTCCAAATTTTTGTTCTCCGTTATTTTTCTGGAGTTATATAACAATGGCCCTCATTCCGAGTTGATCGGTCGCAAGGCGAATTTAGCAGAGTTACACACGCTAAGCCGCCGCCTACTGGGAGTGAATCTTAGCTTCTTAAAATTGCGACCGATGTATTCGCAATATTGCGATTACTAACTACTTAGCAGTTTCTGAGTAGCTCCAGACTTACTCTGCCTGTGCGATCAGTTCAGTGCTTGTCGTTCCTGGTTGACGTCACAAACACACCCAGCGTTCGCCCAGGCACTCCCACCGTTTCCCCGGCCACTCCTGCGTTTTTTCCGGAAACGGTAGCGTTTTCAGCCACACGCCCCTGAAACGCCGTGTTTCCGCCCAGTAACACCCATTTCCTGTCAATCACATTACGATCGCCGGAGCGAAGAAAAAGCCGTGAGTAAAATTACTTTCTTCATAGTAAAGTTACTTGGCGCAGTCGCAGTGCGAACATTGCGCATGCGTACTAAGCGGATTTTCACTGCGATGCGATGAAAAATACCGAGCGAACAACTCGGAATGAGGGCCAATATGCGGTACAGGAGAGCATACCTCTACACCACACAGGGCAAACCCTGTGAAAAGTATTTGGATTAAATATTAATAACCCCTTTATTTGGAGTAAATAATATACAGCACAGAACAGCACCACTGAACTTATATGGCAGCATCACTGGACTGGACTTATACGGCAGTACCACTGGAATTATATGGCAGTATCACTGGAATTATACGGCAGTATCACTGGAATTATATGGCAGTACCATTGGACTGGATTTATACGGCAGTATCACTGGATTTATATGCCAGTACCACTTGAATTATACGGCAGTATCACTGACTGGATTTATACGGCAGTACCACTGGAAT
Organism: Pseudophryne corroboree; assembly: GCF_028390025.1. Taxonomy (NCBI): domain Eukaryota; kingdom Metazoa; phylum Chordata; class Amphibia; order Anura; family Myobatrachidae; genus Pseudophryne; species Pseudophryne corroboree. Next base: position 415,542,181 of record NC_086444.1, on the reverse strand, counting down.
TATACGGCAGTATCACTGGAATTATATGGCAGTACCACTGAACATATACGGCAGTATCACTGGAATTATACGCCAGTACCACTGGAATTATATGGCAGTATCACTGGAATAATACGGCAGTACCACTGGACTTATACGGCAAGACCACTGTACTGTATTTATACGGCAGTATCACTGGATTTATACGGCAGTACCACTGGAATTATACGGCAGTATCACTGGAATTATACGGCGGTATCACTGGACTGAATTTATACGGCAGTATCACTGGATTTATACGCCAGTACCACTGGAATTATACAGCAGTATCACAGGAATTATACGGCAGTATCACTGGAATTATACGGCAGTACCAATGGACTGGATTTATATGGCAGTATCACTGGAATTATACGGCAGTATCACTGGATTTATACGGCAGTACCACTGGACTGGATTTATACAGCAGTATCACTGGACTTATACGCCAGTACCACTGAAATTATACAGCAGTATCACTGGAATTATACAGCAGTACCACTGGACATATACAGCAGTATCACTGGACGGGATTTATACGCCAGTACCACTGGATTTATACCAGGGACGTGTGGTGAGCTAAATTGGCTAGCCCCAGAGCCAGATTTGCATGCAATATATGAGCCAATGGGTACATGTGGACATTATACACAGCTGCAGCAGTATAAACTCCTGGAAACTTGGTGAGTTTTGATCAGAGATGTGCTGAAAAAAGACAGGTGATGCACTGCCTCACCTGCCATAGACTTTTTACTCCAGAGTTTTGGCTATAACAATGATTAGAATAATGCAAAAAAGTTATTTCAAACAAATTATTTGTATTTTTCATGTACTTTATACCTTCAAAACTCTGGCACAAACGTTGACAGGAAAGGCTCTTCCTCACCTGCCTCACCCTACCGCACGTCACTGATTTATACGGCAGTACCACTGGACATATAAGGCAGTATCACTGAACATATACGGCAGTATCACTGACTGGATTTATACGGCAGTACCACTGGACATATACGGCAGTACCACTGGACATATACGGCAGTATCACTGGACTGGATTTATACGTCAGTACCACTGGATTTATCTAGAGATGAGCGGGTTCGGTTCCTCGGAATCCGAACCCGCCCGAACTTCAGATTTTTTTACACGGGGCCGAGCGACTCGGATCTTCCCGCCTTGCTCGGTTAACCCGAGCGCGCCCGAACGTCATCATCCCGCTGTCGGATTCTCGCGAGGCTCGGATTCTATCGCGAGACTCGGATTCTATATAAGGAGCCGCGCGTCGCCGCCATTTTCACACGTGCATTGAGATTGATAGGGAGAGGACGTGGCTGGCGTCCTCTCCGTTTAGAGTGACTAGTACTAGAGAGAGACACAAATTTTGGGGAGCATATAGGAGGAGTACTACTTGCTGCTGATAGTGTGACCAGTGACCAGTGCCACCAGTTTAATTAATCCGTTCTCTGCCTGAAAAAAAACGATACACAGTGTGACACAGTCACACATACCATATCTGTGCTCAGCCCAGTGTGCTGCATCATATACTGTATATCATTATCTGACTGCTGAGTGCTCACTGCTCACACAGCTTAATTGTGGGGGAGACTGGGGAGCAGTTATAGCAGGAGTACATATTTTAAGTACAGTGCACACTTTTGCTGCCAGAGTGCCACTGCCAGTGTGACTGACCAGTGACCACTGACCACCAGTATTGTGATTGTCTGCTGACCACCAGTATATTGTGATTGTCTGCCTGAAAAAGTTAAACACTCGTCGTGTGGTGTTTTTATAAACGCATTCTGCAGACAGTGTCCAGCAGGTCCGTCATTACTAATATATACCTGTCCGGCTGCAGTACTAGTGTGATATATATATATATTTTAATTTTATCTCATTATCATCCAGTCTATATTAGCAGCAGACACAGTACGGTAGTCCACGGCTGTAGCTACCTTTGTGTCGGCAGTCGCTCGTCCATCCATAATTGTATACCACCTACCCGTGGTTTTTTTTCTTTCTATCTTCTTGATACTAGTAGCTTACTTTAGGAGTCTGCAGTGCTGACAGACAGTGTCCAGCAGGTCCGTCATTACATAATATATACCTGTCCGGCTGCAGTACTAGTGTGATATATATATATATTTTAATTTTATCTCATTATCATCCAGTCTATATTAGCAGCAGACACAGTACGGTAGTCCACGGCTGTAGCTACCTCTGTGTCGGCAGTCGCTCGTCCATCCATAATTGTATACCACCTACCCGTGGTTTATTTTTTTTTCTATCTTCTTGATACTAGTAGCTTACTTTAGGAGTCTGCAGTGCTGACAGACAGTGTCCAGCAGGTCCGTCATTACATAATATATACCTGTCCGGCTGCAGTACTAGTGTGATATATATATATTTTAATTTTATCTCATTATCATCCAGTCTATATTAGCAGCAGACACAGTACGGTAGTCCACGGCTGTAGCTACCTCTGTGTCGGCAGTCGCTCGTCCATCCATAATTGTATACCACCTACCCGTGGTTTATTTTTTTTTCTATCTTCTTGATACTAGTAGCTTACTTTAGGAGTCTGCAGTGCTGACAGACAGTGTCCAGCAGGTCCGTCATTACATAATATATACCTGTCCGGCTGCAGTACTAGTGTGATATATATATATATTTTAATTTTATCTCATTATCATCCAGTCTATATTAGCAGCAGACACAGTACGGTAGTCCACGGCTGTAGCTACCTCTGTGTCGGCAGTCGCTCGTCCATCCATAATTGTATACCACCTACCCGTGTTTTTTTTTTTTCTATCTTCTTGATACTAGTAGCTTACTTTAGGAGTCTGCAGTGCTGACAGACAGTGTCCAGCAGGTCCGTCATTACATAATATATACCTGTCCGGCTGCAGTACTAGTGTGATATTGTTATGCACACCAGTGCCTGCAGGAATGTACTGGTGTTTGAACTGTTATGCACACAAGTGCCTGCAGGAATGTACTGGTGTCTGAACAGAGAGGGATGCAAAGCAAATGAACTCACAGACAGACTGGGAAATATGACATAACGTACACAGAAGGTGATAGGGTAACAAAACCAACACAGAGTGAACAGAGAAGCCCAGAGGCTAAGAAACTGGGTGTCTCCCTAGTATTAGAAATGCTCAGATGGAAAAAGCAAGATGTTGTGTTTTAATACGTAGAGAACCCGAAATGCTGTTGCTAAGGGCAACAGCAAAACCCTAAAGGGTTACCAACGGGTGTGGCGGTAAACTCCTTGGTCAGAGATGGAATAATAGACACAAGGAGAGTCTCCACAATCCTAATTCTCACTTGCAGGGCCCAGGTTCAGCTTACTGCCACTAAACTGACACATGGACGCCCTGCACAGTGAGAGAGGATTATGCAGGCAGGTCTGAAAGTACAGCCACAAACCTGCTGGGTTCACAGAATAGCAAAAGAACCTCAGCAGGCTAAATGACTGACTCCAGTCTTACTGCTAGGTCTGGATTGGCAGAGTGTAGTACCAAATCCCCAGGCCTATTTGCAGTAAGCAACAACAAATACAAAGCTACACAGTACTGGCTAACTTTCAGGAACTGACTAACCAACAAAGATTCAGCAGCATCTGCTTAACCTGAGAAGAGGCCTTATAAAGCAGGTGCTGTCCACGCCCCCCTCAGACCTCACAGACTGTGAGCACAAAAACCAGCACCGGATCCCCTGCCTGTAACCACTGCATAGCAAAAGACCCGAACCGGAGTATCAGCTGCGCTCAGGTTACTCCGCTAGCACTTGTCTCCCGGTTGCCATGACGACGTGGCAGCACAGGGCAGGAGACTCTAACAGATATATATATATATATATATTTTAATTTTATCTCATTATCATCCAGTCTATATTAGCAGCAGACACAGTACGGTAGTCCACGGCTGTAGCTACCTCTGTGTCGGCAGTCGCTCGTCCATCCATAATTGTATACCACCTACCCGTGGTTTTTTTTTTTTATATCTTCTTGATACTAGTAGCTTACTTTAGGAGTCTGCAGTGCTGAGTCTGACAGACAGTGTCCAGCAGGTCCGTCATTACATAATATATACCTGTCCGGCTGCAGTACTAGTGTGATATATATATATATTTTAATTTTATCTCATTATCATCCAGTCTATATTAGCAGCAGACACAGTACGGTAGTCCACGGCTGTAGCTACCTCTGTGTCGGCACTCGGCAGTCGCTCGTCCATCCATAATTGTATACCACCTACCCGTGTTTTTTTTTTTCTATCTTCTTGATACTAGTAGCTTACTTTAGGAGTCTGCAGTGCTGACAGACAGTGTCCAGCAGGTCCGTCATTACATAATATATACCTGTCCGGCTGCAGTACTAGTGTGATATATATATATATTTTAATTTTATCTCATTATCATCCAGTCTATATTAGCAGCAGACACAGTACGGTAGTCCACGGCTGTAGCTACCTCTGTGTCGGCAGTCGCTCGTCCATCCATAAGTATACTAGTATCCATCCATCTCCATTGTTTACCTGAGGTGCCTTTTAGTTGTGCCTATTAAAATATGGAGAACAAAAATGTTCAGGTTCCAAAATTAGGGAAAGATCAAGATCGACTTCCACCTCGTGCTGAAGCTGCTGCCACTAGTCATGGCCGAGACGATGAAATGCCAGCAACGTCATCTGCCAAGGCCGATGCCCAATGTCATAGTACAGAGCATGTAAAATCCAAAACATCAAATATCAGTAAAAAAAGGACTCAAAAATCTAAAATAAAATTGTCGGAGGAGAAGCGTAAACTTGCCAATATGCCATTTACCACACGGAGTGGCAAGGAACGGCTGAGGCCCTGGCCTATGTTCATGGCTAGTGGTTCAGCTTCACATGAGGATGGAAGCACTCAGCCTCTCGCTAGAAAAATGAAAAGACTCAAGCTGGCAAAAGCACCGCAAAGAACTGTGCGTTCTTCGAAATCCCAAATCCACAAGGAGAGTCCAATTGTGTCGGTTGCGATGCCTGACCTTCCCAACACTGGACGTGAAGAGCATGCGCCTTCCACCATTTGCACGCCCCCTGCAAGTGCTGGAAGGAGCACCCGCAGTCCAGTTCCTGATAGTCAGATTGAAGATGTCAGTGTTGAAGTACACCAGGATGAGGAGGATATGGGTGTTGCTGGCGCTGGGGAGGAAATTGACAAGGAGGATTCTGATGGTGAGGTGGTTTGTTTAAGTCAGGCACCCGGGGAGACACCTGTTGTCCGTGGGAGGAATATGGCCGTTGACATGCCTGGTGAAAATACCAAAAAAATCAGCTCTTCGGTGTGGAAGTATTTCAACAGAAATGCGGACAACATTTGTCAAGCCGTGTGTTGCCTTTGTCAAGCTGTAATAAGTAGGGGTAAGGACGTTAACCACCTCGGAACATCCTCCCTTATACGTCACCTGCAGCGCATTCATCATAAGTCAGTGACAAGTTCAAAAACTTTGGGCGACAGCGGAAGCAGTCCACTGACCAGTAAATCCCTTCCTCTTGTAACCAAGCTCACGCAAACCACCCCACCAACTCCCTCAGTGTCAATTTCCTCCTTCCCCAGGAATGCCAATAGACCTGCAGGCCATGTCACTGGCAATTCTGACGAGTCCTCTCCTGCCTGGGATTCCTCCGATGCATCCTTGCGTGCAACGCCTACTGCTGCTGGCGCTGCTGTTGTTGCTGCTGGGAGTCGATGGTCATCCCAGAGGGGAAGTCGTAAGCCCACTTTTACTACTTCCACCAAGCAATTGACTGTCCAACAGTCCTTTGCGAGGAAGATGAAATATCACAGCAGTCATCCTGTTGCAAAGCGGATAACTGAGGCCTTGACAACTATGTTGGTGTTAGACGTGCGTCCGGTATCCGCCGTTAGTTCACAGGGAACTAGACAATTTCTTGAGGTAGTGTGCCCCCGGTACCAAATACCATCTAGGTTCCACTTCTCTAGGCAGGCGATACCGAGAATGTACACGGACGTCAGAAAAAGACTCACCAGTGTCCTAAAAAATGCAGTTGTACCCAATGTCCACTTAACCACGGACATGTGGACAAGTGGAGCAGGGCAGGGTCAGGACTATATGACTGTGACAGCCCACTGGGTAGATGTATGGACTCCCGCCGCAAGAACAGCAGCGGCGGCACCAGTAGCAGCATCTCGCAAACGCCAACTCTTTCCTAGGCAGGCTACGCTTTGTATCACCGGTTTCCAGAATACGCACACAGCTGAAAACCTCTTACGGCAACTGAGGAAGATCATCGCGGAATGGCTTACCCCAATTGGACTCTCCTGTGGATTTGTGGTATCGGACAACGCCAGCAATATTGTGTGTGCATTAAATATGGGCAAATTCCAGCACGTCCCATGTTTTGCACATACCTTGAATTTGGTGGTGCAGAATTTTTTTAAAAACGACAGGGGAGTGCAAGAGATGCTGTCGGTGGCCAGAAGAATTGCGGGACACTTTCGGCGTACAGGCACCACGTACAGAAGACTAGAGCAACACCAAAAACGCCTGAACCTGCCCTGCCATCATCTGAAGCAAGAAGTGGTAACGAGGTGGAATTCAACCCTATATATGCTTCAGAGGTTGGAGGAGCAGCAAAAGGCCATTCAAGCCTATACAATTCAGCACGATATAGGAGGTGGAATGCACCTGTCTCAAGCGCAGTGGAGAATGATTTCAACGTTGTGCAAGGTTCTGCTGCCCTTTGAACTTGCCACACGTGAAGTCAGTTCAGACACTGCCAGCCTGAGTCAGGTCATTCCCCTCATCAGGCTTTTGCAGAAGAAGCTGGAGACATTGAAGGAGGAGCTAACACGGAGCGATTCTGCTAGGCATGTGGGACTTGTGGATGGAGCCCTTAATTCGCTTAACAAGGATTCACGGGTGGTCAATCTGTTGAAATCAGAGCACTACATTTTGGCCACCGTGCTCGATCCTAGATTTAAAACCTACCTTGGATCTCTCTTTCCGGCAGACACAAGTCTGCTGGGGTTCAAAGAACTGCTGGTGACAAAATTGTCAAGTCAAGCGGAACGCGACCTGTCAACATCTCCTCCTTCACATTCTCCCGCAACTGGGGGTGCGAGGAAAAGGCTCAGAATTCCGAGCCCACCCGCTGGCGGTGATGCAGGGCAGTCTGGAGCGACTGCTGATGCTGACATCTGGTCCGGACTGAAGGACCTGACAACGATTACGGACATGTCGTCTACTGTCACTGCATATGATTCTCTCCCCATTGAAAGAATGGTGGAGGATTATATGAGTGACCGCATCCAAGTAGGCACGTCAGACAGTCCGTACTTATACTGGCAGGAAAAAGAGGCAATTTGGAGGCCCTTGCACAAACTGGCTTTATTCTACCTAAGTTGCCCTCCCACAAGTGTGTACTCCGAAAGAGTGTTTAGTGCCGCCGCTCACCTTGTCAGCAATCGGCGTACGAGGTTACTTCCAGAAAATGTGGAGAAGATGATGTTCATTAAAATGAATTATAATCAATTCCTCCGTGGAGACATTGACCAGCAGCAATTGCCTCCACAAAGTACACAGGGAGCTGAGATGGTGGATTCCAGTGGGGACGAATTGATAATCTGTGAGGAGGGGGATGTACACGGTGATATATCGGAGGATGATGATGAGGTGGACATCTTGCCTCTGTAGAGCCAGTTTGTGCAAGGAGAGATTAATTGCTTCTTTTTTGGTGGGGGTCCAAACCAACCCGTCATTTCAGTCACAGTCGTGTGGCAGACCCTGTCACTGAAATGATGGGTTGGTTAAAGTGTGCATGTCCTGTTTATACAACATAAGGGTGGGTGTGAGGGCCCAAGGACAATTCCATCTTGCACCTCTTTTTTCTTTAATTTTTCTTTGCGTCATGTGCTGTTTGGGGAGTATTTTTTTGAAGGGCCATCCTGCGTGACACTGCAGTGCCACTCCTAGATGGGCCAGGTGTTTGTGTCGGCCACTAGGGTCGCTTAGCTTACTCACACAGCTACCTCATTGCGCCTCTTTTTTTCTTTGCGTCATGTGCTGTTTGGGGAGTGTTTTTTGGAAGGGCCATCCTGCGTGACACTGCAGTGCCACTCCTAGATGGGCCAGGTGTTTGTGTCGGCCACTAGGGTCGCTTAGCTTACTCACACAGCTACCTCATTGCGCCTCTTTTTTTCTTTGCGTCATGTGCTGTTTGGGGAGTGTTTTTTGGAAGGGCCATCCTGCGTGACACTGCAGTGCCACTCCTAGATGGGCCAGGTGTTTGTGTCGGCCACTAGGGTCGCTTAGCTTACTCACACAGCTACCTCATTGCGCCTCTTTTTTTCTTTGCGTCATGTGCTGTTTGGGGAGTGTTTTTTGGAAGGGCCATCCTGCGTGACACTGCAGTGCCACTCCTAGATGGGCCAGGTGTTTGTGTCGGCCACTAGGGTCGCTTAGCTTACTCACACAGCTACCTCATTGCGCCTCTTTTTTTCTTTGCGTCATGTGCTGTTTGGGGAGTGTTTTTTGGAAGGGCCATCCTGCGTGACACTGCAGTGCCACTCCTAGATGGGCCAGGTGTTTGTGTCGGCCACTAGGGTCGCTTATCTTACTCACACAGCTACCTCATTGCGCCTCTTTTTTTCTTTGCGTCATGTGCTGTTTGGGGAGTGTTTTTTGGAAGGGCCATCCTGCGTGACACTGCAGTGCCACTCCTAGATGGGCCAGGTGTTTGTGTCGGCCACTAGGGTCGCTTAGCTTACTCACACAGCTACCTCATTGCGCCTCTTTTTTTCTTTGCGTCATGTGCTGTTTGGGGAGTGTTTTTTGGAAGGGCCATCCTGCGTGACACTGCAGTGCCACTCCTAGATGGGCCAGGTGTTTGTGTCGGCCACTAGGGTCGCTTAGCTTACTCACACAGCTACCTCATTGCGCCTCTTTTTTTCTTTGCATCATGTGCTGTTTGGGGAGTGTTTTTTGGAAGGGCCATCCTGCGTGACACTGCAGTGCCACTCCTAGATGGGCCAGGTGTTTGTGTCGGCCACTAGGGTCGCTTAGCTTACTCACACAGCTACCTCATTGCGCCTCTTTTTTTCTTTGCGTCATGTGCTGTTTGGGGAGTGTTTTTTGGAAGGGCCATCCTGCGTGACACTGCAGTGCCACTCCTAGATGGGCCAGGTGTTTGTGTCGGCCACTAGGGTCGCTTAGCTTACTCACACAGCTACCTCATTGCGCCTCTTTTTTTCTTTGCATCATGTGCTGTTTGGGGAGTGTTTTTTGGAAGGGCCATCCTGCGTGACACTGCAGTGCCACTCCTAGATGGGCCAGGTGTTTGTGTCGGCCACTAGGGTCGCTTAGCTTACTCACACAGCTACCTCATTGCGCCTCTTTTTTTCTTTGCGTCATGTGCTGTTTGGGGAGTGTTTTTTGGAAGGGCCATCCTGCGTGACACTGCAGTGCCACTCCTAGATGGGCCAGGTGTTTGTGTCGGCCACTAGGGTCGCTTATCTTACTCACACAGCTACCTCATTGCGCCTCTTTTTTTCTTTGCGTCATGTGCTGTTTGGGGAGTGTTTTTTGGAAGGGCCATCCTGCGTGACACTGCAGTGCCACTCCTAGATGGGCCAGGTGTTTGTGTCGGCCACTAGGGTCGCTTATCTTACTCACACAGCTACCTCATTGCGCCTCTTTTTTTCTTTGCGTCATGTGCTGTTTGGGGAGTGTTTTTTGGAAGGGCCATCCTGCGTGACACTGCAGTGCCACTCCTAGATGGGCCAGGTGTTTGTGTCGGCCACTAGGGTCGCTTAGCTTACTCACACAGCTACCTCATTGCGCCTCTTTTTTTCTTTGCGTCATGTGCTGTTTGGGGAGTGTTTTTTGGAAGGGCCATCCTGCGTGACACTGCAGTGCCACTCCTAGATGGGCCAGGTGTTTGTGTCGGCCACTAGGGTCGCTTAGCTTAGTCATCCAGCGACCTCGGTGCAAATTTTAGGACTAAAAATAATATTGTGAGGTGTGAGGTGTTCAGAATAGACTGAAAATGAGTGGAAATTATGTTTTTTGAGGTTAATAATACTTTGGGATCAAAATGACCCCCAAATTCTATGATTTAAGCTGTTTTTTAGTGTTTTTTGAAAAAAACACCCGAATCCAAAACACACCCGAATCCGACAAAAAAAATTCGGTGAGGTTTTGCCAAAACGCGGTCGAACCCAAAACACCGCCGCGGAACCGAACCCAAAACCAAAACACAAAACCCGAAAAATTTCAAGTGCACATCTCTAATTTATACAGCAGTACCACTGGAAATATACGGCATTATCACTGGACTAGATTTATACGCCAGTACCACTGGATTTATACGGCAGTACCACTGGACATACACGTCAGTATCACTGGTTTTATACGGCCGTACCACTGGACATATACGGCAGCATCACTGGACTGGATTTATACGCCAGTACCACTGGAATTATATGGCAGTACCACTGGACATATATGGGAGTATCACTGTATTTATACGGCAGTACCGCTGGACAAATACGGCAGTATCACTGGACATATATGGCAGTACCACCGGACATATACAGCAGCACAGGGACACCACCACTGGACTGATGCAGGATAACACAGCACCACTGCAATGGACTGGACTTATACAGCAGCACTGGACATATGGCAGCAGAGGACTCCACGACTGTGACTGGACTAATGTAGCACAAGACACTACCACTGTACTGATGCAGGAAACACAGCACCACTGCAATGGACTGGACTTATACAGCAGCACTGGACATATGGCAGCAGAGGACACCACCACTGTGACTGGACTGATGCAGCACAAAACACTACGACTGAACTGATGCAGGACATTGAAGATGACACGTCCTCTCTCTACACTCTCCAGGATGATAACGTTTTGCCTCGCTATGGTTTCCGAGTCAGGCAGGAAAACCCAAGCCTGACTCGGATCTGGGCTCGGAGTGTGAAGTTCGGGGGGGGGGGAACCCCGCACATCTCTAATGTGTAGGATATATACAGACATGTTGACAGAGATGTCAATAGGTCCTGCACGCTGACCAGCTCAGATGAAATTACCTCTCGGCAGAGAATGTAGAGAAACACTATATTGGCTGGAGTGATGAAGCTGACTGCCAGTATTCAGTGAGAGACCTGTCTGTAGCTGTCAGCCATAAAGCAATATCTGTGGTTGATAGATGCTTGAACAGCTTACACCTGCGGCATATGAACTCTGCATGACAGCTCAGCAGCTCGCTGGTGGATGCCTGCACCATCGTGCATTTTGGAGGTGAGCACACTTGTTGCTCTTCAGCAGTGTCCTTGGCAAGAGCATCGTGTGAAGTCTATGTGAAAGTTGATAGATCAACACAGGATAGCGAATCCTTCATGCTCTCACTGATGGAGTAGGTAATGTTGGTTTCACCCTTTCTGCCTTTCCTCCTTTGTACCATAAATCAGCTAAAGCACCAGATGAGCGAATGTCTCTCGACAGTTCTTCCAGCCTCGCTGTTCTGGACAGCAGTGCACTGGGCCTCACTTGTTGAGTCATCATCAGGGTGGCTTGCCTTGTGGCAGCATGGGAATGGGAGACAATTCCACATTACTGTTCAAGGTTCTATTCTTTATGGCACCTGCAAGACAATCTAGAATCTGTGATCTGTGGTGTCACTCACTGCAGAAAGCAATCCGACAGTCACGGTCTGTTTCCAGCATGTTGCAAATGAAGTTGCCCGTTTGTAGATAAGCTAGAGTACCAGTAAGTAGCACTCAGAGGTTTGAAAAGTTGTGAAAATAAGGAAGGTATTATCACCTTATTAGAGCCCTAAAGGAATGGAATATGTTTTAAATAAACGATAGAGAAGTAGATAGGATATTTAAATAATCTGAGAGCTAATTAGTTGAACCTATAACTGTGATGTTAGTGTATTAGAATGCTTAATATTTGTAGACACTCCCTTACTAATCTGTGTAAGCCTGAATCTACAGTGATGGTCCCTGGGACCAGGGGGATGCTGGGAAGTGGGTGGTCCAGTGTGCAGTGTGCCTGGAGTTGGGGATGGAATAAAAAGCACAGCAGTGAACTCACATGTCTCTGTGTCCTGATGACTGGATTTACAAACATATGAACAAAACATGGTGTCAGAAGAAGTTTAACTTGGACTGCTAGTGCTCTCAGAGTGTGAAAGAATCTTGCAGCAGTCTGTGGCTGTGATACTCGGTGTCTGCAAAGCCTGCCGTGTGCTCCTATCTTCAAACAGTGAGTAACCATGGATAAACTAGCTCCTCCAACCGGCATACTGATGTCTGGTAACTTGTCTGAAAACTGGAAAAGATTTAAGCAAAGGTTTAATATATATCTTGCTGCATGTGGAGCTGATTCAGAGGCTGACAAAATGAAGCCATCCATTTTCCTCCATGTGATAGGAGAGGATGTGCTGGACATTTATAATAGTTTTCAGTTTGATGAGGGGCAGAATATGGTGCTATCTTCTATAATGCAAAAGTTTGAAGATTACTTTGTGCCAAGGAAAAATGTGACATATGAAAGATATAAGTTTTTCACATGTGATCAGAAGTCTGTAGATGGATTTGATCAGTATGTTACAGAGCTGCAATCACTCAGTAAAACCTGTGAGTTTGGTGATTTAAAGGATTCGCTGATTAGAGATCGTATTGTCTGTGGAATACCTGATAAAGGACTCAGAGAGAGATTGCTGAGAGAGCAAGACCTAACACTAGAAAAGGCAGTGACTATGTGTAGATCTGCAGAAATAACTAGATTTCAAGCCAAAAAGTTACACAAGGAAGCTGATGTGCATGTAGTGCAGAAAACAGAGCCATGCAAACCTCCATTCTCAAGAATGAAGCAGTCTAAGCACAGTCTAATAAGGAATGTGTAGTAGATGTGGAAATCCTCACAATCCTAAAATGTGCCCTGCTTATGGTAATACCTGCATGAAATGTGGTAGACTTAATCACTTTGCCAAATGCTGTAAAATTAAAAGTAAAACAACCAAAGTGCATGCTGTTAAACAAACAGATGAATTCTTTGTGGATTGCATTGAACTTTGCAGTGCAGATAAGAAAGAATGGATTGTCCCTTTAACTGTGAACAAGATTGTCATTCCCTTTAAGCTTGATACTGGTGCGCAAGTGAATTTAATATAATTTCAAGACTATAAGACTTTTAGAGTAAAACCTAAAATTCATCCAGCCAAAGTGAAAGTTACAGGGTACACTGGGGAGGAAATTCCTGTGAAAGGTACATGCTTAGTGACACTGAAATATAAGGGACAACAGTTTAAAACATCTCTACTGATTGTGGATAAAAATGTGCAACCGATTCTAGGATTAAGTTCCTGTGAGAAACTAAGCTAGCTAAAGAAAGTTTTTATGGTGACATCACAAGTAGAAGATGACTGCAAATCGATGTTTACAGAATACAGAGACTTGTTTGAAGGTCTAGGTTGTTTGCCTGGAGAGCATACAATAAATATAGACACGCAAGTTTCTTCAGTGATACACCCCTGTAGAAAAGTGCAGTTTGCGCTGAGAGAAAAACTGAAACAAGAGTTAAATCGCATGGAAGCCTTGGGTGTGATACAGAAAGTTGATGAGCCTACTGAATGGGTAAGATCCTTAGTAATTGTTGAAAAGAAAAGTGGACAACTCAGAATATGTCTAGACCCCAGAGATTTAAACAAAGCTATTAAACAAGAACATTTCAAACTACCAACCAGAGATGAAATCATGTCGCAATTTGCGGGAGCAAAATGGTTCAGTAAATTGGACGCATCTTCAGGATTCTGGCAAATGAAGCTAGATGAGGCCAGCTCAAAGCTTTGTACATTTCATACACCAGAAGGTCGATACAGATTTCTTCGACTACCATATGGAATATTGTCTGCTCCAGAAGTATATCACAAAAAGATACACATGATTTTTGAACATATTCCAGGTGTTGAAACAATGATGGATGACATTATTGTCTGGGGATCGACAAAGGAAGAACATGATTCTAGATTGAGACAAGTGATGGAACTTGTCAAGAAAGTGAATCTAAAGCTAAACAAGGACAAATGTGAATTTGGCGTGAATACACTTACCTTTATGGGTGACGTGGTCTCGGATCAAGGTGTAAAACCAGACCCAAGGAAAATATCAGCCATAGTGAACATGGAACGTCCTAACAACAAAGACGACATCAGAAGATTCCTAGGAATGATTACTTACTTAGGAAAGTTTATTTCTCAACTCTCTGAACGAACAGCCTCTCTTAGATGGTTGTTGGACAAAGATAACGAGTGGATGTGGTCACATGAACAAGAAGAAAGTTGGCAAAACTTGAAACAGATCATTACAGAGCAACCAGTGCTAAAATTCTTTGATCCTGCGAAAAGAATAAGAATTGCAGCAGATGCTTCGCAATTTGGCCTAGGCTCAGTGCTGTTACAAGAACATGAGGATACATGGCAACCAGTAATCTATGCATCAAGAGCACTGACAAGTGCTGAAACAAGGTATGCTCAGATAGAAAAAGAACTTCTAGCGATCACATATGCATGTGAGCGATTTCATCAGTTTGTGTATGGTCAAACATTTACAGTGGAAACTGACCACAAGCCATTGATAGCTATCATGACTAAATCATTACATGACTGTCCCATGAGAATTCAACGAATGCTTATCAGACTACAGAAATATGATGTACACTTGCTGTACTGTCCCGGCAAATACATGTACATTGCTGATACACTTTCTCATGCTGTGGACAAAAGTGAAGGTTCCAAAATTCTGATGGATGAAGAGAGAGAAGCCTATGTTAATTTGATCGTAGCTTCTCTACCAGTGTCTCTTGCAAGACAAGAACAGATTAGGAAAGAAACTGAGACAGATGACACAATGAAAGTGTTGAAAGATATCATTCTGAAAGGTTGGCCAGCAGAAAAACATGCGTGCCCGCTGTCTATCCATGATTATTGGATGTACCGCAGTGACCTTACAGTTGTCTATGGTATTATTTACAAAGGCAATAGGTTTGTCATACCTGCATGACTAAGAAAAACTTTGCTGTGCAAGATACATGAAGGCCACTTAGGAGAAGAAAAATGTAAGCGGAGAGCGCGTGAAGTTATGTATTGGCCAAGAATGAACCAAGACATAGCACAGACTACAGCTACATGTGAATTATGTCTTACTTATAGACCGAAACAACAAGTCGAGCCACTGAGTCCTCATGCAGTGCCAGAGAGACCGTACCAGAAAGTTGGCACAGATTTGTTTGATTGTAATGGGAAAACGTACATTGTCGTGACTGATTATTACTATAACTACCCTGAGGTGAAGACACTACATACAACTACTAGTAAAGCCGTAATCAATTGCATGAAGTCAATCTTTGCAAGGCATGGTGTTCCTATGGAAGTGTTCACTGACAATGGTCCTCCGTTTTCCAGTGCTGAATTTAGACAATTTGCCGATGAGTGGGAATTTGTCCATACTATGTCAAGTCCCCACTATCCACGCTCAAATGGGTTGGTGGAAAGTTCAGTAAAAACTGTAAAGAGTCTCATGAAAAAAGCTCAAGAAGGTAAAGAAGATTTCTACAAAAGTCTTTTAATCTACCGCAGTACACCTTTACAGAATGGACTTTCTCCTGCACAAATGCTGATGGGAAGGAGGATTAGAGCAAATCTCCCGATACATGATGAACTGCTTAATACACATAACTCAGCGTTGGTCAGACTGTGTAAGGAACGTCAACAGGCAAAACAGAAACTGTTCCATGACAGGCGAGCAAAAAGTTTATCTGATCTAAAATCTGGTGACCAAGTCCGTCTCGAGATCACAAGAAAGGTATTTGGGTGCAGAAAGGTATTGTGCAAGCACAAGTAGCACCAAGATCTTATACTATACGTACAGAGCGTGGAACGGAAGTAAGAAGAAATCGGGTGGATTTAAGATCTCAACCTAACCATAATGAAGACAACATGACTGAAGAATACCCTTCATCTGACATGTATGATGATCCTGATAATGGTGAACAAACCACGATTCTAGAAAGGTCCAACATGGTCGATGAAACACAGACTGTGTATGAAAGACCCAAAAGGGAAATACGCAGACCTGAGAGACTCATTGAAACGTGTTAGATGATGTTCTTTTTTTTTTTTTTTTTAAATTTTTATTGACAGATGGTTACAGAATATAGTAACAGATAACAGGTCACAAATGTATTCAGTGCAAAACATCTTGACAATACATATAAATTATGGTGTTCCGCCATATTTTAACATCCTTAGATATGTAGTTAGAGCAATCAATTATGTAAAGATGAGCGTGATATTACAAAGTCATATCAGATTCTATGGAAATTGTGTGAAGATATGTATACAGATGAAGATCAGAGTCAGAAAGGAGCAGTAGAGTTAAGCGTCTCTAGTAGGTACCATCTGGTGTCTTGAAAACATTGTCGTAAAGCGTCCCTTACCAGTGGAGATAGGGTTATAACATACGGTAGCCAAGTTTGGAAGTATTTTTCTGTTAGTTTGTCTTTCTGTAGTGAGGTGTTGGTCCAATCCAAGTGGAAGAGATGGGAGATTCTGGGGTGTAGCAGTGTGATGGGGATTGGATCTGTGGCGATCCATTGAGAGAGGATTGTTTTCTTTGTTGCAGCGGCCAGTTTGATTAATAGGATGCGATTGCCTTTGGTTAGCGTGTTGTGTGAAGAAGGTGGGTATATGCCCCAGAACGCCCAGGTTTTATTTATGGTAAATTGTATTTTTAGCTCTGCGGATATATATGATTGGAGTGCCTGCCATAGGGCCTGTACTTTAGGGCATGACCAGAGACAATGGACTATGTCCGCTTCTAAGGTGGTGCATTTGTAGCAGCGTGATGTAGGGGCAGCTCCTATAAGAAACCTCAATCTGGGGGTGACGTATGCTCTGTGTAATATTTTCTGGTGCATCTCTGTGTATGTGACTGAGCCCAGTGTCTTATCTAGGTAGCTGTTGGCGTCTAGAATAGTTCTTAGTGTCAGGTCCGGGAAGTCCCTCGTCCATTTCAGTAAGCCCACTGTGCCAGAATCTATATTTAGTAATGGACGAGAGTGTGTGTGTATGAATGCTATTGAGAAATGATCTTTTGGATTAAGTCGAGCCGATCTATCTAAAGCGTTGGAGATATCTTGGGAGGATAGACTGGATAATAATTTTCTTACAAAGCTGCTTGCTTGAAGGAAGGGGAATAGTGGTATGGATAAGTTTGGGAAACGTTCTATGATCTGTGAGTGTGTGAGTAGTGTTAGATTTTGGGAGTCTAAGAAGTGATGTGCATGTTTCAGTCCCCCTTCGTGCCAATTACGGAATATCGGAGAGGTGACATGTGGCTTAAAGTCAGGGTTGCCCCAGAGGGGTGTGAAGAGTGACATCTGGTTTGAGAGTTTTAATTGAGAGCGGATCTTTTGCCATGCAGCACAAGTCGCAGAGATGAGCACATTGTCTTTTATATGGGTAGGCATATTATTCGGAGAGGTGTGTAGTAGGGACGTCAGGTTCCAGGTGGGACTGAAGGATTGTTCTAATTGTGCATTGGTGTATTTGTTTTGTCCACCAATCCAGTCTAGGGCAATCCTGTAATTTGCTGCTAATGCGTATGCTCGAAGACACGGTAGATTTAAACCCCCGAGTGATCTTGGTTGTCGCAATTTGAATAGGGAAAAGCGTGGGCGTTTACCCGCCCAGATAAATTTAGTCAGCGCTTTATCTAGTTGTGTGAATGTGCCTTTATTTGGGATCATCGGAAGCATTTGTAACACGTATAAGAGGCGTGGGAAGCTGATCATCTTATACAAGTGACCTCTGCCTGTGTATGTCAGCGGAAGGTGAGCCCATCTGGTGAAGTCTGCGTGAGTTCTGGCGAGGAGTGGGAGAACGTTAAGGGAGTATAATTTGGAAGGGTGATCTGGGATTATGATGCCCAGATATGTGAGACGGTTGTTCTTTGCCCATTGGAATGGAAAGGTGTCACCCCACCCTAATTTAGCTGCAGGAAAGAAGGCTAATGCTTCTGTCTTTGAGTAATTAATTTTGAATCCTGATACTGTTTCAAAGGAATTAAGTATGTTAAGCAAATGTGGTATGGCCTCATGAGGATTGCTAACATAAAGTAATATGTCATCTGCAAATGCTGAAAATTTAAGTTCCTGATTGGCTAGTTTAATACCTCTCCATTTTTTTTCCTTTAAGAAGTGTCTGAGGAGGGGGTCCATTGCTAGGTTAAATAAGAGAGGGGATAAAGGACAGCCTTGTCTGGTCCCGCGTTGCAGTGTAAAACGTTTGGAGTTATGGGCGTTGACTGTTAAGAATGCTTGGGGATTTTGGTATAGTGTTTGAAAAACATGTGTAAAGGCTGGATCAAAGTTCTGGTGTCTAAGCATCCTATTGATATGTGCCCAAGACACCCTGTCGAAGGCCTTGTCTGCGTCACAATTTAGGATTATATTCCCCATCTCCCGTGATTCGTGGGATTTGATCATGGCCGCTAATAAAGATCGAACATTGATCACAGAGTGCTTATTGCGCAGAAAGCCTGTCTGTGCAGGGTGTAGAAGTGTGGGCAGTATCAATTGGAGGCGGGAGGCAAGGATTTTTGTGAAAATTTTGAAGTCTTGGTTCAGTAGCGAAATGGGTCTGTAAGATGAGACCAAAGTATGATCTTTGTTTGGTTTGGGTAAAACAATGATTCTGGCTGTGTTGAAGTCAAGCGGAGCCGGACCTCCAGTCAGAATTGAGTTATAGAGGGCCCTTAAGTGTTTTTTGATGTGTGGAAGAAGTGTTTTATAGTAGGCTGCTGACAGACCGTCTGGGCCTGGAGATTTCCCATTGGGGAGGGATTTTATGGTTTGTTCCAGTTCTTCTTCTGTGATGGGGGCGGTGAGACTCATATTATCAGTATCGCTAAGAGTAGGAAGGTCAGCTTGCAGTAAGAAGTTCTCTCCCATCTCAGGTTGGTCGGGGGGTGCTGTGTATAGATTCTCAAAGAATTTCAGGAAAGTGTTACTAATTGCTTCTTGAGTCAGTGAAGGTTTGGTGTTACTATCTCGAATCGAGGGGATATGTTTGGGAGTGTCTCGGGTTCTTACCATGTTAGCCAATAATTTTCCTGGCCTATTGCTCCAGCGAAAGTACTTGTTAGTTTGAAAAGAGAGGAATAGCTTGGCCTGCTCTGTGCATAAAGTGTCGTGAACTGACTTAGCATCCTTGTATTGTAGTCTATTGTTTTCAGTGGGGTCGGCCAGTAACTTTGAATATGTGGTGGTCACCTGTTGGGAGGCTGTGGACATCCTTTCCTTAAGGTGTTTTTTCTTTGTGGCTACATAAGATATTATTTGGCCTCTGAGAACAGGCTTGGAGGCTTGCCAAAAAAGGTTCATATCGTTTGTGTGCGTTACATTGTCTTGTGCATAGTTTAAAAAGGACTGAGACAGATAGAGCTTAAAGTCTTCTGAGGTGGCTAGGTATTCTGGGAAGCGCCAATTATAAGAGATTTTGCGAGGTGTGGCCAATGTGATTGTTAATGAGATAGGAGCGTGATCAGATAGTAGGATACTGGCTATGGTGGAATCTTCTACTCTGTGAATTAAAGAGGCCGATACAAGCCAATAGTCCAATCTAGAGAATGTTTTGTGTGGATGGGAGAAGAAGGAATATTCCCTGTCATCTGGGTGTATGAATCTCCAGGGATCGAGAAGTTGTAGGGAGTCTAGCATCAAGGAGAGTGTGGGTGGTATTGACCTATTGGAACCTGGTTGTTTAGGAGTTCCTGATATGTCTAACTGAGGGTCTAGGACTACATTAAGATCACCTCCCAGGATCAATGAGCCCTCGATCCAACCCTGTAGGTTAACGAATATGCTTGAAAAGAAAGGTGCGTTTGGTCCCGTGGGGGCATAGATGCATGCTAAGGTGAAACGTTCACCTTCAATATCCATCTTCAATAATAAGAATCGCCCTTCTGGGTCTATCCACTCTTCCCTTATTTTATAGTGCAATGATTTACGAAAAAGTATTAAGACCCCTCGTGTCTTTGTGCTATATGAGGCGCTTCTAAAATCACCCACCCAAGCATCTCTCAATGTATTTGGATCTGAAATACGCCAGTGTGTTTCCTGTAGGAACACCACATCTGGGTGAAATTTTTTAAGGTGGTTTAGAATTTTCTTTCTCTTAATCGGTGTGTTCAAGCCCTCCACGTTCCATGAGACTAATTTGAGCGATGACTTTGTGCCATCTATAGATGTTTCAGCTGCTCGTGGGTCTATCATTATCCAATACCCAGTCTGATGGAACCTGGAGAGAGAAGCCACAAGCAAAGGTCAGGCCCCCCGTCCCAGCGAGCGGGGGTAGGCCCAAAGGAGTGTGATATGGCAGCGTGCAGAGAAGTATTTAGGTAATCAAGATGTACTGTCATACATATAAACTGTGACAACAAATACAGTAAAAACCATCGGTCAAAACATTTTTTGAATATCTGAACCCAAGATGATGGTTCTAGGAACCATTTGTGTTTAACTGAAACTGTGAAAAGATTAGACAAAGGGAAAAAGGTAGGCATAGACAGAGAGGATGGGTAACCACATTCCCCCCTCCCCTGTCCCAACATCATATGTGAAAGCAACAGGATTATCTGTAACCAGGCTAATCGATTGTCTAAATTTAGTCGTGAATTAGCCATTAGAAAAGCATTGAAGATTATTTATAACCAAAGGATACTTGCTATTCTTAGGCATTCAGTCCGCATCGTCCATACGGGAGTTTGATCCATGGGTGTCAAATGATTTGAGAAAGTTTCGTGCTGTTTCAGGAGAATCAAAATAATTTGGTTTTCCTGCGTGGAAGATTCTTAATTTTGCGGGGTATAAGAGTGCGAATCTAATGTTCCGAGAGAATAGTTCCTTGCATACTGGGGAGAATTCCCTCCGTTGTGAGGAGACTTGGAAGGAGAAATCTTGGAAGAGGAGGATCTTGGAGCCCTCTAAGCAGAGACCGGGACTCTTGCGGTATAGCTCCATAATTTTCACCTTGTCCAGGTAGTTTAGCAGTTTGAAAATTACCGGTCTGGGGCGTGAATGAGCAGATTGGGAGGGTTGTCTTTCGGGGCCGATGCGGTGAACTCGTTCTACTAGATATGAGGTCGGCGAGGAAGGCAGTTCTAAAGTTGAGGGTAACCAGCGGGTGACTAAGTCCATCAAATCTTTTTGTCTGACCGTCTCCGGAAGCCCAACGAGTCGTAGATTGTTTCGACGATTGCGATTTTCCAAATCTTCGATTTTATCGTTCATGGCTGCTAATGTGCTGTCATGAGCTTTTAATTGAGATTGGGTCGTGTGTTGGTCGTCTTCCAATGTGGAGATGCGGTCTTCGGCCTCTGTTAATCGTTGCGTGTGTTGTGATATTTGGGCCGCAGCTGAGTTGATGGCCTCTAATAGGGGTGCCAGTTTCGCGTCAAACAAGGGTGAAATGATTTCCGTTATCTCCCTGGCCCTCTGTACTGCAGAAGGGCTGGCCCTGAGGTCAGTCGATGATGAATCGTCCACATCTCTTTCGCCCGGTGAGGAGGGTGACCGCTGTTGAAGTGGGCTTTGTTCTTTGGGTGTCGGCTTGTTTTTATTTTGAGAATTTTTATTTGCCCGAAGTGTTTTGGCCACGTATTTTTCCATGATGATAGGTTTGTCTTCAGGTTAGGTGTGGTGTGGTTTAAAAGTTGTGATGCCGTGTGCACGTGACTCAGACTTTGCTGCAGGTATAGGACTGTATGTGACGGTCAGGGAAGTCTCAGGATACCTGGAGGGGGTCAGCAGGGCCCTATTTGCAGGTTGGTTTTGTCAGATTTATTTGGATTCAAAACACAGGGCTCACCTGTCGCTGTCGTGGGTACAGGCAGCGACCAGCGCGGTACCCGTGGGACCCACAGCGTATGGTGGCAGATCACTGTCTTGTAGTGTCGGGTTGAGGGGAAGCGTGACCGCACCGCTCACCTGTCGTTTGCCAGGAGTTGCCGGGGGTGTGGTGTAGTAGGTCTCAGGCAGCCAAGGTGCTGCGGGCTTGTATGAATGTGGAGGAAAGTGCCGTCGGTTAGGCCCTTCTGTGACTGCAGCGTTGATCGGCTGTGAGGTCTCTTTCAGCTATTCCCGGAATGATGCTGGTGGGTTGCGGAGGGGGTCCGGGGTATTCCCAGGAGGGGGGTCGCGGGCCTCGGCCGAGGTCCGCGGCGCGGTGCGGGAAACCGGAGCTCGAGCGGCTACTGCCGCGAGGGGTGGTGGTTGGGGACTTCCCCCGTCCGTCTCCCCGGGGCACCCGCCGGCTGTGTTGGGTGTCGGGCAAACTAGATGATGTTCTTAATATGACGTTGTTAATTGTTACATTGAAGCATACAGGGCTTATCTTTAAAGAAAAGAGGATGTGATGTTAGTGTATTAGAATGCTTAATATTTGTAGACACTCCCTTAGTAATATGTGTAAGCCTGAATCTTCAGTGATGGTCCCTAGGACCAGGGGGATGCTGGGAAGTGGGTGGTCCAGTGTGCAGTGTGCCTGGAGTTGGTGAGGGAATAAACAGCACAGCAGTGAACTCACATGTCTCTGTGTCCTGATGACTGGATTTACAAATGTATGAACAAAACATAAGGTGGCACCAATGTCTACTCTATTGCAGTGTGCCTTACAGTGCAGCATAACAGGAGACATCCCCCTACAACTGTCCCCACCTGGCTGTGCTATATCTTTTCCATTTACATCCAACTGGTAAATCTTGTAACATCAAAGTTAAATTATCTCCAACCAGGGCGTGTATCCATAGAGAAGGGGCGTGGTCAGTTATGCCCCTTGTAGCTGTGCCCACAGTAATATTGCCCCCAGTACTGTGCCCCCTGTAGAGTTGTGACCCCAGTAGTATTGCCCCCAGTACTGTAACCCCTGTAGAGTTGTGCCCCCTTGTTGCGCCATTTGCAAAAAAATAAAAATAAATTAATACTTACAATCCCTGCTCCTGCTTCCCGACCGCTGCTGCCCTCCGTCTCCGTCCGCCGCCATTTCTCGGATCTATGGGAGAGACGTCATGAGGTCTCTCCCATAGCACCGCATAGACACTAGGGGTCAATTATGACCTCTAGCGTCTAAGTGCCGCTCCCACAATACAGTGCGGTGTGCGATGACTTCATCGCGCACAGCACCAGGCATCTACACACCACCGGGCGGCACCAGTAGCGGATCTTGCCACAGCGGCAGCACCCTCCGGATGGCGGCGGCGCCCTCTGGAAGGTGGCAGCCCGGGCAAAAATCCTGCTTGCCCGAAGCAAGATCCGCTACTGTCTCCAACCTACACTAATCAATACACATGATGCTACTGTGATCCTAGTCCGCTCCATGCATTGTATTTTCCACTGAAACTCACTGGGTTTTAATTTGTTTTGAATAGGACCAATAATCTGTCAATTCATATGGAATATTTCACCTTGGCCATGAACCCAAACATGTACTACTTAAATATGATGTGTTTTCCCTGCAACTTTCATGCTGCATTCTTCATTGTCAACTCAGTATAGAAAATAAAAGGGTACTGTACATGGGAATGGAGGGCCTGGGACACATGATTTGCAGGGGCAAAATCTTGTTCACAACCACAGATATTCCGGAAGCATTAGTCCAAAGAAAGAGATTTTTTATTATTTCTGTTGGAGATATTTTGTACATGTGTTTCTGACAGACTGTGTTTGGATAATCTATAGAGAGGCAGGTTGGGTTTGCAATGCCGTCAGTCAGGATGGGGGCGGTCAGAATACCGCAGCATCTCAATAGTGAGAATACTTACGGGGGGGAGGTAAGGATACTTACCTTCCCCCAATAGCCCCTTGACCCTCCCTTCCTGCACCCCAACCTAGCAGACCCCCACAACCCTCCCTAGTGGTCCCAAACCCACCCTTCCCGCAGCCTAAACCTAACCCAAATGCAGCCTAACCATAACCTTACCAGGGGATGCCTGTACCTAGCCCAACTTCCTGCAGCATAAACCTAATCCCCCTCCCCGCATGGCATCCAGTCTTTAGGTCGAAAGCACTTAGGTCGACACTCATTATGTCAACCACTACCGGTCAACATGCATTAGGTCGACATGGTCACTCGGTCGACATGGCAAAGGATGACACATGAAAAGGTCGACATGAGTTTTTCACATTTTTTTTCTTCTTTTTTTAACTTTTCATACTTTACGATTCACGTAGACTACGATTGGGAATAGTAACCTGTGCTGAGCGCAGCGGTGGCGGAGTGAGGCACCTTGCCCAAAGCGGCGAGCCATGCGAGGGGACACGGTGCACTAATTGCGGTTCCCGGTAACTTACGAAGAAAACTACACATTTTTGTCCCCAAAAACTCATGTCGATCTTTTGTCATGTCGACCTAATGACCATGTCAACCTATTTCAGGTGTCGACTTAGTCACTGTCAACCAATAGTGGTCGACCTAATAGCTGTCGACCTAGTTACCAATGAACTACACACCCCCTGCATCCCCGCAGCTTAGCCCTAACCTCCCCCCCTCCCCCGCAGCTTACCTCTCCGGCGGCCTAGCAGTGTGACGTTCAGGATCCCGTGTGTCGGTATGCTGGCACAGGGATTGTGATCCCAGTGTCAGTTGTGTCGGGATTCTGGCATCGGTATTCCAACAGCCAGGATCCCGACAGTTGAGATTCTGACCAGATTCCATGTAACGTCTTCAAACGGAGAACTATGGCATTCTGGATTGTAGTTTGTTGGTTTAATGGGCCTAATACTGAGTTGATCGCAGCAGGAATTTTGGGGCAGATGTATTAACCTGGAGAAGTCATAAGGAAGTGATAAACCAGTGAAGTGTGCAAGGTGATAAAGGCACCAGCCAATCAGCTCCAATATGTAAATGAACAGTTAGGATCTGATTGGCTGGTGCCTTTATCACCTTGCACATGTCACTGGTTTATCACTTCCTTATGCCATCTCCAGGTTAATACATCTGCCCCTCTGTTAGCAGTTGGGCAAAACCATGTGCACTGCAGGGGAGGCAGATTTAACATGTGCAGAGAGAGATAGATTTGGGTGTGGTGAGTTCAATCTGCAATCTAAATTGCAGTGTAAAAATAAAGCAGCCAGTATTTACCCTGCACAGAAACAATACACCCCACCCAAATCTAACTCTCTCTGCACCTGTTATATCTGCCTCCCCTGCAGTGCAGATGGTTTTGCCCAATTGCTAACAAACTTGCTGCTGCGATCAACTCAGAATTACCCCCAATATGTCCACGACCAAAAATAAAAAAATGCCTTAAATTAACCTCTATGTTTTATGGATTGGGTTAAATGTTAAACAGAAGCAAGCCATCCATATTTAATTATGGAAATGTTTGTAAAGCAATATTGGAAACTGACAATATAGCTATCTATGGACTTAACATATTTGGAAGGAAAGAGGAATAGAACCATCTCAGGACACATAGGTCGGCAGTTAGGAGAAATGTATGAATGACACATTTTACTTTACACATTATAGGGGAAGAAAAACCACTATATAATAATAATATATATCATACACTGTCAACACAAATCAGATGAATAATATACATAACGAGTGTCTATAGTTCTATTACATATGTCCGTATAAAGCAAGCTTTGTCACTCTTCTGCAGCAGGTTTCCATGTTAGCAGTGAGATGCTTCTCTAACTAAACACGTAGTGAGTGAGTGACAGCTAGGCAGAATTGCTTTGCAGAGTGGATTGGTTGATTCATTCATTCATTCACAGTTATATCCCAAGAAATCATTCTCAGCTTTGTGGCTCCACACCTCCCAACTAGCCCAATTTAGATGCTGCAGTCTCAATTTGAGGAAGAATGTTGACACACACCCCTAGAGCACGACTGTGCCCGTTCTTAAGTGAGCGTAGTGCCACACGATGGCTGTAGCGATCACAAAAGTAAAGCGTTGGGAGGTATATGTATCAGGTCCTGTGAGGACGCAGTACTAAGGATGACAATGGAGCTTCAGCTGTCTGTAAAGCAGTGTGGAGGGAATGCCTTGCTGTACAGTATCACAGAGCTGCGATAGAATGTCAGGTTAATACTGAACAGTGGGGGTAACTCAGACCTGATCGCAGCAGCAAATTTGTTAGCAGTTGGGCAAAACCATGTGCACTACAGGTGTGGCAGATATAACATTTGCAGAGAGAGTTAGATTTGGGTGGGTTGTTTTGTTTCTGTGCAGGGTAAATACTGGCTGCTTTATTTTTGCACTGCAATTTAGATTTA
Organism: Pseudophryne corroboree; assembly: GCF_028390025.1. Lineage (NCBI taxonomy): Eukaryota > Metazoa > Chordata > Amphibia > Anura > Myobatrachidae > Pseudophryne > Pseudophryne corroboree. The sequence goes on along the minus strand of NC_086444.1, from coordinate 415,515,802 downwards.
AGTTTGAACACACCCCACCCAAATCTACTCTCTCTGCACATGTTACATCTGCTCCCCCCCCCCCCCCCCCCTGCAGTGCACATAGTTTTGCCCAACTGCTAACAAATTGTCTGCTGCTATCAACTCTGAATTACCCCCAGTGTATTTTACCTGCATGGTCTGAAAATTTGATATATGCTTTAATAAAATGTTGCAGATGTGGACATACAAAAATATACAGTACTGTGCAAAAGTTTTAGGCAGGTGTGGAATAAATGCTGCAAAATAAGAAGAAAATAAAAGTGTTAATAGTTTATTTGATCAATTAACAAAATGCAATATGAATGAACAGAAGAGAAATCTAAATCAAATCAATATTTGGTGTGACCACCCTTTGCCTTCAAAACAGCATCAATTCATCTAGGTACACTTGCACACAGTTTTTGAAGGAACTCGGCAGGGAGGTTGTTCCAAACATCTTGGAGAACTAACCACAGATCTTCTGTGGATGTAAGCTTGCTCAAATCCTTCTGTCCCTTCATGTAATCCCAGACATACTTGAGAATGTTGAGATAAGGACTCTGTGGAGGCCATATCATCACTTCCTGGACTCCTTGTTCTTCTTTACGCTTAAGATAGTTCTTAATGACATTGGCTGTATGTTTGGGGTCATTGTCCTGCTGCATAATAAACTCGGAGAGACGTCTCTCTGATGGAAATGCTTGATGGATAAGTACCTGCCTGTATTTCTCAGCATTCATGTGATCTGTGTAGTGCTTCTGTGTGTAAAAGTAATGAAATGGTTAAATATCCTAAAAAATAAATGTGTTGGGTCTCCCCCTTCCTCCCCTGCTAGTATTACCAGCTCCTGGTTCTTGGAGCCGGCTCTTGTTCAAAAAATTCAGGCAACAAAATGTGTAGGGGTCCCCCATATTTACTGAACCAGCATTTGGCTCTGCTAGCCAGCCCTGCTTCTAAAAATATGGGGGGATTGGAAATGAGTAGTGATCCCCCATTTTTTTAGTGCCAGTACCAAGCTCCAATAGCAGGGGGGTAATGCCACAGCCAGGGGACACACTTCATGGGGTCACCCCGCCAAAGCATTAAAACCCCGAACTAGTCAGCCCAGGCTGGAAATTCCTTGGGAAGTGGGACTTCCCCCAATAAAGGGGGCCCAATTCCCTAGGAATCCCCAGCCTAGGCTGACTAGTTAAGTGTGTTAATGCTTATGCTGGACTGACCCCTTGAAGTGTCTCTCCTGGCTGTGGCATTAACCCCCTGCTACTGGAGCCTATGGTGTTTCTAAAAATACATGGGACCCCTACTCATTTTTCCCCCTGGAGTTTTAGAACCAGGGCCAGCTCCAAGAGCCCGTGTTGGTTCATTAAATACAGGGGACTGCTACACATTTTTTTCCCTGTATTTTCTTTTAACCATGGCTGGCGCAAAGAGCCCAGGGCTGGTTATGCTTGGAGGTAGGATCCTACACATGTTTTATTTTTAACTATTTCATTACTTTTACACACAATGAAGCACTGCAGAAATCACACTGCTCTGTGCAAGCTTCTGCAGAACTTGCTGATCACAGACAGGACTATACAATTCGGGCACAAACACGACTGAACACACACTATTAAACACGGTTGCACACACCATAGGAAAAGAGGATTCCGTCAAATGCAATTCTTAGGAAATTTGAGTGTTTGATCTTGAAAAACTCTCATGTATCCCAGGGATGCAGATTGGGGGTCATTCCGAGTTGATCGCCAGCTGCATTCGTTCGCTGTGCAGCGATGAGGCAAAAAAAGTCATTTCTGCGCATGCGTATGTGGCACAATGCATACAATTGCAACGAACAATGTAGTTTCACACAAGGTCTAGGGAAGCTTTTCAGTCGCACTGCTGGCCGCAGAGTGATTGACAGGAATGGGGCGTTTCTGGGTGTCAACTGACCGTTTTCAGGGAGTGTTCGGAAAAACGCAGGCATGCAAGGAAAAACGCAGGCGTGGCTGGGCGAACGCAGGGCGTGTTCGTGACGTCAAAACAGGAACTGAACAGTCTGAAGTGATCGCAAGCGCTGAGTAGGTATTGAGCTACTCTAAAGCTGCACAAAAAAAGTTTTCCACCGCTCTGCGATCCTTTCGTTCGCACTTCTGCTAAGCTAAAATACACTGCCAGTGGGAGGCAGCATAGCGTTTGCACGGCTGCTAAAAACTGCTAGCGAGCGATCAACTCGGGATGAGCACCATTGTGTTTAAACTCGGAGCAAATTTGATTCTTAGTTAATTTTTCCTTTAGTCAGCACAGGTGTAGACCCAAATCTTGGCAGCCAGGTACTGCATTGGCCTCTGTGTATACTTTTTTTAATTAAATTACGTTTTAAGTAGATCACAGTATGATATGATGACCATAACATACCTGCACAGAGTACACATATAAAGAGAAAATACATGACAGGTCCAATAGAATATAAGCTTATGAGTGATCCAATTCTCGGAACAATAGAAGGTGAGGAAATCTTCCTCACATGCAACGGCCTCTGTGTATTCTTACTTCTAAAATCATTGAGACCCTTGCAGTGGCGGAACTAGCGAGCGGTGGGCCCAGGTGCGTGCGACAAAATGCTTTGCCCCCCCCATCCTCAACCCTGGAGAGGATCTGGTGAGGGGGACCTGCTCAGGGCCAGAGAAATGGATACCTAGCAACAGTGCCATAACTAGACATTTTAGCACTGTGTGCAAGAATCGGCATCGGAGCCCCACCCCTGCATGCAAAACAGGGGCAATGTTGTGGCTGTGGGGAAAAATACATAGCGCAAAAATACATAGTGGCGTGGCTTCATGGGGAAGGGGTGTGGCCAAAAATAATACCAATTCATAAAACGGTGCTCAGTAGTCTCCATTATTCAAATTACGCCGCACAGTAGCACCACTACACCAGGTAGAGACCCTTTTACACCTTACGGCGGACAGATTCCTCTTTTTACACATTACGGCAGACAGCGTCCCCCTTTTTACACATAACGGCAGACAGCGTGCACTTTTTACACATAACGGCAGACAGCGTGCCCTTGTTACACATAGCGGCAGACAGCGTACACCTTTTACACATAACGGCAGACAGCGTGCCCTTTTTACACATAACGGCAGACAGCGTCCCCTTTTTACACATTACGGCAGACAGCGTGTCCTTGTTACACATTACGGCAGACAGCGTCCCCCTTTTTACACATTATGGCAGGCAGATTCCCCCTTTTTACACATTGCGGCAGACAGATTCCCCCTTTTTACACATTGCGGCAAAGATTCCCCCTTTTTACACATTGCGGCAGGCAGATTCCCCCTTTTTACACATTGCGGCAAGCAGATTCCCCATTTTTACACATTACGGCAGGCAGATTCCCCCTTTTTACACATTACATCAGGCAGATTCCCCCTTTTTACACATTGCGGCAGGCAGATTCCCCCTTTTTACACATTGCGGCAGGCAGATTCCCCCTTTTTACACATTGCGGCAAGCAGATTCCCCATTTTTACACATTGCGGCAGACAGTCCCCCTTTTTACACATTACGGCAGACAGTCCCAAGAAAGACAGAAAAGAAAGAAAGACAGGAAAGAAAGAAAGACAGGAAAGAAAGAAAGAAAGAAAGAAAGAAAGAAAGAAAGAAAGAAAGAAAGAAAGAAAGAAAGAATTATACTTACCCTCTCCGCTGGCTCAGGCTCCTCGGTGCAGCTTCTGGTCACGATTCCCGAGCAGGAGAGAAGGAGGAGGAGGGAGGTGGAGGAGGGAGCCGCAGCAGCGCTGTGTTATTGGTGGAGGCGCTGCTGCTGCTGCCCCTCTGCTTCACTATAGGCTGTTCTCGGAAGACAGCCTATAGTGAAGCAGAGGGACAGCAGCAGCAGCGCCTCCACCAGTAACAAAGCGCTGCTGCAGCTCCCTCCTCCACCTCCCTCCTCCTCCTTCTCCCCCGTACCGCTGCTCCTCTCCTCTCTGTCTGGGCGGCTGTGTGCTGCGGGCAGCGGTTGCGGCATGTAATGAGTCAGTTTGACTCATTACATGCTTTGGGCCCCTGGACAGAGGCGGGCCCCAGTGCAACGCACTGGTTGCACTGGCGGTAGTTCCGCCTCTGGACCCCTGTATTTAGACTGTAATCTCTGACGAGCAGGGCCTTCTTCCCTCATATGCTTTTTCTTCCCTCACTTTTGCCACCATCTCCTCCCCACAGCTACAACGGCACCTAACCCTTGGGTTCTGCCGCCCTGCTGCTTATTTCAGTGTTATGACTGCTGATGCAGCAATGTTTCTAAACAGTGTCCATGTTCTGCAATGTTCTGCACTGTAAGTCACTTTCTCTCTTGTGTTGTTCACACTGTTTCTGTCCGTGTTTGCACTTTGTAAGGTGCTGCAGATCCCTTGTGGTGCCTTTATAAAAAAAAAAGGATAATAATAATGATACTACTCTTGTCATGCAGTTATTGTGCGGCTGTCACACATGGCCCAGTACTGATGCTTGACCCAGAATGATTACTGGCCAAATTGGAAATAGGCTAGTTTGTACAGAAATCTATAGACCACATTTTACAACAGGTTGGGTATGCGTGACCAGCAGTCAGGAGACCGCAGGTCACCGTACCGACGCTGGGATCCCGGCATCCAGATGGCTGGTGTGGGCAAGCACAACAAGCCCCTTGCGGGCTCGGTGGTGAGCTGCGCCCACCACAGGTTCTATGCCCACTCTATGGGTGTCGTGGACACCCACGAGTGGGAATACTCCCTGCTAGTTGGCATGCCGACTGTAGGGATTCTAAGGGGGCAGGATGTCTCCTGACCACCGGTCACATAACTACATCCCTTTTACAACATAGCAGTTAATAAATCTATTTTGATTGTATTGAGTCAGTGGCTGACAAAGACTTTGGTAAGTTTAAGCAGTGCTGCAAGTAGAAAAAATGTCTTATAGGTACTGAGTGCGCCAAAAAAATGGGTGTGGCCAAATGCCACATGGGGCATGGCCAATGAAAATGGGGGTGTGATACACATATGGGGGGGAGGGGCAGATACACATATGACCCCAATAATGTCAGATACACGTTGACCCACGGTGCCAGATATACATTGCCCCACAGTGCCAGATACACATTGCTTCACTGTGCCAGATACACAAATGCCCCCAGAGTGCCAGATATACATTGCCTCACAGTGCCAGATACACAAATGCCCCCACTGTGTCCAGAGCCGGCACTAACCAATATGATGCCCTAGGCAAGATTTTGTCTGGTGCCCCCTAGCACCGCACTAGTTCTGCCTCTGACCCTGTACCCCTTTTCCAGCACCATCACCCCTCACCCATAGCAGTCCTCATTTTGGTGCTCCTACCCCCTATATTTCATATAGGAACAGTGTGCACATTCAGTGCGCAGCTCAAAACCGTGCAGTTCTTGCTGGGAAGGGGCATGGCCACACAATAATACCCCCAGTTGAAATTACGCCACACAGTACTGCAACTTTATTCACATTATATCATGCAATAGTTTTTCTTATTCTCGTTACATCACACAGTAGTACCACGTTACTCCTCACAGTAGTGCCCCTTATTCACTTTACACCACACCACATTGCTCTTTCTTCACATTAGACCACACAGTAGAGCCCCTTATTCACATTACACCACACCATATTGCTCTTTATTTACATTAGACCACACAGTAGTGCCCCTTATTCACATTACACCACACCATATTGCTCTTTATTCACATTAGACCACACAGTAGTTCCCCTTATTCACATTACACCACACAGTAGTGTCCTATCTATACGTTACGCTACAAAGTACTGTAGGACACCTTATACACATAATGCCGCACATTAGTAATGCATTTAGTATGCAGATAGAGCCGCAGTCACACACAGAATATAGGCATGCTGCATATCATTTTAATCAGCAGAAGCTGCTTGTGCCCCTAGGCATTTGCCTAGTTTGCCTATGCGTAGGGCCGACTCTGACTGTGTCAGATATACATTGCCCCCCAGTGCCAGATACAGAAATGCCCCCAGTTCCAGATATGCCCCCAGTGCCAGATACAGAAATGCCCCCAGTGCCAGATACACATGTTCCTGCCGTGCCAGATATGCCCTCAGGTGTATTCACACGGTGAGATAAATCTGTAAGATTCTGACTATATAGTCATAATCTTATGAAAAGTTAGTGCATATCTCATGGTGTTAGGCAGCTTGCGATACAGATTCGATCCCGATGCGCGCTCCCGTGGGGTCGGTATCGTAAGGCTAGATAGACTGTGCAGGCAAGTCAATCTTGACTATCTAGTGTACTATCTAGTACAAAGTATAGTCAAAATTGGCACTTAGTCAAAATCGTACATAGTCAAAATCTCAAGCAATGATAGTCAAAATCTGTACTATCTGGGCTCTGGGGGAGTTCAAGGGAAATCGCATAGTCAAAATCGTCCATAGAAAGGATCTCACCGTGTATATGCACCTTCAGTGTGAGATATGCCCCCAGTGCCAGAAACACATGTTCCTGCAGTGCCAGATATGCACCCAGTGACAGATACACATGACCCCGCAGTGCCAGATATCCCACCAGTGCCAGATACACATGTCCCCCCCAGTGCCAGATATGCCCCCAGTGCCAGATATGCCCCCAGTGCCAGATACACATGTCCCTCCAGTGCCAGATATGCCCCCAGTTCCAGATACACATGTCCCCCCAGTGCCAGATATGCCCTCAGTGTCAGATATGCCCCCAGTGCCAGATTCACATGTCTCCCCAGTGCCAAATATGCTCTCAGTGTCAGATATGCCCCCAGTGCCAGATATGCCCCCAGTGCCAGGTATACATGCCCCTCCCCCTTCCCCTGCTGCTCACCGCTGGTGCTGCTGTCCTGTGTGTGTGTGGGGAGGAAAGCGTAGCCTGCACCTCTCCTGCCCCTTAGTCTCCTGCGGAAGTGCGAGTGTTTTCCTTCAATTCAGCGCTGATCCGTGAGCCAATCAAAGCCCGCGGTCCGGCAGCCTTGGCTGCCGGTCCGCAAGCTCTGATTGGCTCACGGGCCAGCGCTGAATTCAAGGAAGACACTGAGGGGCAGGAGAGGAGCACGCTGTGCTCTCCTACCCTCGCAGCAGCAGTGGTGAGCAGCGGAGGGAGCGGCGAGGAGCGGCGACCTGTTGGCAGTGGGTACGGCATACCCACGGCTAAATTCTTAAGGGTACGCCGTACCCACCCGTACCCGCACACTTGCACCACTGAGTTTAAGATAAGGTAGATCTGATTTTGCAATCTAGAAGGTTTCTGCAATTGGCTTGGGTAGGGAAAAAACATACAGTAATTGCTAAATCAGTTATCTTTGTGTTGGCTACCTTGTCTTATATAGCTTTGGCCAGGAGTCCATAGTAGGGATGGATGATCGGAAGGTCTGGTTTAATCTATGCTGCACTATGTGGACGAACAGCAGCAGAACACTTCTATAACAGTGCAAATGGAGTGACTGTCAATTCAGCAAGGCTCCCACATTGCCTGTATTGATTGAAAACCAGACCAAGGTGGGACACTGGATATTGATGTACAGTATCCTATATAACAAAGGCCCTCATTCCGAGTTGTTCGCTCGCTAGCCGCTTTTTGCAGCAATGCACACGCTAAGCCGCCGCCCTCTGGGAGTGAATCTTAGCTTAGCAGAATTGCGAACGATGTATTCGCAATATTGTGAAATGATTTTACTTTGCAGTTTCTGAGTAGCTCGAGACTTACTCTTCCAGTGCGATCAGTTCAGTGCTTGTCGTTCCTGGTTTGACGTCACAAACACACCCAACGTTCGCCCAGACACTCCCCCGTTTCTCCAGCCACTCCCGCGTTTTTCCCAGAAACGGCAGCGTTTTTTAACACACTCCCATAAAACGGCCAGTTTCCGCCCAGAAACACCCACTTCCTGTCAATCACACAACGATCACCAGAACGAAGAAAAAACCTCGTAATGCCGTGAGTAAAATACCAAACTTCTTAGCAAATTTACTTGGCGCAGCCGCAGTGCGAACATTGCGCATGCGCAGTTTGCGGAAAATCGCTGCAATGCGATGAAAAATAACGAGCGAACAACTCGGAATGAGGGCCAATATTCATTATCCATCCCTAGTCAGTAGCGTGCATAATGAAATGGGGCCTAATCCAGATCTGATCGCAGCAGCAAATTTGTTAGCTAATGGGTAAAAACATGGGGGTCATTCCGAGTTGATATTGCTATTTTTTGCAGCGCTGCGAAAAGATAGTCGCCACCCATAGGGGAGTGTATGTTTGCTTTGCAAGTGTGCGAACGCGTGTGCAGCCGAGTGGTACAAAAAAGTTTTGTGCAGTTTCAGAGTAGGTCTGAACATACTCAGCAGCTGCGATCACTTCAACCTGTTCTGGCCCGGAATTGACGTCAGACACCCGCCCTGCAAGCGCCTGGACACGCCTGCATTTTTCCAAACACTTCCAGAAAACGGTCAGTTGACACCCACAAACGCCCTCTTCCTGTCAATCTCCTTGTGATCGGCAGTGCAAATGGATTCTTTGTTAAATCCATCGCTCAGCAACGATCCGCTTTGTACCCGTATGACGCGCCTGCACATTGTAGTGCATACGCATGTGCAGTAGTGGCCTGATCGCAGCGCAGCAAAAAATCCTAGCGTGCGATCAGGTCGGAATGACCCCCCATGTGCCCTGCAGGGAGGGCAGATATATCATGTGCAGAGAGAGTTAGATTTGGGTGTAAGTGTGTTCAAACTGAAATCTAAATTGCTGTGTAAAAATAAAGCAGCCAGTATTTACCCTGCACAGAAACAAAATAACCCACCCAAATCTAACTCTCTCTGCACATGTTATATCTGCCCCCCCCCCTGCAATGCACATGGGGGGTAATTCAGACCTGATCGCTGCTGTGCGTTTTCTCACAGGCTGCGATTAGGTCTGCACTGCGCATGCGTATGCACCGCAAATCGCACTCACAACGGACCGCAGCAACAGGGATCGTTGGCCAGTGACAAGGTGGTGCGAAAATACCAAACGCACTGGCGATCGCAAGGAGATTGACAGAAAGAGGGTGTTTGTGGGTGGCAACTGACCGTTTTCAAGGAGTGTCCGGGAAAATGCAGGAGGGACCAGGTGTTTGGATGGTTTCTGACGTCAGCTCCGGCCCCAATCATCTCAGCAGCAGAGTTAGTCCTGGGCTGAGCAGAAACTGCACAAACTTAGGTTTGTGCAGTTCTGCTACAAATGCAATCGCACACCTGCACACACTCCATACCCTCCCCCTGTAGGTGACGACTACCTGATCGCAGGGATGTAAAAAACGCACCCTAGCGATCAGGTCTGATTTAGGCCCATGGTATTGTCAATTAGCTAACAAATTTGCTGCTGCGATCAGATCTGAATTAGGCCCACTGTCCATTAAATGTTGTGTAGAACCTCCCAGAAAGGCAGATTTATTAAAATATGTGGCCATCAGAACCTCTGTGGAACACTCTTCTCTACAGACAGGTCTAGCACAATGGTTGGTCTTCTTGATGACCTAGCTAGACTTGAAAAACGGTCAAGAACATGGCAACTACAGTTTAATGCTAAAAAATGCAAAATCATGCACTTGGGTCTCAAAACCCCAAAGGCTAAATATAGTATCAAGGGTACTATAATGGAAACTACTGAGGAAGAAAAGGATTTAGGAGTCACTATTTCAAGTGACTTAAAGGCAGGAAAGCAATGCAACAAAGCAATGAGAAAGGCAAGTCAGATGCTCGGTTGCATAGGAAGAGGAATCAGTAGCAGGAAAAGAGAAGTAATAATGCCACTGTATAGGTCACTGGTGCGGCCTCATCTGGAATACTGTGTCCAGTTCTGGAGACCATATCTCCAGAAGGATATAAATACATTAGAGAGTGTACAAAGAAGGGCAACTAAAATGGTGCATGGCCTACATCACAAAACATACCCGGAAAGGCTAAAAGATCTTAACATGTATAGTATGGAGGAGAGAAGGGAAAGGGGAGACATGATAGAAACGTTCAAATATACCAAAGGTTTTAACAAAGTTCAGGAGGGAAACATTCTTCAAAGGCAGAGAAGTATTAGAACTCGAGGACATACACTGAAACTGGAGGGAGGCAGGTTCAGGGGAAATTTAAGGAAAAATTACTTCACAGAAAGGGTAGTGGATAAGTGGAATAGCCTCCCATCAGAGGTGGTAGAGGCTAAGACTGTAGAGCAATTTAAACATGCTTGGGATAGGCATATGAATATCCTTACAAAGAATTAAGGTTCAAAAAGGGTTGAGATTGCCTAAAGGATAAAATAAAAAAGGGGCAGACTAGATGGGCCAAGTGGTTCTTATCTGCCGTCAAATTCTGTTTCTATGTTTCTCCTCTTTAACCATTGATTACCTTCTCAAAATGCTAGAGTATTCTGTTGCTACCTTTCTGCTGGCTAAATTTACAGAAATGTATCTTAATATTTTTCATCACTCCTATATTCTCCCTCTAGGGCAGAGGTTCTCAAACGCGGTCCCCAAGTCACCCCAACCGTCCAGGTTTTAAGTTTATCCATGCTTTGCTACAGGTCACTTGATTAGCACCTCAATCAATTTGATTTAATCATCTGTGCTGACCCATGGATATACCTGAAACCTGGGCCGTTGGGGTGCATCGAGGACCGCGTTTGAGAACCTCTGCTCTAGGGGATCCCATATGGGAATTCTAAAGAATCCAGCTCGCCCTAAATGTAACAAAACTTCAGCAGATTTGTTTCATTGCCTCTGATCTTGCCCTCACGTTAAGAGATTCTGGTAGCAGGTTTGGCGTTTCACTACTGACTATTTAGTTGAATACACACCACTCACCCCAGAGTGGGCAATTCTTGTTTTTTTCTGGTCTCCAGAGATGCCAGGAAGTAATTGTTAGCAATTTCATCAGCTGCCCATAAAAATATTCAGCAAATATGCATACAGAACGCCAGACCAACTCTTTAAATATTTTTCATTTTTCATATGGATTGGCTGGAGGGATCTCTCCAAAAAGTTCTTTGCTACCTGGGAGAGTTTCATAGAGGTTCTGATGATCTCCATTAAGGAAACAATATTTAAATGTTTTCGAAACATTTTATGGTATGAAACACCAGGGCCGGCTCCAGGCCTATTAGTACCCTGTGCGAGAACATGTAACAGCGCCCCCTCCTCCCCATGCTCGCGCAGGGAAAGTGGGTGTGGCCTCTGGAAAAGTGGGCGTGGCCTAATAACTTCATATTATTAGACTATAAATAAATAAATATATTTTCACACCCCCTCTACGCACACAATTAGCAGCCACAGTAGGGTTCCTTACACACAATGTCTCCAGTATAGTGTCAGATACACATAATGTGCAGTGCCAGATAGACATGACATGCCCACCATCAGTGCCAGCTACACATGACATGCCCCCCAGCAGTGCCAGCTACACACAATATGCCCCCCAGCAGTGCCAGCTACACATGATAGTGTTCACTTTTTAGGGCAGGGTGCTGATCACAGGGAGGGCACATTTTTAAGTTAGGAGGGCAAAATGATGTACATACTGTAATGCTTGGTGCTCATCTACCTACATGGTAAAGCATGGACAGTGCGCGCCGAAGGCGTGCAGCAAAAATGTAGGGCCGTTGCTTCGTGGGAAAGGTGCGTGGCCACATAATAGTGGCAATTCGCATTACACCATACACACTGCACCAGGTAGAACCTCCTAGACACTTTGCGCCAGGCAGAGCACGTTAGACACTTTGCGCCAGGCAGAGCACGTTAGACACTTTGCGCCAGGCAGAGCACTGAGACTCATTGCCTAGCCACAGACGCCAAGCGGGAACACTACATGATATGCTCCCCAGCCGTGCCAGCTACACATGACATGCCCCCCAGCAGTACCAGATACAAAAATGCCCCCACAGTGCCATAAATGCCCCCACAGTGCCAGATACATAAATGCCCCCACAGTGCCAGATACAGAAATGCCCCCACAGTGCCAGAAATGCCCCCACAGTGCCAGAAATGCCCCCACAGTGCCAGATACATAAATGCCCCCACAGTGCCAGAAATGCCCCCACAGTACCAGATACATAAATGCCCCCACAGTGCAAATATGCCCCCACAGTGCCAAATATGCCCCCACAGTGCCAGATATGCCCCCACAGTGCCAGATACAGAAATGCCCCCACAGTGCCAGATATGCCCCCACAGTGCCAGATAAATGCCCCCACAGTGCAGATATGCCCCCACAGTTCAAATATGCCCCCACAGTGCAAATATACCCCCACAGTGCCAAATATGCTCCCACAGTGCCAGATATGCCCCCACAGTGCCAGATACAGAAATGCCCCCACAGTGCCAGATATGTTCCCACAGTTCCAGATAAATAAATTCCCCTACAGTGCCATATACAGAAATGCCCCCACAGTGCCAGATACAGAAATGCACCCACAGTGCCAGATACAGAAATGCCCCCACAGTGCCAGATATGCCCCCACAGTGCCAGATAAATGCCCCCACAGTGCAGATATGCCCCCACAGTGCCAGATAAATGCCCCCACAGTGCAGATATGCCCCCACAGTCCCAGATAAATGCCCCCACAGTGCCAGATAAATGCCCCAACAGTGCAGATATGCCCCCACAGTGCCAGATAAATGCCCCCACAGTGCCAGATAAATGCCCCCACAGTGCAGATATGCCCCCACAGTCCCAGATAAATGCCGCCACAGTGCCAGATAAATGCCCCAACAGTGCAGATATGCCCCCACAGTGCCAGATAAATGCCCCCACAGTGCCAGATAAATGCCCCCACAGTGCAGATATGCCTCCACAGTGCCAGATAAATGCCCCCACAGTACCAGATAAATGCCCCCACAGTGCCATCCATAAATGTGCCCCCCCCCCAAAAAAATACCTGCGGCGCTGGGAGGGGGAGGAGTACTGCTGTCCGAGTGCGGGCGGGTGCAGTTCGGGTCCGGGTGCGGGCGGGTGCAGGTCCGGGTGCGGGCGGGCGGCCTCCAAAGTGCTTGTGTGCGCTATGCGCGCTGCGCCGGTGTCTGAGGTTAGACACCGGCGCCGCGTAGCGCGCATAGCACACACAAGAAGTCACGGCCGGGCCAATGCTGCACAGGGCCGGCTCCAGCTTCGAATATGGCGGCGCCAGCGCACGGCGCTCATTAAGGGTGGCGCCCTGCGCGGCCGCTCTATTCGAACATGCCTGGAGCCGGCCCTGTGAAACACGTATGTTACTTAATGATCCTCCAATATCTTTTTGAAATTGTATGTTAATGAATGTGATTTATGTTATTATTTTTGGTAACATTATGGCTCTGGTACATATGTTGATAGTCAATTATAATGAATGTTTATTTACCACATTGTCAAATGTTGAAAAAAGATGTGGTCAGCCCCCAATAATACAGATTCCTTATTGCCGCAATTAGCCTACAATGTGCCAATGCCATCTAGTGCTTGGTACATCTGATTCTGACAGCTTTGTAGCCCCCAGCTTTGTGGCTGCTGACAGAAATGGAGGGAGGGATAGAGATATCTGCTGTGGTTCCCCCATGGTACATTGGGGTTATACTTCATATTTGCGGAATACTCCCCCATTTTTTTTTTTTTCCAGGGGATATCCTGCAAATAATATTTGATAAATAGGCTCCACAGGGAGTGATAGACCTTAGTGACAGAGGGGGAGCTGTACTAAGCAGTGATAAGAGTGGAGAAGTGAGCCAGTGGAGAAGTTGCCCATGGCAACCTATCAGCTGCTCTGTATACTTTTGTAGTCTGCAAATTATAAATGTTACATCAATGCTGATTGGTTGCCATGGGCATCTTCTCCACTGGCTCACTTCTCCACTGTTTTCACTGCAGATTCCAGTATAACTCTGCAGACAGTGGGGTAAATTTACTAAAGCTTCTAAAACAGAAAATTTGCTGATGTTGCCCATAGCAATCAATCAGATTCTGTTTATCATTTCTCTATTGCCTTTTTGTAAAACTGTTGGCATCTGATTGGTTGCTATGGGCAACATCACACATTTTCTGGTTTAGAAGTTTTAGTAAATTTACCCGCGTGTATCGTGTTGTTTTGTTTCTCCTTGTATGACAGTGACTTTGTTTTGCCAGCTAGTGATATCAGGTTGTATACCCTATATAGTTTTATACATTTAAAAGGCATTTGCCATGCTCTCCACACATTTAATCTGTTATGATGGAACATTAAAAATAAATATAAAAATGGCATGTGTTAAGCTGTCAGGTACTGTAGCCTGTCTGATATACATGGCGTCATGGACCTGACAGTGGCTGCAAAAGAAACAGCTCAACTCCACTGCAGATGAGATTAATCTGTTCAGTGCTGTATGGCTCCGAGTAGCATTGCTAAACCCTACAGCAGCAAGGCGTTTTACTCTCGGGAAGCGCCACTGTTGGAAGCTGAGAGGTGTCGGCATCGCAGGGCGGGACATGGAAAGTAGGTCGGGTAGGAAAGAAAGGGGGGGATTCAATCCTGCTGCTTTTAGTAATGAGAGTTGCAAAGGGGTCAGAAGTTCAGAAGCAGCTTGGGAACAGCAGGCTGCCAAAGCAAGCAGGGACGGCCTCGGTGACAGTACAGTGAGACTTACATGTGACAAAGACATATACATAGAAACTAGAAAGCACTGCACACTGAGCAGACGCTTCACTAAAACCCCTGCACGCATATGAATACAGACAGAGGCATCAGCTACATACACTGCACACCAAGTGCATTATACGTATAATTAAATATAGCTGCTGAATCAGTACAGATCTCCTGGAGAGCTTCCCAGATGGCACAAGTTCATAATGTAATGTGTAGTCTGAAGCTGTGCATATCATACAGTGCAAACAGACAACAGCATGTATTTCTCAGCTCTTTGTGTAGATTTACTCATCAACATATTCATGTAAGAGCAACACATAAATAACTATGGCAAGTATAGCGTTACATTTAATTGTATTCATTAAATACCTCAGTATTATGATAGACTTAAAGGGCATGCCGACTGATGGCAAGATCCTTTCCCCTGACTAGTTGATCTCTACATCCTCCAAAATCTGATCTTATAATGCGGCAAATTCAGAGTTAGGAGCAAAGCAAAACAAAGGACTAGTTGGCACCTGGATTTAAAACACTAAGGGGCCCATTTATCATTGATCCCTTATGCAATGCGATCTGGGTGCAATATTACCACCCAGGATTGCATTGCAATATGTATTCATATCGGCTGGGTGTATTATTCTGCACCTGTAGAGACAGGTCCCTGTGATGTGCTGTGACAGCTATCGGGGCTTCTGTGCATGTGTGGTCACCACTGACTGCATAAGCACAGAGGCCACTTACGGGGAGGGTACATGATGTGTAGCCCCTCGGATACAATGGGCTGTGGGCAGGGCCGGTGCTAGGGTGTTCGGCGCCCTCCTGCAAACTATCAATTTTGCGCCTTTCTACAAATACAAATGTGACCAATCTCATCCTCAAGGCTGTAACTAGATATTTTGGTTCCCCCCTCCCCCTCAAGATCCACAACATGGACAGTGCGTGCCAAAGGCACGCCGCAAAAATATGGAGGCATAAAAAAATTACGTAAAGTATAGCGGCGTAAAATAATTACGATGCACAGTAGTCTCCATTATTCAAAATGACGCAACACAGCAGTACCAGTTATATACATTACGCCAGGTAGTGTCCCTTATATACATTAGCCAGATAGAGCCCCCTTTTACATATTGCACCAGGTAGAGCCAGTCGCACACTATTCCAGGTAGAGCACCCTTTTACACATTGCGCAAGGTATAGTCTCCATTTACAATGAGCCCCTTTTACAATGCCAGGTAGAACTAGTCACACATTATTCCAGATAGAGCACCCTTTTACACAATGTGCCACGTAGAGTCCTCTTTTACACGCTGAGAAAGGTAGAGTTCCCTTTTACACTTTGCGCCAGGTAGGGCACCCTTTTACACATGCCGCTTCCCCCAGCACACATTACTATGAACCACCCTTCATCAGCAAATATTAGTATGACCCCACCTCCCCAGCACAGTAGTGTCCGTTAGTCACATTAAACCGCACAGTAGTGTCCGTTAGTCACATTACACGCATAGTAGTGTTCGCTAGTTACATTACACCGCACAGTAATGTCCATTACTCACATTACACAGCACAGTAGTGTTCGCTGGTCACATTACACCGCACAGTAGTGTTCGCTAGTCACATTACACCGCATAGTAGTGTCTGTTAGTCACATTACACTGCACAGTAGTGTCCGTCAGTCACATTACACCGCACAGTAGTGTCCGTTAGTCACATTACACTGCACAGTAGTGTCCATTAGTCACATTACACCGCACAGTAGTGTCCGTTAGTCACATTACACTGCACAGTAGTGTTCGCTAGTCACATTACACCACACAGTAGTGTCCGTTAGTCACATTACACCACACAGTAGTGTCCGTTAGTCACATTACACCGCACAGTAGTGTTCGCTAGTCACATTACACTGCACAGTAGTGTCCGTTAGTCACATTACACGCATAGTAGTATCTGTTAGTCACATTACACTGCACAGTAGTGTCCGTTAGTCACATTACACCGCACAGTAGTGTTCGCTAGTCACATTACACTGCACAGTAGTGTCCGTTAGTCACATTACACGCATAGTAGTATCTGTTAGTCACATTACACCGCACAGTAGCACACGTTATTCATATTACACTGCACAGTAGTATCCGTTAGTCACATTACACAGCACAGTAGTGTTCGCTAGTCACATTACACCGCACAGTAGTGTCCATTAGTCACAGTACACTGCACAGTAGTGTCCGTTAGTCACATTACACTGCATAGTAGTGTCCGTTAGTCACATTACACTGCATAGTAGTGTCCGGAAGTCATATTACACAGTACAGTAGTGTCCGTTAGTCACATTACACTGCACAGTAGTGTCCGTTAGTCACATTACACTGCACAGTAGTGTCCGCTAGTCACATTACACTGCACAGTAGTGTCCGTTAGTCACATTACACTGCACAGTAGTGTCCGTTAGTCACATTACACTGCACAGTAGTGTCCGTTAGTCACATTGCACGCATAGTAGTATCTGTTAGTCACATTACACCGCACAGTAGCACACGTTATTCACATTACACTGCACAGTAGTGTCCGTCAGTCACATTACACCGCACAGTAGTGTCCGTTAGTCACATTACACTGCACAGTAGTGTTCGCTAGTCACATTACACCGCACAGTAGGTCCGTTAGTCACATTACACCGCACAGTAGTGTCCGTTAGTCACATTACACCGCACAGTAGTGTTCGCTAGTCACATTACACTGCACAGTAGTGTCCGTTAGTCACATTACACGCATAGTAGTATCTGTTAGTCACATTACACTGCACAGTAGTGTCCGTTAGTCACATTACACTGCACAGTAGTGTTCGCTAGTCACATTACACTGCACAGTAGTGTCCGTTAGTCACATTACACTGCATAGTAGTGTCCGTTAGTCATATTACACAGCACAGTAGTGTTCGCTAGTCACATTACACTGCATAGTAGTGTCCGTTAGTCACATTACACTGCATAGTAGTGTCCGTTATACATATTACACCGCACAGTAGTGTCCGTTATTCACATTACACCGCACAGTAGTGTCCGTTATACATATTACACCGCACAGTAGTGTCCGTTATACATATTACACCGCACAGTAGTGTCCGTTTTACATATTACACAGCACAGTAGTGTCCGTTATACATATTACACTGCACAGTAGTGTCCGTTATACATATTACACTGCACAGTAGTGTCCGTTATACATATTACACCGCACAGTAGTGTCCGTTATACATATTACACTGCACAGTAGTGTCCGTTATACATATTACACTGCACAGTAGTGTCCGTTATACATATTACACTGCACAGTAGTGTACGTTATACATATTACACCGCACAGGACAGCTGCTTTTACATGTTATGCCAGAGTAAAAGCCTCTAATACACGTTACGCCACAGTAGAGCACCTTACGTACATTATGCCAGGTACAGCCCATTATACACATTATGGGGGTCATTAAGACCCCGCCACATTAGTGGCCAGCAGTGCAGTTTGCCAGTGGCAGCAAACAGTGCATGCGTAGTGGGCATATACATTGCGGTTGCATCCCGATGGATGCAACCCCAATGTGATTGACAGGCAACCGAGCAGCAGGGTTAAGGCGATGCGAGGGCGGCTCCAGTACCTGCAGATGTTCCCGGCATGGGCGCTGCTCTTCCTTTCCCTTCTCCTTCAGTTTCTTGCTGGCTCCATTACTCCAGTGGCTGTCTAGGATGTTGACAGTGCCCCCGAGAGGGGGGAGAGGGAGCAGGTACTGATTACCCGGGCCTGGGACTGATGGTGGGACGTGGCGAGGGCCCTGGTCCGCTGCACTCCCACCCCCCCATCCTACCTTACTGGGCAGCAGCAGCAGCTCTCATCTTGGCAGCACATGCAGTGTGCTGTGCTGCAGTGGGGCAGAGAGGCTGCTGCTGCTGAGCTTCTCTGTCTGTTCCTATATGGGTGGGGGCGGGGGGGGAGTGATCACACTGATCACACTCCCCCCTTGACCTTGGCTGAGGGCTCAGGAATCAGGCACTGCAGACTGCACCCCCACCCACCCTGCTCGGCACTGGAAATCGTGTTTTTTTTTTTAAAATAAAGGGGCGTGGCCACAGCTCCCGCGATTAGGCCACGCCCCCAGACTTTTGGGCAGCACGGGATGTGACAGTGGCTCTGTGTGTGGCCTGAGGCCGCACACTGTCTGCTCTCTTGGGAGGACGAGGGGGTCAGGGGAGGGAGCCCCACAGTAAGCTGCCAGCGCCGCTACCTGTCATCCACTGTGACAGGCGCAGCGGCAGCTGGCAGCAGCAGGGATGTAGAGCAGGGAGCGCGCCTCTTCAGCTGTGCGCCTCCCTGCACTGCATCCCTTTGCTGAGCGGCTAGCGCCGGCTCTGGCTGTGGGGGTCAATATCCGGAATGCATTCGAGTAGCACAGAGTGGGGCAATATGTAAAATGAAGAATTTATGAATACTTATGGTTTTTGAATCTTGAGACTGTTCTACATATTTGTTTTGTACTTTTTATTTTTTATGTTTATCACATCATCAAACTTGAAACCAAGCATCATGTGACACTGGAGAAACTAATACAACCGTACTCCATTAAATGGGACGTGTTGTATACATCTGTATATCGATATATCGTAAGTTAATTAGCGCCCAGGTTTTGGTCCTTCCAACCTCCATTCTTGATTACTTTATGCAACGTTCATTACTAAAAATCCACAAAGATATTTGGAAATATGCAATACTTGCCCTGTATTATGTGAATAGACAGATAGATAGATAGATAGATAGATAGATAGATAGATAGATAGATAGACAGAAAGATAGATAGATAGATAGATAGATAGATAGATAGATAGATAGATAGATAGATAGATAGATAGATAGATAGATAGATAGATAGATGCCCCAAAACACTTGGTGTAATGACTCCTCAGCACTAACATGTAATTCCCACATATGTCACTGTGTAATATTAGTGGGAAGATAATGGTGGGTTCCGGTATTAATGGTCGACCATGTTATGGTCGACAGTCATTAGGTCGACCACTATTGGTCGACATTGACATTGTCGACATGGACACATGGTCGACACATGAAAATGGTCGACACGTGAAAGGTCGACACGTGAAAAGGTCGACATGAGTTTTTTTAACTTTTTTGGGTGTCGTTTTTTTGCGTAAAGTGACTGGGAACTCCAATTAGTGCACCGGGTCCCCTCGCATGGCTCGCTTCGCTCGCCATGCTTCGGGCATGGTGCCTTCGCTCCGCTACCGCTTCGCTCGGCACAGATTACAGTTCCAATCGTAGTCCACGTGGATCATAAAGTATGGAAAAGTTCCCCAAAAGAAAAAAAAGTTAAAAAACTCATGTGTCGACCTTTCATGTGTCGACCATTTTCATGTGGCGACCATGTGTCCATGTCGACCATGTCAATGTCGACCAATAGTGGTCGACCAAATGACTGTCGACCATAACATGGTCGACCATGTGAACGGATACCATAATGGTGTGGGGTACAAGGCAGAGAGCTGATGCACAGCCATCACCAACTGCCACCCGCATGCCACATTTGAATTCTCCATGGTATAAAACCCCAGCGCATGGCAATATCACTGGCATTTGCTCAGTTGAAGCTGATGCATGAGAAAAGCCTCTGGAAGACTGAAGTAGGCTGTACTCTGTACCTAGTGAATACTTCCCGCAAGTGACCAGGGACCGGATTAGAGCGCACAATCAGATCTGTGCTTTTTTTTTACTTTGTTCACCTACTTTTTACTGTGAACTACATCAGCAGCTGCAATGAGCCAGAGGGAATTAGCCTAGCTGAATGGACCGGGTCCAATCCAAAACATCAATGGGACATGGCTGAGATCAGAATCTCTCAGGCTCACAACAAGGGCAACCTAATGAAAAATAACCTCAGGTAAACCAACCTCAGGAAGACAAACCTCAGAAAGGGTGCCATCAGGAGGACCATCTTCAGGAAGGGCACCATCAGTAGGATCATCCTCAGGAAGGACACCATCAGGAGGACCATCCTCATGATGAGCACCATCAGGAGGACCACCCTCAGGAAGTGCACCATCAGAAGGGCCATCCTCAGGAACAGCAAGAAGTGGACCAAATGAACTCACCGGACAGAGAGTACTTACCGTCACACTGGAAATCACCATGAACATCATCCTTCCACGCCTGCCCATCTTTAGGAGACACAATGTTGGAGAAGGGGAAGCACTGTGCCATCTGTCGCTCACAGTTTGAGATGGGAGAGGAAATACAGTGTCGCACTGTCGCCATGTCTTTACCATGCTTAATTCAATGGCTTGAGTTTAACACCATTTGCCCCGTATGCTGTGCACGGTGCTACAAGTTCAAAGCATTCTACCAGTCTCTAGGACAGAGATAAAACAACAATCCAAGCAGCTACTACTCTACAGGCCAAGGCAGCATGAAAACAACATGACTAGCGACAACAAGGGATGAGATAGGTAAATCTCTTTTAGGTGTTCATATCGCTGTTCCTGGAGCTGGGAGGCCTCTTGCTTCTGAGATCATTGCACAGCGAAGTGCAGTGGTTTTTTAACTGCATCCTTTGAATATTGTGTGGTTTGCTTTTATCTTTCTATCTTTTTTTAATCCTTCTCTACCCCCTTTCATTTCTTCTTTGAGTCCTGCTGTGTCTATATCCCTTCTTGATTTTTCTCCTTTCTGACCAACATGAGAGTTCCCCCCTTCTTGGCTACACCAGCCCAATAATCAATAATAATCTTTAAACTTTTACAGTGTTTACTTCTCTTTTTTGCATTTTTTATTTTTAAACGGGGGACATGAGGCAAACAGTCACATGATTGAGAAAGACATATTTTTGATCCCTCCAGTTTTCAACAATAATTTTACACCTTTACAGTGTTTCTTTCTCTTATGCTTTTTTAATGTGATTTTTTTGTGATTATAAAAATGAACAGAAAGGAAAGCTGGGGATTAGGACTACTGGCGACACCCCTAAGGGGGAAAAAATGACACTGGGCAGCCATCTCATGGGTGTGTTGGAAGAGCTGTTACATTTTTAAAATGTGGATAGTTACATCCAACTCATTAATAACTTAATAACTTAAACCCAGGCAACGCCGGGTACTTCAGATAGTAATTTTTAATTATTAATTAATCTTATAAAGAATAACAGTAACTAAGAACAGGAAAAATAAGAACTACAAGACAGGAAGTAGAAAGGGAAGGAGAGTGGAATGGTAAAAAATGGATAAGGGAGGGACCATCCGCCATGGAAAGAAAGAAAGAAAGAAAGAAAGAAAGAAAGAAAGAAAGAAAGAAAGAAAGAAAGAAAGAAAGAAAGAAAGAAAGAAAGGAAAAAAAGAAAGAAAGTGTGGTCCATGAATATTGGGGAGAGGAATGGATTAAATCAAATTACTTCAGATCACATGTTTTGTGGGATTGGGTTATGTAAGTCTTACAGTCAGCTGAGGACTTCCATTACAACCAAGTGAACCAGGTGATAGCAAAATCAGAAGGTTTGTCTGTTGGAGAGACCAAGATGTCCTCTGTTGACATAAAATAATCTCATGGAACAATTCCTTGTGTGTTGGAGGTTTGGGAGAGTTTCACAATACCGGGATATCTGAGCGAGCTGCATTACCAAGATGCCTGAGTAATGATTTTTTATATTTATGCACCGGTATCAAAGAGTTGCTGAGTAACCAAAACGTGCAGTCTTTAGGTACTTAAGTATCTAAAATTTGCTGCAAGGTGGCAATAATGTCAGCCCAGAAATTTGATAAATGAGGGCAATCCCACCAGACATGACACAGAGAACCTAGAGCAGAGGAACATCTCCAACCAGAACCAGGGGTGGAGAGATGCATAGTATGAAGCAAGAGAGGGGTGTCTGTAACTTCTCATAAAGATCTTGTACTGTGTCTCTTTTACAGTAATACAGCTAGAGCTAGAGTAGGCCTTCAGAAAACCAGTCTTCCACTCCCGGTCAGATAAGGAAGGCCCAAGTCTTTTTCCCAGGCCTTAGCATACGTCAGACTGGGGGTAGTCTGGTTAACCAATAGTAACTGGTAGAGAGCAGATACTGTGTAGGAGGGACATTGGGGCGAGATAGGGCTGTCCTATTTGCTGAACTTAGAAAATGGTGAACTTGTAGCAACTTCCAAAAATTTGATTGTGGGATAGCCCATTTTTCTTGAATCTCTGAAAATTGTTTAATACCTGTATCCTTCACCAGCTGACCGACTCTAAAGAGACCCACAGAGGTCCAACTACAAAAGTGAGAAGGATTGATACCTGGTAGGAACCTAGGGTTAGCCAAAAAAGAGTTGAGAGGGCCAATGAAATAAAAGGGAGGCGTCTTAGGGCTTTCCGAAGAGAGAGTATGGGGGATATTTTAGGATGGAGTGGAGAGAACATGGGAAGAGAGGGCAGCCAAGGCACTATTTCAGGGTGTTGTTTCATGTTCCAGCGTTCTATTGCAATCTACTGCTTTATGGGGGTCATTCCGAGTTGATCACTCGCTGCTGATTTTCGCAGCGCAGCGATGAGGGCAAAAAATGGCATTTCTGCGCATGCGTATGCCCCGCAATGCGCACGTGCGATGTTCGGGTACAACGAATGATGTGGTTTTGCACAGGCTCTAGCAAAGATTTAAGTCGCACTGAAGGCCGCAGAGTGATTGACATGAAGTGGGCGTTTCTGGGTGTAAACTGACCGTTTTCAGGGAGTGTTTGGAAAAAGGCAGGCGTGCCAGGGAAAACACAGGCGTGGCTGGGTGAACGCTGGGCGGGTGTGTGACATCAAATCCGAACACAAATAGGCTGAAGTGATCGCAAGCGCTGAGTAAGTTTTGAGCTACTCTGAAACTGCACAAAATGTTTTTGCAGAGCTTGGCTGCACATGCGTTCGAACTTCTGCTAAACTAAAATACACTCCCCAGTGGGCAGCGGCATAGCGTTTGCACGGCTGCTAAAACTAGCTAGCGAGCGATCAACTCGGAATGACCCCCAATATCCGTATTTCTGGTCTGTTCAAGAACTCTGTTAAGAAATATGGCGTGATAATATGTTTAAATGTCCAGCAATTGAAATCCACCCATCTGTTTTTGATGTTATTTTTTATTTTAAAACAGGAGGGACATGATGCGAACAGTCAAATGATTGAGAAGGACATGTTTCTGACCCCTTCAGTTTTCAACAATAATGTTTACACCTTTACAGTGTTTTTCTCTTTTTATTTTAAAATAGCTTCCAAGAATTTGGTGCCAGGAAGCACAAAGAGGTACCCTTGATAAGTACTGTAACTGCTCCATACCTACAGTCAGGGCTCTACCTTTAGGCAGCTTTAGGCGGCTGCCTAGGGGCGCCACTGAATTCATATAGCAAAAAACTGACAGATGTCTCTGTAGGTGGCCTCCTCTTTTTACATTTTGTTGGCTGCCGCTATCAGGCTGTACCACAGAGTGCCTCAGTGCATCCTCCATGCCAACACATGTAACATCAAGTCATGTTAAGGCACATAGAAGGCCTTTGGATCCTGGCTCTCCAAAAGCAAGCAGCACCTAACATGTCTGTACCCGCAGCATCACTGTAATGCTGCTGCTGCCTGCAAGATGTATCCGGCCAATGCTGAGGGAAAAACAAGAAAACAGCTTAAGGTAATTAACCCACGGGGGTTTCTGAGGGACCACAGACAGTACAGATCTTGCAGCCTGATGAGGCACAGGCACCGGGGCACAATACAGTACAAATGGAAGAGGGGGGTCAGTAAAGAACTTACAGATGGGGGGGATGGAACACAATAAGGAGCATAAAAATACAGTATAAATATATATATATATATATATATATGTCTGTGCGGGATGTAGTTAAAATGCCAGCGGACGGGATCCTGGTGGTTGAAATACAGACGCCGGATTCCTGAACAGCGGCATAATGCCGGCATCAAAATCCCAACAGTGCTCGGGATCTCGGCATCAGTATATCGATGCCTGGAATCCCGTATTTTTAGCGGGACACACTCGCGTCCTGCCGCGCGCGGGGGGGGGGGGGGGGGAGGTTCGGTTTAGGCATTAGAAAAGGGGTTAGGGTGCAGGGACGTGAAGGTAATGGTTAGCTATCGGGGAGGGGGAAGTTGAGTTAGGCGCTTACAAGGGGAGGTTAGGGTTAGGCACCAAGCGGGGAGGGTTAGGTTTAGGCAGCGGGGAAGGCAGGGTTATGGTTAGGCACTCACAAGGGAGGGTTAGGGTAGGGACCACAGGAGGGTTAAGATACTATCTGGGGGGGCTGTCCGGCATGGGAGGCACTCGATCTCCCAGCTGTTGGGATCCCAGCGCTCTGCATACCGATGCCGGGACCCCGACCGCCATGATACCGACAACTATTCTCCCTCTTGGGGTGTCCATGACACCCCTGGAGGGAGAATAAATAGCGTGGCATGCATAGCATGCCACCATGCCTGCAGCGTGGCGAGCGCACAAGGGACCCTTTTGCACTCGCACCCCTGCCTGCATTCCGGCGATCAGGATCCCAATGCCGGAATCCCAACAGCCAGCATATTAGTATACCAGTGAGGGTTAGGCTTAGGCTGCGGAGAGGGCAGGTTAGGAGAAGGGTTAATTAAATTCAGTCAAAATTTAGTCAAAATGTCGGGATTATGTGGTCAGGATGCCGCTGTCGGTATTATGATCGCCGGCATCCCATACAGTCCCTTCCTTCAGCGGCCACCACAGAGCAGCCAATGGTCAGTCACCCTCTTTACATACATTTTGCTGCGCAACGCTCTCTCCCACCCATTGGCCCTCATTCCGAGTTGTTCGCTCGCTGGCTACTTTTAGCAGCCATGCAAACGCATTGTCGCCGCCCACTGGGGAGTATATTTTCGCGTTGCAGAAGTGCGAACGCTTGTGCAGCAGAGCGCTTGCAAAATCTTTTTGTGCAAAACAAGACCATCCCTGTAGTTACTCTTCGTGTGCATTGATTCTAACGATGGAGGGATGGCTATTGACGTCACACACTTTCCTCATCGAATGCCCAGCCATGCCTGCGTTTTACCAAACACTCCCTGAAAACGGTCAGTTGCCACCCAGAAACGCCCACTTCATGTCAATCTTCGTGCGTTTGGCCGTGCGACTTGAATGTTCCTTAGACTCTGCAAACCGACGATGCTCATTGTACCTGTATGACGTGCCTGCGCATTGTGGTGCATACACATGCGCAGAAATGCAGATTTTTAGCCTGATCGCTGCGCTGCGAACAATGGCAGCTAGCGATCAACTCGGATTGACCCCCATAGTATGCTCATTCTACAGCTGCTGTCACTGGCTACCCCACAGCTGCAGCAGGGAGAGTGGCGCAAAGGGGGGAAACCCTTGCAGAGTGACTCTGCCTGGTGTAATGTGTAAAAGGGGGACTCTGACTGCCGTAATGTGTAAAAAGGGGGACTCTGCTTCCATAATCTGTAAAAGGGGACTCTACCTGCCGAACTGTGTAAAAAAGGACTCTACCTGCCATAATGTGTGAAAAGGGGGACTCTACTGCCGTAATGTGTAAAAGGGGGACTCTGCCTGCCTAATGTGTTTAGAGGGGGAATCTGCTACCGTACTGTGTAAAAGGGGACTCTACCTGCCGTAATCTGTAAAAAGGGGGACTCTGCCTGGCGTAATGTGTAAAAAGGGGACTCTGCCTGCTTAATGTGTAAATAGAGGGACTCTGCTACTGTAATGTGTAAAAAGGGGGACTCTGCTGCCATAGTCTGTAAAAGGGGACTCTACCTGCCGAACTGTGTAAAAGGGGACTCTACCTGCCGTAATGTGTGAAAAGGGGGACTCTGCTGCCGTAATGTGTAAAAGGGGCACTCTGCCTGCCTAATGTGTAAAGAGGGGGACTCTGCTGCCATACTGTGTAAAAGGGGACTCTACATGCCGTAATGTGTAATAAGGGGGACTCTGCCTGGTGTAATGTGTAAAAAGGGGACTTTGCCTGCTTAATGTGTAAAAAGAGGGACTCTGCTACTGTATTGTGCAAAAGAGGACTCTACCTGCCATAATGTGTGAAAAGGGGGACTCTGCTGCCGTAATGTGTAAAAGAGGGACTCTGCCTGCCTAATGTGTAAAGAGGGGGACTCTGCTGCCATAATCTGTAAAAGGGGACTCTACCTGCCGTAATGTGTGAAAAGGGGGACTCTGCTGCCGTAATGTGTAAAAGGGGGACTCTGCCTGCCTAATGTGTAAAGAGGGGGACTCTGCTGCCATACTGTGTAAAAGGGGACTCTACATACCGTAATGTGTAATAAGGGGGACTCTGCCTGGTGTAATGTGTAAAAAGGGGACTTTGCCTGCTTAATGTGTAAAAAGAGGGACTCTGCTACTGTAATGTGTAAAAGAGGACTCTACCTGCCATAATGTGTGAAAAGGGGGACTCTGCTGCCGTAATGTGTAAAAGGGGGCCTCTGCCTGCCTAATGTGTAAAGAGGGGGACTCTGCTGCCATAATCTTAAAAGGGGACTCTACCTGCCGTAATGTGTGAAAAGGGGGACTCTGCTGCCGTAATGTGTAAAAGGGGGACTCTGTCTGCCTAATGTGTAAAGAGGGGGACTCTGCTGCCATACTGTGTAAAAGGGGACTCTACTTGCCGTAATGTGTAAAAAGGGGGACTCTGCCTGGTGTAATGTGTAAAAAGGGGACTTTGCCTGCTTAATGTGTAAAAAGAGGGACTCTGCTACTGTATTGTGTAAAAAGGAGGACTCTGCTGCCGTAACGTGTAAAAAGGGGGATTCTGCTGCCGTAATGTGTAAAAGGGAAATCTACCTACTGTACTGAGTAAAAGGGGACTCTACCTGCCGTAATGTGTGAAAAGGGGGACTCTACCTGCTGCAATATGTAAAAGGGAGACTATGCCTGCCAAATGTGTAAAAAGGGGGACTCTGCTGCCATAATGTGTAAAAAGGGGACTATGCTGCCATAATGTGTAAAAAGGGGACTCTACCTGCCATAATGTGTGATAGGAGCTCTACCTGCTATAATGTGTAACATGGGGCTCTACTTGGTGTAATGTGTGACAGGGGTTCTACCTGGTGTAATGTGTGACAGGGGCTCTACCTGGTGTAATGTGTATAAATGGCACTACTGTGCAGCGTAATTTTAATAATGGAGACTACTGTAAATCTTAATTTGAATTGGTATTATTTTGTGGCCATGCCTCTTCCCTATGAAGCCACGCCCCTATATTTTTGTCACAGGACTACGCCGCATACTGGCCCTATTTTAAATATGGGCAGGCGCTGAATCTGTTTCTTGCACACAGCGCTAAAATGTCTAGTTACGGCACTGTCCCCACCAGACCCCAATATCTATATATATATGTAAATGCGAAAGCTCTCACTCACTCATTCACTCACTGACAGACTCATCACTAATTGTCTTACTTCCCGATATGTTAGGAAGATGAAACTTAACATAGGTATTCTTTAGGTGGGAAATAGGAAAACTACGTAGCTAGAATTTTAATACCCCCCCCCCCTCAAGGGGATGAAAAGGGGGGTTGACATAATGACGTCATTACCGGTGCATGGCTTGCTTTGCGGGAACGATAACGCCCAAAGGGACAATCGGATCAATATTTGGATTGCACCTCCAGTGTGTAGAATTTTATAAAATACAAAAGTGGTCCTTTCACTTTTGATCGTATCTGCTACGAGCTCTCCTCGGGTAACGCCAAGAACGATGGATTCATATTTACTTACATTAAGATGTCTCAAATTTACATCTGATTTTTAACACACATTTATATTTACAACTGTGAAAATCAGATATATGTATATATATATATCTATATATCTATATATATATATATATATATATATATATATATATATAGCATAGTTTGTGGCAGCACTCCTCACATAAATAGATTACTTGCCTGGTGCCCTCCTAGGTACCTCAATAGCTGTAAGGTCCAATATAGCAAACGGACGGGCGGCACTCAGAAAAATGACAGGCAACGAGCAGGGTATAGCAACGTTTCGAAGTGTATTACTTCTTCATCAGGACAATAAATATAATACAAAAATACCTTAAATAGACTCACCACAGCGTGTCAAACAGCTCCGGCGCGGGACGCGAATGCCGACGCCCACAAATGACGTCATCACCGCTCGCCGCGTAACCGGGGTAACTATAAACAAACAACTTCACAGTTTACAGTATGAACGGTGAAAACACCGATCCGTGAACATAATAAACAAAGCACCAAAATACATGTATAATTAAAAACAGACTGAAACAAATGGAAACATAGCAGATGCAACCAGGCAATTCCTAGTAATTTAAATGAAACACAATGTATGCAAAAGCAGCGCAGCGTGGACGATCAGGCATAAATGGCACACTGATGTTAATTTAATGAGACACCTATAGAAAGCAATCATAAAAAATCATAAAAAACAATGTAAACCCAAGGATTCATTAAGGCCACGAGGCACAAGGGTTTGCAATTCATGAATCCACCTTGATTCTTTTTGTAATAATCTGCGGGATCTGTCACCTCCACGGATTCTAAAGGGTTCATGATCAATGATCATGTATTTTAAACAGGCAACATTATGTTTCGCCTGATAGAAGTGACGAGCAACTGGTTGGTCACTGTGACCAGTTGCAACCGCATTTCTGATGGCCAATCTATGATTAGCAATCCTCTCTCGTAATGTACGGTCGGTCTTGCCGATATAATTGTATCCACATGGACATGTAATCATGTAGATAATGAATTTGGTGGTGCATGTAACCCTATGCTGGATATAATATTTCCTACCACTATATGGATTGCAGAAAAATTTACCAGTGGTAAGGGCTCTACAGGTGGTGCAATTAAGGCACCGAAAACACCCTTTTTGAAGTGTTAAGAAGGTGTTTTGTTCACTCTGAGCATTATCTAGGCCAGTAATGTCAGTTTTAACCACCCAGTCCCTGATGTTCCTACCTCTAGTATATGCCGACATAATAGAGGTGTCATGTAGTTGTAAATTGCTGTCAGTACTGACGATAGGCCAAAGTTTCTTAGCAGTGTGTGAAATATTATTGCTCATGGTGTTAAAATGATTGATCCAGGGAAGCTTCTTCTTTTTAGGTGTAGACTGACTCGAAGTTAGGAGTTTTTCCCTGGTGCAACACAGTGCCTTAGATTTAGCTTGAAGAAGAGATTTATGCTCATAGCCCCTTTGGATGAATTTATCAATCATCCGATCAATCTGGGCACTGGCAGTATCAGAATCACTACAGATTCGTACTGCCCTGAGAAACTGAGAGTACGGCAAGCCGAACTTCAGTGATTTTGGATGACAGCTATCTGAATGAAGTATCGTGTTTCTGTCTGTCGGTTTATGATACAATTCAGTCACTAGATGTCCTTGGATAGAACGAACAAGGACATCTAAGTAACACACACTGTCAGGACTGATGTTATATGTAAATTGTATAGGGTGTCCAGAAGAATTATGTGCCTCAATGCCCTCAATGAAAGATTCCCTGGTGTTGTTCCATATAATGAAAAGGTCGTCTATATACCTACAAAAAAATATTATAGACTCTGAAAAATGAGGATTGTCAAAGAAAATCTCTTGTTCAACCAAGAACATGTAGGAGTTAGCGTACGATGGGGCCACAGGGGACCCCATCGCACAGCCAGATGTCTGAAGATAGAATTTCCCATTAAACATAAAATAATTAAGTGTCAGTACCATCTGCAAAAGATCAAGAAAAAAATCCACATCTGGACCCTGATATAAGGGGTTATTGGTAATCAATCTCCTCACTGCATTTAAGCCATCACTGTTAGGAATTACCGTATATAAGCTTGAAATATCAATGCTGCATAAGAAGCACCCAGGAGGTAAATTACCCACCAATTTAAGCTTATTCAAAAAAGAGGTAGTATCTAACAAATACCTGTCATTAACAGTGATACATGGCTGTAACATCGCATCAAGAAATGTAGAGACTCTCTGAAACAATCCATCACGGGCTGAAATTATTGGACGCCCGGGTGGATGTACCAGCGATTTATGCACTTTGGGCAGAGCATAAAGCACTGGTACAATGGGTGTATCAATGATTAATGCTTTCATCAGTGTCTCAGAAATCACACCAGAATGAAATGCCGACAATAATTTATTATGCAGTAGCTTGGAGAATTCACGAGTGGGGTCTCCCGCTAGTGCCTTATAAACTCTGGTATCACTTAATTGACGTTCCAGTTCAACTTTATAATCAGAAACATTCTGAATCACGATACCCCCGCCCTTATCTGCGGGGCGTATCGTGATATCAGTATAGCTAGACAAATCCCTGAGGGCTTGATATTCCTCTCTATTCAAGTTATTTCTAACCATATTAGGCAAACCAGAAATCACATGTTTAGAAACAGAATCACTAAGCATTCTACCATAAGTCTTAATGGAAGGATTGTAGGAAACAGGATCAAAATGGCTACGTCTCTGTAGTCGAGCCAATTGAGGTGGTAAAGATTCAACAGGAATATGAGTAGAAGTGTTTTTAGTCCCATTGAAATGTTCATGAAGTTTGAGCTGGCGATTCAGCTTGTATTTTTCAATTTCCCATTGATGAGATGAGAACTGTACTGTCGGTACAAATGACAAACCTCTATTCAAAACGCGCATCTCAGGAGGGGTCAGGGCATGATCGGAGAGATTAAAGATTATTTCCTCCTGGCCAGAGGGGGTCTGCCCACCCTTCCTCTGCCTCGCTCTTTTACACTGGCCCCCTCGCCGCGTCCACCTCCTTTTCCGCCGGCCACCCGGCGGGTACGTGCCCCTAAAGGGGAGTTAGATCCTGAAGCCTGGATGTCAGATCTAGTGTCAGAGTCACTATTGGTGTTTCTATCACCAGATGAATCTGATTGCCATAATTGTTTGTAGTTTCTTTGTCTAAATCTCTGTTGTCTTTCATTCCGGGTGCCAGATGCCCAAAGGTACACACGGTTCTGCTCATAGTCTGCATTGACTTTAGCTAATGTTTGACGTTTGAATTGAATCAGATCTCTTCTATAGCTGGTAATCTGTCCCTCCAATTTTTCTAACCAATTAGTTTTGGTATCAGCAGCAAGTGTGGCTTTAAATTTGGCTTCAAAGGTAGTGATCTTATCCTGTGCAATGGATAATTCTCTAGATGATTCTTCGATCACCAAAAGTAGCAAATCAAAACTACATTTATTTAAAATCGCTATCCAGCGTTTACAGAACGTGGTGTTAAATCTACCGATCGTGGGTGTATTGCGAATACGAAAACCACGCGGTATTCGTTTTTCCTTATAATAGTCACTGAGTGTAATGGCATGATAACGATAGTCGACTTCCTTTTGTTTTAACCTGAGCCAGTCTTTATATAAAGATTCAGTAGATTGTGCATCAGCCTCATCATTCAAAGCTTGGTTAAGAAGGATAGATTCAGCCTCTAGCTCAGAGAAATTAAGCATAGTTCCCTGTGTCAACAATGCAAGGTTCACAGTCTCCACAGATTCCATTGTTGCTGCAGTATTCATTACAGCCATACAATAAGCTGACAGACACACTGATGAAGCTCCCACTTGAATACAACGGGGTGCTAAAGCCAAGAATCTTAGTCCCTGCAGACCAAGAATTCCACATATAGCATAGTTTGTGGCAGCACTCCTCACATAAATAGATTACTTGCCTGGTGCCCTCCTAGGTACCTCAATAGCTGTAAGGTCCAATATAGCAAACGGACGGGCGGCACTCAGAAAAATGACAGGCAACGAGCAGGGTATAGCAACGTTTCGAAGTGTATTACTTCTTCATCAGGACAATAAATGTAATACAAAAATACCTTAAATAGACTCACCACAGCGTGTCAAACAGCTCCGGCGCGGGACGCGAATGCCGACGCCCACAAATGACGTCATCACCGCTCGCCGCGTAACCGGGGTAACTATAAACAAACAACTTCACAGTTTACAGTATGAACATAATAAACAAATAAATAAACAAATAAACAAAGCACCAAAATACATGTATAATTAAAAACAGACTGAAACAAATGGAAACATAGCAGATGCAACCAGGCAATTCCTAGTAATTTAAATGAAACACAATGTATGCAAAAGCAGCGCAGCGTGGACGATCAGGCATAAATGGCACACTAATGTTAATTTAATGAGACACCTATAGAAAGCAATCATAAAAAATCATAAAAAACAATGTAAACCCAAGGATTCATTAAGGCCACGAGGCACAAGGGTTTGCAATTCATGAATCCACCTTGATTCTTTTTGTAATAATCTGCGGGATCTGTCACCTCCACGGATTCTAAAGGGTTCATGATCAATGATCATGTATTTTAAACAGGCAACATTATGTTTCGCCTGATAGACAATAATAAATTATTGTCTGCATTTCATTCTGGTGTGATTTCTGAGACACTGATGAAAGCATTAATCATTGATACACCCATTGTACCAGTGCTTTATGCTCTGCCCAAAGTGCATAAATCGCTGGTACATCCACCCGGGCGTCCAATAATTTCAGCCCGTGATGGATTGTTTCAGAGAGTCTCTACATTTCTTGATGCGATGTTACAGCCATGTATCACTGTTAATGACAGGTATTTGTTAGATACTACCTCTTTTTTGAATAAGCTTAAATTGGTGGGTAATTTACCTCCTGGGTGCTTCTTATGCAGCATTGATATTTCAAGCTTATATACGGTAATTCCTAACAGTGATGGCTTAAATGCAGTGAGGAGATTGATTACCAATAACCCCTTATATCAGGGTCCAGATGTGGATTTTTTTCTTGATCTTTTGCAGATGGTACTGACACTTAATTATTTTATGTTTAATGGGAAATTCTATCTTCAGACATCTGGCTGTGCGATGGGGTCCCCTGTGGCCCCATCGTACGCTAACTCCTACATGTTCTTGGTTGAACAAGAGATTTTCTTTGACAATCCTCATTTTTCAGAGTCTATAATATTTTTTTGTAGGTATATAGACGACCTTTTCATTATATGGAACAACACCAGGGAATCTTTCATTGAGGGCATTGAGGCACATAATTCTTCTGGACACCCTATACAATTTACATATAACATCAGTCCTGACAGTGTGTGTTACTTAGATGTCCTTGTTCGTTCTATCCAAGGACATCTAGTGACTGAATTGTATCATAAACCGACAGACAGAAACACGATACTTCATTCAGATAGCTGTCATCCAAAATCACTGAAGTTCGGCTTGCCGTACTCTCAGTTTCTCAGGGCAGTACGAATCTGTAGTGATTCTGATACTGCCAGTGCCCAGATTGATCGGATGATTGATAAATTCATCCAAAGGGGCTATGAGCATAAATCTCTTCTTCAAGCTAAATCTAAGGCACTGTGTTGCACCAGGGAAAAACTCCTAACTTCGAGTCAGTCTACACCTAAAAAGAAGAAGCTTCCCTGGATCAATCATTTTAACACCATGAGCAATAATATTTCACACACTGCTAAGAAACTTTGGCCTATCGTCAGTACTGACAGCAATTTACAACTACATGACACCTCTATTATGTCGGCATATACTAGAGGTAGGAACATCAGGGACTGGGTGGTTAAAACTGACATTACTGGCCTAGATAATGCTCAGAGTGAACAAAACACCTTCTTAACACTTCAAAAAGGGTGTTTTCGGTGCCTTAATTGCACCACCTGTAGAGCCCTTACCACTGGTAAATTTTTCTGCAATCCATATAGTGGTAGGAAATATTATATCCAGCATAGGGTTACATGCACCACCAAATTCATTATCTACATGATTACATGTCCATGTGGATACAATTATATCGGCAAGACCGACCGTACATTACGAGAGAGGATTGCTAATCATAGATTGGCCATCAGAAATGCGGTTGCAACTGGTCACAGTGACCAACCAGTTGCTCGTCACTTCTATCAGGCGAAACATAATGTTGCCTGTTTAAAATACATGATCATTGATCATGAACCCTTTAGAATCCATGGAGGTGACAGATCCCGCAGATTATTACAAAAAGAATCAAGGTGGATTCATGAATTGCAAACCCTTGTGCCTCGTGGCCTTAATGAATCCTTGGGTTTACATTGTTTTTTATGATTTTTTATGATTGCTTTCTATAGGTGTCTCATTAAATTAACATCAGTGTGCCATTTATGCCTGATCGTCCACGCTGCGCTGCTTTTGCATACATTGTGTTTCATTTAAATTACTAGGAATTGCCTGGTTGCATCTGCTATGTTTCCATTTGTTTCAGTCTGTTTTTAATTATACATGTATTTTGGTGCTTTGTTTATTATGTTCACGGATCGGTGTTTTCACCGTTCATACTGTAAACTGTGAAGTTGTTTGTTTATAGTTACCCCGGTTACGCGGCGAGCGGTGATGACGTCATTTGTGGGCGTCGGCATTCGCGTCCCGCGCCGGAGCTGTTTGACACGCTGTGGTGAGTCTATTTAAGGTATTTTTGTATTACATTTATTGTCCTGATGAAGAAGTAATACACTTCGAAACGTTGCTATACCCTGCTCGTTGCCTGTCATTTTTCTGAGTGCCGCCCGTCCGTTTGCTATATTGGACCTTACAGCTATTGAGGTACCTAGGAGGGCACCAGGCAAGTAATCTATTTATGTGAGGAGTGCTGCCACAAACTATGCTATATGTGGAATTCTTGGTCTGCAGGGACTAAGATTCTTGGCTTTAGCACCCCGTTGTATTCAAGTGGGAGCTTCATCAGTGTGTCTGTCAGCTTATTGTATGGCTGTAATGAATACTGCAGCAACAATGGAATCTGTGGAGACTGTGAACCTTGCATTGTTGACACAGGGAACTATGCTTAATTTCTCTGAGCTAGAGGCTGAATCTATCCTTCTTAACCAAGCTTTGAATGATGAGGCTGATGCACAATCTACTGAATCTTTATATAAAGACTGGCTCAGGTTAAAACAAAAGGAAGTCGACTATCGTTATCATGCCATTACACTCAGTGACTATTATAAGGAAAAACGAATACCGCGTGGTTTTCGTATTCGCAATACACCCACGATCGGTAGATTTAACACCACGTTCTGTAAACGCTGGATAGCGATTTTAAATAAATGTAGTTTTGATTTGCTACTTTTGGTGATCGAAGAATCATCTAGAGAATTATCCATTGCACAGGATAAGATCACTACCTTTGAAGCCAAATTTAAAGCCACACTTGCTGCTGATACCAAAACTAATTGGTTAGAAAAATTGGAGGGACAGATTACCAGCTATAGAAGAGATCTGATTCAATTCAAACGTCAAAAATTAGCTAAAGTCAATGCAGACTATGAGCAGAACCGTGTGTACCTTTGGGCATCTGGCACCCGGAATGAAAGACAACAGAGATTTAGACAAAGAAACTACAAACAATTATGGCAATCAGATTCATCTGGTGATAGAAACACCAATAGTGACTCTGACACTAGATCTGACATCCAGGCTTCAGGATCTAACTCCCCTTTAGGGGCACGTACCCGCCGGGTGGCCGGCGGAAAAGGAGGTGGACGCGGCGAGGGGGCCAGTGTAAAAGAGCGAGGCAGAGGAAGGGTGGGCAGACCCCCTCTGGCCAGGAGGAAATAATCTTTAATCTCTCCGATCATGCCCTGACCCCTCCTGAGATGCGCGTTTTGAATAGAGGTTTGTCATTTGTACCGACAGTACAGTTCTCATCTCATCAATGGGAAATTGAAAAATACAAGCTGAATCGCCAGCTCAAACTTCATGAACATTTCAATGGGACTAAAAACACTTCTACTCATATTCCTGTTGAATCTTTACCACCTCAATTGGCTCGACTACAGAGACGTAGCCATTTTGATCCTGTTTCCTACAATCCTTCCATTAAGACTTATGGTAGAATGCTTAGTGATTCTGTTTCTAAACATGTGATTTCTGGTTTGCCTAATATGGTTAGAAATAACTTGAATAGAGAGGAATATCAAGCCCTCAGGGATTTGTCTAGCTATACTGATATCACGATACGCCCCGCAGATAAGGGCGGGGGTATCGTGATTCAGAATGTTTCTGATTATAAAGTTGAACTGGAACGTCAATTAAGTGATACCAGAGTTTATAAGGCACTAGCGGGAGACCCCACTCGTGAATTCTCCAAGCTACTGCATAATAAATTATTGTCGGCATTTCATTCTGGTGTGATTTCTGAGACACTGATGAAAGCATTAATCATTGATACACCCATTGTACCAGTGCTTTATGCTCTGCCCAAAGTGCATAAATCGCTGGTACATCCACCCGGGCGTCCAATAATTTCAGCCCGTGATGGATTGTTTCAGAGAGTCTCTACATTTCTTGATGCGATGTTACAGCCATGTATCACTGTTAATGACAGGTATTTGTTAGATACTACCTCTTTTTTGAATAAGCTTAAATTGGTGGGTAATTTACCTCCTGGGTGCTTCTTATGCAGCATTGATATTTCAAGCTTATATACGGTAATTCCTAACAGTGATGGCTTAAATGCAGTGAGGAGATTGATTACCAATAACCCCTTATATCAGGGTCCAGATGTGGATTTTTTTCTTGATCTTTTGCAGATGGTACTGACACTTAATTATTTTATGTTTAATGGGAAATTCTATCTTCAGACATCTGGCTGTGCGATGGGGTCCCCTGTGGCCCCATCGTACGCTAACTCCTACATGTTCTTGGTTGAACAAGAGATTTTCTTTGACAATCCTCATTTTTCAGAGTCTATAATATTTTTTTGTAGGTATATAGACGACCTTTTCATTATATGGAACAACACCAGGGAATCTTTCATTGAGGGCATTGAGGCACATAATTCTTCTGGACACCCTATACAATTTACATATAACATCAGTCCTGACAGTGTGTGTTACTTAGATGTCCTTGTTCGTTCTATCCAAGGACATCTAGTGACTGAATTGTATCATAAACCGACAGACAGAAACACGATACTTCATTCAGATAGCTGTCATCCAAAATCACTGAAGTTCGGCTTGCCGTACTCTCAGTTTCTCAGGGCAGTACGAATCTGTAGTGATTCTGATACTGCCAGTGCCCAGATTGATCGGATGATTGATAAATTCATCCAAAGGGGCTATGAGCATAAATCTCTTCTTCAAGCTAAATCTAAGGCACTGTGTTGCACCAGGGAAAAACTCCTAACTTCGAGTCAGTCTACACCTAAAAAGAAGAAGCTTCCCTGGATCAATCATTTTAACACCATGAGCAATAATATTTCACACACTGCTAAGAAACTTTGGCCTATCGTCAGTACTGACAGCAATTTACAACTACATGACACCTCTATTATGTCGGCATATACTAGAGGTAGGAACATCAGGGACTGGGTGGTTAAAACTGACATTACTGGCCTAGATAATGCTCAGAGTGAACAAAACACCTTCTTAACACTTCAAAAAGGGTGTTTTCGGTGCCTTAATTGCACCACCTGTAGAGCCCTTACCACTGGTAAATTTTTCTGCAATCCATATAGTGGTAGGAAATATTATATCCAGCATAGGGTTACATGCACCACCAAATTCATTATCTACATGATTACATGTCCATGTGGATACAATTATATCGGCAAGACCGACCGTACATTACGAGAGAGGATTGCTAATCATAGATTGGCCATCAGAAATGCGGTTGCAACTGGTCACAGTGACCAACCAGTTGCTCGTCACTTCTATCAGGCGAAACATAATGTTGCCTGTTTAAAATACATGATCATTGATCATGAACCCTTTAGAATCCGTGGAGGTGACAGATCCCGCAGATTATTACAAAAAGAATCAAGGTGGATTCATGAATTGCAAACCCTTGTGCCTCGTGGCCTTAATGAATCCTTGGGTTTACATTGTTTTTTATGATTTTTTATGATTGCTTTCTATAGGTGTCTCATTAAATTAACATCAGTGTGCCATTTATGCCTGATCGTCCACGCTGCGCTGCTTTTGCATACATTGTGTTTCATTTAAATTACTAGGAATTGCCTGGTTGCATCTGCTATGTTTCCATTTGTTTCAGTCTGTTTTTAATTATACATGTATTTTGGTGCTTTGTTTATTATGTTCACGGATCGGTGTTTTCACCGTTCATACTGTAAACTGTGAAGTTGTTTGTTTATAGTTACCCCGGTTACGCGGCGAGCGGTGATGACGTCATTTGTGGGCGTCGGCATTCGCGTCCCGCGCCGGAGCTGTTTGACACGCTGTGGTGAGTCTATTTAAGGTATTTTTGTATTACATTTATTGTCCTGATGAAGAAGTAATACACTTCGAAACGTTGCTATACCCTGCTCGTTGCCTGTCATTTTTCTGAGTGCCGCCCGTCCGTTTGCTATATATATATATATATATATAAATTTCCACGAATAGAGCCGCAGCACACTTCCAGGTCAATGTCTAGGTGCCAGGTCAGATAAATAATACAATACTGTCCATAAACTAGGGAATCCCACAGGAACCAAGCTCAGAATAGACCAGCACACTATTCAATCATATAAACATCTTTCTGTGTTTTAATGTGTCAATAAAGTGCAAAAGTTCCAATGCAAACATGCAGCACAAGTAATTCAGCAGCAAAATATCATATGCAATAATATACTCAACATCCCAACAGCCGTTTCGTATGCCTTCATCAGGGGAATAATAAGTTCAGCATATTTGCCAAAGCACTGCTCGTCCTGCAGTGCAACAGAATAAAGTGCCAAGTGCCCAAAAGATACATTGCACACACAGCCTATTTAATAGAGATGAGCGCCGGAAATTTTTCGGGTTTTGTGTTTTGGTT
Organism: Pseudophryne corroboree; assembly: GCF_028390025.1. NCBI lineage: Eukaryota > Metazoa > Chordata > Amphibia > Anura > Myobatrachidae > Pseudophryne > Pseudophryne corroboree. The sequence continues at coordinate 415,476,284 of NC_086444.1, read as the reverse complement.
TTGGGTTCGGTTCCGCGGCCGTGTTTTGGGTTCGACCGCGTTTTGGCAAAACCTCACCGAATTTTTTTTGTCGGATTCGAGTGTGTTTTGGATTCTGGTGTTTTTTTTAAAAAACACTAAAAAACAGCTTAAATCATAGAATTTGGGGGTCATTTTGATCCCAAAGTATTATTAACCTCAAAAACCATAATTTACACTCATTTTCAGTCTATTCTGAATACCTCACACCTCACAATATTATTTTTAGTCCTAAAATTTGCACCTAGGTCGCTGGATGACTAAGCTAAGCGACCCTAGTGGCCGACACAAACACCGGGCCCATCTAGGAGTGGCACTGCAGTGTCACGCAGGATGTCCCTTCCAAAAAACCCTCCCCAAACAGCACATGACGCAAAGAAAAAAAGAGGCGCAATGAGGTAGCTGTGTGAGTAAGATAAGCGACCCTAGTGGCCGACACAAACACCGGGCCCATCTAGGAGTGGCACTGCAGTATCACGCAGGATGTCCCTTCCAAAAAACCCTCCCCAAACAGCACATGACGCAAAGAAAAAAAGAGGCGCAATGAGGTAGCTGTGTGAGTAAGATAAGCGACCCTAGTGGCCGACACAAACACCGGGCCCATCTAGGAGTGGCACTGCAGTGTCACGCAGGATGTCCCTTCCAAAAAACCCTCCCCAAACAGCACATGACGCAAAGAAAAAAAGAGGCGCAATGAGGTAGCTGTGTGAGTAAGATAAGCAACCCTAGTGGCCGACACAAACACCGGGCCCATCTAGGAGTGGCACTGCAGTGTCACGCAGGATGGCCCTTCCAAAAAACCCTCCCCAAACAGCACATGATGCAAAGAAAAAAAGAGGCGCAATGAGGTAGCTGTGTGAGTAAGATAAGCGACCCTAGTGGCCGACACAAACACCGGGCCCATCTAGGAGTGGCACTGCAGTGTCACGCAGGATGGCCCTTCCAAAAAACCCTCCCCAAACAGCACATGACGCAAAGAAAAAAAGAGGCGCAATGAGGTAGCTGTGTGAGTAAGATAAGCGACCCTAGTGGCCGACACAAACACCGGGCCCATCTAGGAGTGGCACTGCAGTGTCACGCAGGATGGCCCTTCCAAAAAACCCTCCCCAAACAGCACATGACGCAAAGAAAAAAAGAGGCGCAATGAGGTAGCTGTGTGAGTAAGATAAGCGACCCTAGTGGCCGACACAAACACCGGGCCCATCTAGGAGTGGCACTGCAGTGTCACGCAGGATGGCCCTTCCAAAAAACCCTCCCCAAACAGCACATGACGCAAAGAAAAAAAGAGGCGCAATGAGGTAGCTGTGTGAGTAAGATAAGCGACCCTAGTGGCCGACACAAACACCGGGCCCATCTAGGAGTGGCACTGCAGTGTCACGCAGGATGTCCCTTCCAAAAAACCCTCCCCAAACAGCACATGACGCAAAGAAAAAAAGAGGCGCAATGAGGTAGCTGTGTGAGTAAGATAAGCGACCCTAGTGGCCGACACAAACACCGGGCCCATCTAGGAGTGGCACTGCAGTGTCACGCAGGATGTCCCTTCCAAAAAACCCTCCCCAAACAGCACATGACGCAAAGAAAAAAAGAGGCGCAATGAGGTAGCTGTGTGAGTAAGATAAGCGACCCTAGTGGCCGACACAAACACCGGGCCCATCTAGGAGTGGCACTGCAGTGTCACGCAGGATGTCCCTTCCAAAAAACCCTCCCCAAACAGCACATGACGCAAAGAAAAAAAGAGGCGCAATGAGGTAGCTGTGTGAGTAAGATAAGCGACCCTAGTGGCCGACACAAACACCGGGCCCATCTAGGAGTGGCACTGCAGTGTCACGCAGGATGGCCCTTCCAAAAAACCCTCCCCAAACAGCACATGACGCAAAGAAAAAAAGAGGCGCAATGAGGTAGCTGTGTGAGTAAGATAAGCGACCCTAGTGGCCGACACAAACACCGGGCCCATCTAGGAGTGGCACTGCAGTGTCACGCAGGATGGCCCTTCCAAAAAACCCTCCCCAAACAGCACATGACGCAAAGAAAAAAAGAGGCGCAATGAGGTAGCTGTGTGAGTAAGATAAGCGACCCTAGTGGCCGACACAAACACCGGGCCCATCTAGGAGTGGCACTGCAGTGTCACGCAGGATGTCCCTTCCAAAAAACCCTCCCCAAACAGCACATGACGCAAAGAAAAAAAGAGGCGCAATGAGGTAGCTGTGTGAGTAAGATAAGCGACCCTAGTGGCCGACACAAACACCGGGCCCATCTAGGAGTGGCACTGCAGTGTCACGCAGGATGTCCCTTCCAAAAAACCCTCCCCAAACAGCACATGACGCAAAGAAAAAAAGAGGCGCAATGAGGTAGCTGTGTGAGTAAGATAAGCGACCCTAGTGGCCGACACAAACACCGGGCCCATCTAGGAGTGGCACTGCAGTGTCACGCAGGATGGCCCTTCCAAAAAACATTCCACAAACAGCACATGACGCAAAGAAAAATTAAAGAAAAAAGAGGTGCAAGATGGAATTGTCCTTGGGCCCTCCCACCCACCCTTATGTTGTATAAACAGGACATGCACACTCTAACCAACCCATCATTTCAGTGACAGGGTCTGCCACACGACTGTGACTGAAATGACGGGTTGGTTTGGACCCCCACCAAAAAAGAAGCAATTAATCTCTCCTTGCACAAACTGGCTCTACAGAGGCAAGATGTCCACCTCATCATCATCCTCCGATATATCACCGTGTACATCCCCCTCCTCACAGATTATCAATTCGTCCCCACTGGAATCCACCATCTCAGCTCCCTGTGTACTTTGTGGAGGCAATTGCTGCTGGTCAATGTCTCCACGGAGGAATTGATTATAATTAATTTTAATGAACATCATCTTCTCCACATTTTCTGGATGTAACCTCGTACGCCGATTGCTGACAAGGTGAGCGGCGGCACTAAACACTCTTTCGGAGTACACACTTGTGGGAGGACAACTTAGGTAGAATAAAGCCAGTTTGTGCAAGGGCCTCCAAATTGCCTCTTTTTCCTGCCAGTATAAGTACGGACTGTGTGACGTGCCTACTTGGATGCGGTCACTCATATAATCCTCCACCATTCTTTCAATGTTGAGAGAATCATATGCAGTGACAGTAGACGACATGTCCGTAATCGTTGTCAGGTCCTTCAGTCCGGACCAGATGTCAGCATCAGCAGTCGCTCCAGACTGCCCTGCATCACCGCCAGCGGGTGGGCTCGGAATTCTGAGCCTTTTCCTCGCACCCCCAGTTGCGGGAGAATGTGAAGGAGGAGATGTTGACAGGTCGCGTTCCGCTTGACTTGACAATTTTCTCACCAGCAGGTCTTTCAACCCCAGCAGACTTGTGTCTGCCGGAAAGAGAGATCCAAGGTAGGCTTTAAATCTAGGATCGAGCACGGTGGCCAAAATGTAGTGCTCTGATTTCAACAGATTGACCACCCGTGAATCCTTGTTAAGCGAATTAAGGGCTCCATCCACAAGTCCCACATGCCTAGCGGAATCGCTCCGTGTTAGCTCCTCCTTCAATGTCTCCAGCTTCTTCTGCAAAAGCCTGATGAGGGGAATGACCTGACTCAGGCTGGCAGTGTCTGAACTGACTTCACGTGTGGCAAGTTCAAAGGGCATCAGAACCTTGCACAACGTTGAAATCATTCTCCACTGCGCTTGAGACAGGTGCATTCCACCTCCTATATCGTGCTCAATTGTATAGGCTTGAATGGCCTTTTGCTGCTCCTCCAACCTCTGAAGCATATAGAGGGTTGAATTCCACCTCGTTACCACTTCTTGCTTCAGATGATGGCAGGGCAGGTTCAGTAGTTTTTGGTGGTGCTCCAGTCTTCTGTACGTGGTGCCTGTACGCCGAAAGTGTCCCGCAATTCTTCTGGCCACCGACAGCATCTCTTGCACGCCCCTGTCGTTTTTTAAATAATTCTGCACCACCAAATTCAAGGTATGTGCAAAACATGGGACGTGCTGGAATTTGCCCATATTTAATGCACACACAATATTGCTGGCGTTCTCCGATGCCACAAATCCACAGGAGAGTCCAATTGGGGTAAGCCATTCCGCGATGATCTTCCTCAGTTGCCGTAAGAGGTTTTCAGCTGTGTGCGTATTCTGGAAACCGGTGATACAAAGCGTAGCCTGCCTAGGAAAGAGTTGGCGTTTGCGAGATGCTGCTACTGGTGCCGCCGCTGCTGTTCTTGCGGCGGGAGTCCATACATCTACCCAGTGGGCTGTCACAGTCATATAGTCCTGACCCTGCCCTGCTCCACTTGTCCACATGTCCGTGGTTAAGTGGACATTGGGTACAGCTGCATTTTTTAGGACACTGGTGACTCTTTTTCTGAGGTCTGTGTACATTTTCGGTATCGCCTGCCTAGAGAAATGGAACCTAGATGGTATTTGGTACCGGGGACACAGTACCTCCAACAAGTCTCTAGTTGGCTCTGCAGTAATGATGGATACCGGAACCACGTTTCTCACCACCCAGGATGCCAAGGCCTCAGTTATCCGCTTTGCAGTAGGATGACTGCTGTGATATTTCATCTTCCTCGCAAAGGACTGTTGGACAGTCAATTGCTTGGTGGAAGTAGTAAAAGTGGTCTTACGACTTCCCCTCTGGGATGACCATCGACTCCCAGCAGCAACAACAGCAGCGCCAGCAGCAGTAGGCGTTACACGCAAGGATGCATCGGAGGAATCCCAGGCAGGAGAGGAATTGTCAGAATTGCCAGTGACATGGCCTGCAGGACTATTGGCATTCCTGGGGAAGGAGGAAATTGACACTGAGGGAGTTGGTGGGGTGGTTTGCGTGAGCTTGGTTACAAGAGGAAGGGATTTACTGGTCAGTGGACTGCTTCCGCTGTCACCCAAAGTTTTTGAACTTGTCACTGACTTATTATGAATGCGCTGCAGGTGACGTATAAGGGAGGATGTTCCGAGGTGGTTAACGTCCTTACCCCTACTTATTACAGCTTGACAAAGGCAACACACGGCTTGACACCTGTTGTCCGCATTTCTGTTGAAATACTTCCACACCGAAGAGCTGATTTTTTTGGTATTTTCACCAGGCATGTCAGTGGCCATATTCCTCCCACGGACAACAGGTGTCTCCCCGGGTGCCTGACTTAAACAAACCACCTCACCATCAGAATCCTCCTGGTCAATTTCCTCCCCAGCGCCAGCAACACCCATATCCTCCTCATCCTGGTGTACTTCAACACTGACATCTTCAATCTGACTATCAGGAACTGGACTGCGGGTGCTCCTTCCAGCACTTGCAGGGGGCGTGCAAATGGTGGAAGGCGCATGCTCTTCACGTCCAGTGTTGGGAAGGTCAGGCATCGCAACCGACACAATTGGAGTCGGACTCTCCTTGTGGATTTGGGATTTCGAAGAACGCACAGTTCTTTGCGGTGCTACTGCTTTTGCCAGCTTGAGTCTTTTCATTTTTCTAGCGAGAGGCTGAGTGCTTCCATCCTCATGTGAAGCTGAACCACTAGCCATGAACATAGGCCAGGGCCTCAGCCGTTCCTTGCCACTCCGTGTGGTAAATGGCATATTGGCAAGTTTACGCTTCTCCGACGACAATTTTATTTTAGGTTTTGGAGTCCTTTTTTTACTGATATTTGGTGTTTTGGATTTGACATGCTCTGTACTATGTATCACTGACCTGGTCGAAGGGTGTTGTGGACTCGGGGCTTCTTCCGGTGACAGGGAAGAGGAACCGCTACTGGGTCGCAATAGAGATGGCCGGATGTAGGTCTTCTTCATACAGGATGAAGACGGTAAGCAGGAAGCACGGAGGAATGATGAAGGTCTCCTGAAAAACAAGACTAGTGAAAGTGCTGAGTGCTGAGGTACAGAGATGCTGGTATTATTGAGGTGCTGAAGGCACTGAGGTGCTGAGACACTGAGGTACTGAGGTGTTGGAGTTCTGTGATACTAAGGTGCAGAGGTTCTATGGTGCTGAGGCACCGGAGTGCTGAGGAACAGAGGCACTAAGGTGCCGAGGTAATGAGGTGCTGATGGCGCTCAGGCGCCTTGGTGGCACGGAGGTGCGTGATAGCGCTCGGGCGCTTGGAGGCACGGAAGTGCGTGATGGCGCTCGGGCGCTTGGAGGCACGGAGGTGCGTGATGGCGCTCGGGCGCTTGGAGGCACGGAGGTGCGTGATGGCGCTCGGGCGCTTGGAGGCACGGAGGTGCGTGATGGCGCTCGGGCGCTTGGAGGCACGGAGGTGCGTGATGGCGCTCGGGCGCTTGGAGGCACGGAAGTGCGTGATGGCGCTCGGGCGCTTGGAGGCACGGAGGTGCGTGATGGCGCTCGGGCGCTTGGAGGCACGGAGGTGCGTGATGGCGCTCGGGCGCTTGGAGGCACGGAAGTGCGTGGAGACACTGGAGACACTGGAGACACTGGAAACACTGGAGACACTGGAGACACTGGAGACACTGGAGACACAGCGGAAAATAGGAACAAGGGAGCTCTGGAAATCACTGCTTCTGACAAGCAGAACGATGATACACAGGCGCCGGCTCCCTGCTCGGCGTCTGGCTTTGAACCTCCCGCCTTGGTCTGATTGGCGGAGCGGGCAGATGACGTCAGCCCCGCTCCGCCTACCTAATCTAAAGCAGCATGGCGGCGCCCTCGCTCCGGGAGCCGCCGGAGAGACCCGCCGACCCGACGCCGGACCCCCGAGGCCGCCGGAGGGGAGAGACGCCAGGCCATCCAGGACACCCGCAGCGGTAAGCGCGGCCGCCGCTGCCCGCGGGGTGTGACAGTACCCCCTCCTCCAGGAGTGGCCCCTGGACACTTTCCGGGTTTAGTTGGATGTCTGGAATGGAAGATTCGAACCAGTCGGGGAGCCATTACCTCAGTAGCATTGATCCAACTTCTCTCTTCAGGACCATAACCTTTCCATTCTACCAAGTACTGTAATTTCTTATGAAAATAACGAGAGTCAAGAATAGCTTTGATTTCAAATTCTGTCCCAGCTTCAGACACAGTAGTAGTTGGCCTAGGAGATGCTGAGTGGAACCGATTTAGAATGAGGGGGCGGAGGAGAGAGACGTGGAAGGAGTTTGGAATTCGAAGGTGGGAAGGCAACTCCAATTTGCAAACGACCGGGTTCAAGACTTGCCGCACTGAAAAAGGACCAATGAACCTTGGGGCAAATTTCATGGTGGGTACTTTCAAACGAAGATTGCGGGTAGAGAGCCATACCTTGTCACCAACCTTATATTGAGGAGCTGCTCGTCGTTTCCTATCCGCAAAGAATTTATAGCGACCGGAAACCCTCTTAAGATTGGCATGAACTCGGCTCCAAATTTGAGTGAAATGTCGAAGAGTTGAGGCTGCAGCAGGAACTTCTTCTGGAGGACAAATGGGCAACTCCGGAACTTGGGGATGAAATCCATAATTAATAAAGAATGGAGACTCACCAGTGGAAGAATGATAAAAATGGTTGTGGGCAAACTCAGCCCACGGCAACAACTCCACCCAGTTATCTTGAGAAGGGGAAAGGTAAATACGGAGAAAAGTCTCTAGATCCTGATTGACGCGTTCAGTTTGCCCATTAGTCTGTGGATGGTAAGCAGAAGAGAATTTGAGCTTAATTTGTAGAGTTGAACAGAGGGCTCTCCAGAATCTCGCTGTAAACTGTACTCCCCGATCTGAGACTATTTCCAGAGGTAACCCGTGCAGGCGGAAATGCTCTTGGATAAATAACAGGGCCAACTTGGAAGCGGAGGGTAATCCGGTCAACGGAATAAAATGTGCCATCTTAGAGAATCGGTCAATGATCACCCAAATGGTGTTATGACCCTTAGAGAGCGGTAATTCAGTAACAAAGTCCATCGAGATATGAGTCCAAGGCCTTTTAGGAATGGACAAAGGATGCAACAAACCCGTAGGCGGCAGACGTGGAGTTTTGTGCTGAGCACATTGAGGACACGAATTGACATACTCTTGAACATCTTTTTTCATAGTGTCCCACCAGTATGATCTTCGCAGAAATTCCCACATTTTCTGAATTCCCGGATGACCAGAAAACTTAGAAGTGTGTGCCCACTGCAACAGTCTCGGTCGAAATTTAACTGGTACCGACATTCTTCCCGGAGGAGGGCCCAACCTAGTGGGAGCTGCAGAAATAGAGATGGGACTGAGGATTAATGCCTTCCCCATAGTATTCTCCTCATCGGAAGCCATCACTGAACGGGATAGGGCATCCGCCTTGGTATTTAGAATTCCAGCCCGATACTTGATGATAAAGGAAAATCTGGTAAAGAAGAGCGCCCATCTCGCCTGACGGGGGTTCAAACATTGGGCCGTCTTTAGATACAGTAAATTCTTGTGGTCCGTAAAAATTGTAATTAAGTGTTTAGCACCCTCCAGAAGATACCTCCATTCTTCCAACGCAGATTTAATTGCTAGTAGCTCTTTGTCTCCGATGGTGTAATTTAGTTCAGCAGGGGAGAACTTGCGAGAATGAAACCCACACGGATGCAACTTCCCATCTGAGGCGTATTGCGAGAGTACAGCACCTATGCCTACCGTGGAAGCATCAACCTCCAAAAAGAATGGTTTTAGGAAATCTGGCTGCTGAAGTACGGGAGCAGATATAAAGGCGGTCTTCAACTGTTTGAACGCTGCTATTGCTTCAGAAGGCCAATTGCTTGGGTCAGCCCCTTTTTTAGTCAGAGCCGTAATAGGTGCCACGATGGTAGAGAAACCTCTTATAAATTTCCGATAATAATTTGCGAATCCTAGAAATCGTTGCACTGCTTTTAAGGAAAGAGGTTGAGTCCAATCCCGGATGGCCGAAAGTTTCTCCGGATCCATACGCAATTCAGTTCCAGAAATAATGTAGCCCAAAAATGAAATAGAAGGAACCTCAAAGGTGCACTTGGAGATCTTGCCATAAAGATGATTCTTGCGCAACCGAAGGAGTACTTCCTTAACTTGTAGTCGGTGCTCAGAAAGATTCTTAGAAAAAATCAAAATGTCATCCAAATAGACTACTACATTCAGATACAACATATCCCGAAAGACTTCATTAATGAATCCTTGAAAGACAGCGGGGGCGTTGCTGAGGCCAAATGGCATTACCAGGTACTCATAATGCCCATCTCTCGTATTGAAAGCCGTCTTCCACTCATCTCCTTGACGAATACGTATCAAGTTGTATGCTCCTCTTAAGTCAAGCTTAGTAAATACTCGAGCTCCACGCACTCTATCGAAAAGCTCTGTGATGAGCGGCAGAGGATACTTGTTTTTAATGGTGACTTCATTTAAACCACGATAGTCGATGCATGGTCTCAGCCCTCCATCTTTTTTCTTTACAAAGAAGAAGCCAGCTCCCGCTGGAGAAGTGGAGGGACGGATGAAGCCCTTCTGCAAATTCGACTTAATGTACTCAGACATAGCTTGTGTCTCTGGAACCGACAAAGGATAAGTGCGACCTCGAGGCGGTATTTTCCCAGGAATGAGCTCAATGGGACAGTCCCAAGCCCTATGCGGAGGTAATTTATCAGCCGCCTGTTCCGAGAAGACATCCAAAAACTCTCGATAAGCCTCAGGAACTAACTCCACGTCCAACTTGGCCGACGCACGGAGTGGAACGACAGAAGTAAGACAATTCAATCGGCAGAAAGGACTCCAAGAAATTATTTGTGTCGACCCCCAGTCGACATGAGGGTTGTGTAGCCTGAGCCAGGGAAAACCCAAAACGAGATCATGAGACATTTCCTGAATAACTAGAAACTTCAGTTGTTCATGATGTAAAGCTCCCACTTGTAGCTGAATTGACTCAGACTGACTCGTAATCAAGGCGTTAGGAATTTGAACCCCGTTAATGGCTGTAATAGTAATAGGTCGTTCGACCAACTGTAATTTCAAACCCAAACTCTGGGCGCAGGAAAGAGAAATAAAATTCCCTGCAGCACCTGAATCCAAAAGAGCCATAACGGTCTTGACTTTTGTTTTAGTAGACAAAGATACTGAGAGTAAACAGTCCACTTCTGGAGAAGATTGAGAAACCACACCCAGCTTGACTTCCCCGGAACAGGCTAGGATTGCCCGTTTCCCGGGCGAGCTTTGCAAGACTTGAGGAAGTGATCCGCGGCTCCACAGTAGAGGCAAAGTTTGTTCTCACGCCGATGCTGTCGCTCCTCTGGAGACAGTCGAGACCGATAAATCTGCATGGGTTCGTCTGGAGCTGTCGTAACCGATGGTTTAGACGGAGGAGCCCGGAATCTGCACCGATCAGACCGAGAACGTTCGCCAACTCGTTCCTGCATGCGGAGATCCACTTTCACACAGAGCGAGATCAACTGTTCCAAGGAATCTGGCAAATCTCTTGTAATCAATTCGTCTTTAAGACGGTCAGACAGCCCGTTCCAGAAAGCGGCCCGTAAGGCATCATTATCCCAGCGCAATTCGGAAGCTATGGTCTGAAAATGAATCACAAACTGACCCACTGAACGAGAGCCTTGTCGAACTCTAAGAAGATCTGAAGAGGCAGCGGCCGTTCTGCCAGGCTCATCAAAGATCCGGCGGAAAGATGAGATGAAATTAGTGTAGTTGGAAACCAAAGGATCAGATCGCTCCCATAAAGGAGACACCCATTCCAACGCTGAACCCTCAAGCAAGGAAATAATGTATGCTACTTTGGATCGATCCGTGGGAAAATTGTGTGCGAGGAGTTCAAACTGCACCTCGCACTGGTTAAGAAAACCACGGCAATTCTTCGGGTTGCCGTTGTAGCGAGAGGGAGTGGGAAGCTGAAGGCGTGACCTGGTACCGGACACTGCGTGAGCATTAACAGGAACGACTGCCGGAGTGGGTACTGGAGCTGGAACTGGAACTACTGAAGCCAGGGAAACCTGAATTTGATCCAACCTGCCGGATAGCTCTTGGAGATACCGCATCACCTGATTTTGCGCCGCTTCCTGACTCTGTACACGGGAAACCAGATCTTGGATGGCACTTGCTTCTGGGTTCCGATTCCCCGGGTCCATGTGGCCTGTGTATACTATCACTGACCTGGTCGAAGGGTGTTGTGGACTCGGGGCTTCTTCCGGTGACAGGGAAGAGGAACCGCTACTGGGTCGCAATAGAGATGGCCGGATGTAGGTCTTCTTCATACAGGATGAAGACGGTAAGCAGGAAGCACGGAGGAATGATGAAGGTCTCCTGAAAAACAAGACTAGTGAAAGTGCTGAGTGCTGCGGTACAGAGATGCTGGTATTATTGAGGTGCTGAAGGCACTGAGGTGCTGAGACACCGAGGTACTGAGGTGTTGGAGTTCTGTGATACTAAGGTGCAGAGGTTCTATGGTGCTGAGGCACCGGAGTGCTGAGGAACAGAGGCACTAAGGTGCCGAGGTAATGAGGTGCTGATGGTGCTCAGGCGCCTTGGTGGCACGGAGGTGCGTGATAGCGCTCGGAGGCACGGAAGTGCGTGATGGCGCTCGGGCGCTTGGAGGCACGGAGGTGCGTGATGGCGCTCGGGCGCTTGGAGGCACGGAGGTGCGTGATGGCGCTCGGGCGCTTGGAGGCACGGAGGTGCGTGATGGCGCTCGGGCGCTTGGAGGCACGGAGGTGCGTGATGGCGCTCGGGCGCTTGGAGGCACGGAAGTGCGTGATGGCGCTCGGGCGCTTGGAGGCACGGAGGTGCGTGATGGCGCTCGGGCGCTTGGAGGCACGGAGGTGCGTGATGGCGCTCGGGCGCTTGGAGGCACGGAAGTGCGTGGAGACACTGGAGACACTGGAGACACTGGAAACACTGGAGACACTGGAGACACTGGAGACACAGCGGAAAATAGGAACAAGGGAGCTCTGGAAATCACTGCTTCTGACAAGCAGAACGATGATACACAGGCGCCGGCTCCCTGCTCGGCGTCTGGCTTTGAACCTCCCGCCTTGGTCTGATTGGCGGAGCGGGCAGATGACGTCAGCCCCGCTCCGCCTACCTAATCTAAAGCAGCATGGCGGCGCCCTCGCTCCGGGAGCCGCCGGAGAGACCCGCCGACCCGACGCCGGACCCCCGAGGCCGCCGGAGGGGAGAGACGCCAGGCCATCCAGGACACCCGCAGCGGTAAGCGCGGCCGCCGCTGCCCGCGGGGTGTGACACTATGACATTGGGCATCGGCCTTGGCAGACGACGTTGCGGGCATTTCATCGTCTCGGCCATGACTAGTGGCAGCAGCTTCAGCACGAGGTGGAAGTGGATCTTGATCTTTCCCTAATTTTGGAACCTCAACATTTTTGTTCTCCATATTTTAATAGGCACAACTAAAAGGCACCTCAGGTAAACAATGGAGATGGATGGATACTAGTATACTTATGGATGGACTGCCGAGTGCCGACACAGAGGTAGCTACAGCCGTGGACTAACGTACTGTGTCTGCTGCTAATATAGACTGGATGATAATGATATGAAATCAATATATATATGTATGTATATATAATATCACTAGTACTGCAGCCGGACAGGTAGATAATATATTTATTAGGTAATGATGACTGATGACGGACCTGCTGGACACTGTCAGCTCAGCAGCACCGCAGACTGCTACAGTAAGCTACTATACTATAGTAGTATGTACAAAGAAGAAAGAAAAAAAAAACCCACGGGTAGGTGGTATACAATTATGGATGGACTGCCGAGTGCCGACACAGAGGTAGCTACAGCCGTGGACTACCGTACTGTGTCTGCTGCTAATATAGACTGGATGATAATGATATGAAATCAATATATATATGTATGTATATATAATATCACTAGTACTGCAGCCGGACAGGTAGATAATATATTTATTAGGTAATGATGACTGATGACGGACCTGCTGGACACTGTCAGCTCAGCAGCACCGCAGACTGCTACAGTAAGCTACTATACTATAGTAGTATGTACAAAGAAGAAAGAGAAAAAAAAAACACGCGTAGGTGGTATACAATTATGGATGGACTGCCGAGTGCCGACACAGAGGTAGCTACAGCCGTGGACTAACGTACTGTGTCTGCTGCTAATATAGACTGGATGATAATGATATGAAATCAATATATATATGTATGTATATATAATATCACTAGTACTGCAGCCGGACAGGTAGATAATATATTTATTAGGTAATGATGACTGATGACGGACCTGCTGGACACTGTCAGCTCAGCAGCACCGCAGACTGCTACAGTAAGCTACTATACTATAGTAGTATGTACAAAGAAGAAAAAAAAAAAAAACACGGGTAGGTGGTATACAATTATGGATGGACTGCCGAGTGCCGACACAGAGGTAGCTACAGCCGTGGACTAACGTACTGTGTCTGCTGCTAATATAGACTGGATGATTGATAATGAGATGAAATCAATATATATATGTATGTATATATAATATCACTAGTACTGCAGCCGGACAGGTAGATAATATATTTATTAGGTAATGATGACTGATGACGGACCTGCTGGACACTGTCAGCTCAGCAGCACCGCAGACTGCTACAGTAAGCTACTATACTCTATAGTAGTATGTACAAAGAAGAAAGAAAAAAAAAAAAACACGGGTAGGTGGTATACAATTATGGATGGACTGCCGAGTGCCGACACAGAGGTAGCTACAGCCGTGGACTAACGTACTGTGTCTGCTGCTAATATAGAGTCTAGACTGGATGATAAATTATTGATAATGAGATGAAATCAATATAATATCACTAGTACTGCAGCCGGACAGGTACTATATATATTTATTATGTAATGACTGATGACGGACCTGCTGGACACTGTCAGGTCAGCACAGCACCGCAGACTGCTACAGTAAGCTACTATAGTAGTATGTATAAAGAAGAATGAAAAAAAAAACACGGGTAGGTGGTATATAATATTATATATATATATATATATATATTATATACAATTATATATATATATATATATATATATATATATATATATATATTAAACTGGTGGTGATTGATTATTAAACTGGTGGTCACTTCAGGTCACGTTGCAACTTGCAACTAGTACTCCGAGGCCTAAGCAGACAATCACAAAATATATTATTATACTGGTGGTCAGTGTGGTCACAACAATGGCAGTGTGGCACTGACTCTGGCAGCAAAAGTGTGCACTGTACGTTATATGTACTCCTGAGTCCTGCTCTCAGACTCTAACTGCTCCCCACTGTCAGTGTCTCCCCCACAAGTCAGATAATACACTTACAGTCACACTATCTATTATCTAATCTATAAATATCACTTCAGCAAGTAGTATAGTAGTATACAGTATAGTAGTACTCCTCCTAATAATGCTCCCCAAAATACTGTGTCTCTCTCTTCTCTAAACGGAGAGGACGCCAGCCACGTCCTCTCCCTATGACTCTCAATGCACGTGTGAAAATGGCGGCGACGCGCGGCTCCTTATATAGAATCCGAGTCTCGCGATAGAATCCGAGCCTCGCGAGAATCCGACAGCGTGATGATGACGTTCAGGCGCGCTCGGGTTAGCCGAGCAAGGCGGGAAGATCCGAGTCGCTCGGACCCGTGAAAAAAAACATGAAGTTCGGGCGGGTTCGGATTCAGAGGAACCGAACCCGCTCATCTCTACTATTTAAACCCGGTTTATCATTACCTGATGATCAGCTGTCGCCGCCGGCCACACGTGGGGAACAGTCCGACGTCACCCGGAAGCGCCGCTGTAAGCCGCGCTCCGGTCACGACGTCAGAGGACTGGCGTGCCCACACCTCCCTACACACAAGATGCCGGGCTGCGTCACACCGCCACTCCCCCTGGAGTGTCTAAGCCCACCAGGTCCTCCCCTGGATGAAACCGTCCCACCAGCGCATCAAATGACGCACAGGAGGCGGTGCCAATCCAAGACAGGCTAGCTGTCACGGACAATCCGTGACAAGGAGCCCGTCACACTGTGGCCAGAGGGAACAATGGTACACAGGTACAAAAACTAGCTATCTAATAAATAAACCAAAAAATACACATACATCAAATACAGCATCCCAATCAGTGACTTCTGTATCCAAATGAGGCCATATACATAATACTCAATTAACCCTTAATCGTGCCCAATTAGGGCCAAATATTTAATTTAGTTAATGACCCCAATTACTATCAGTTATCCGAGTGGGATGTATAACAAAACATATATAGAAACTAATATTCATAACCAAAAAATGTAGCCATTAATAGTTCCCTATCAGGTGGTGGATCCAGACGTAATCCAGAAGTCCAGGCCCACGTGTACCCAATCCAGACCAAAAAACAAAAAGCATTTTTTTCAAAAAAAGATTTGAAAGATTATTTACAAGAATGGGGTAAAAGAGAAATCTTCATTGAGTCCTGTTGGAGTCAATGTTCCAAGCCGACGAATCCAACGACATTCCTGTTGTAATAACATCTTATGCCTATTTCCACGTAATTTGAGTGGTGGCACATGATCAATGGGTATGAACAGTAGATCTTTGATATTGTGTCCACACAACACGAAATGTTTAGCGACCGGTGGTGTAGAGCCATCCATTTTTATAGATGCTTTTTTAATGGACGAGCGATGTAAAGCAATACGTTCTTTCAGCATTCTCATCGTCTTGCCTACATACAACTTATTGCATGGACAAACAATCACATAAATGACATATCGTGTTTCACATGTCATACGATGACGTAAATGATATATTTTGCCATTGGTAGTAGGATGAGAAAAGATGCTCCCTGTGCGCATATGTTTGCAATTGACACACGACCCACATTTGAAAGATCCTTTTTTAAGCTGTAACCACACTTTTCTTTCTTGGGCTATAGGCACAATATCAGCATAAGTTATCTGATCTTTCAGATTAGAGCTCCGTTTGTAACAGAACAAGGGCAGATTTTCACAATGTTTCCCCATAATCGGGTCGGACTGTAGAATGTGCCAATACTTCAAGATCGCTTGTCTCATGACATTAGAAGACACAGAGTAGGTGCTGGAAAAAATAATTCGTCCTAGTTCATCAGGACGTATTTTGGGCTCCATTAGCTGTTTACGATCAAGTTTCAAACATCTGGAAATAGATTCCTGTACTTCTTTCGGGTCATACCCCCTTTCCACAAACTTCTTGCCCATCTCCATCAGGGCCTCCGGCAATATCCTTCTGTCAGAGGTTATTCTGACTACTCGTATTAGCTGTGAGAACGGCAGGCCCCTTTTCAGGGGTTGTGGGTGGAAGCTTGATGCCAACAGTAAAGTATTTTTGTCAGTTGGTTTTGAAAAGATCTCCATACAAAAAAACCCATCTTGTATCTTAACGGTAACATCCAAAAAATTGATACTGGTCAAGTCATAGGCACACGTGAACCTGATTGACCCTGGTAAAAGATTTAATTTTTTAACAAACTCAAGAAGCTTCAATTCACCTCCAGTCCACAGCATGAAAAGGTCATCAATAAAGCGAACGTAAAATTTAATAAATGTTGAAAATGATGGATCTGCCATGATATGGGCTTTCTCATACTGGAACATAAATAAATTGGCATACGATGGGGCCACATTGGACCCCATCGCTGTCCCTTGTAGTTGTAAGTAAAATTAATTTTCAAACTAGAAATAGTTTTTGTGTAAAATAAAATCCAACAACAAAATCAGAAATTCGCACGGTGGACCCTCATACTGTGGACTGGAGATAACAGCATCTCTCGTGGCCTCTAGGCCCTCAACATGATTGATATTAGTGTACAAACTGGTGACATCAAGGGTCACCAGGATGCAATCATCAGGCAGTGGACCGATGGAATTCAATTTATTCAAAAAATCTGTAGTATCCCTAATAAAATAGGGTGTGGATTGTACAACAGGCTGCAAGTGGAAATCTACAAACTGTGACAATGTTTGACACAAGGACCCCCTCGAGGAGATAATAGGTCTCCCTGGGGGTTTCTGCATGCATTTATGGACTTTCGGCAGAATATAGATCAAATGTATACGAGGAAATTCTTGTGTAAGAAAACCCGCTGTCTGTTCGTCTATCCAATTATTAGAAAGTCCCAATCCAATAATCGAATCAACCTCACGTTTGAAGTTATCGGTTGGGTCAAAACGGAGTTGTTTGTAACATTGGCCATCCGCTAATTGTCTATTGATTTCATTTACATAATCATTTCTACTTAATATCACCCCCCCCCCCCCCGCCCTTGTCGGCGGGGCGTATGATGATATCAATGTTGTCCTGTAAAGTTTTAATGGCTAATCTCTCGGCTTTGGTCATATTGTAGTTCTTAATCCTAGTGTTCTGAACACTAGGTAGAACATCATTTTTTACCAAACGCATGAAAACCTCAATGGCAGAATTAGACAAAGGCGGGTCAAACTTGCTGGGGGCTTTAAAGGGATTAATTGATCGACTCACCTCACTCTTTTTAGAGAAAAAGTCCTCAAGCTTAAGCTGTCGAAAAAACTTATAGAGTTCGACCTCACAGTCAAACTTACTCTGTTTATGAGTTTGTACGAACGTGAGCCCCTTGGAAAGTACTGCCATCTCTACCGCTGAAGGAACGTAATCGGATAAATAAAAAACAGCTATTTCCGACCACCCTTGTAGTTTCTCCCTCCGGTACCCTTTGTGCCTGATCCCCCCTCTCCTGCAGGGTCCCTTGTGTCTCTGTTTCCTCTTGCTTTGCTCCTTGTGAAGGTCTTTTCCCCTAAAAAAGGACCTCTCTGATTATTCGAGTGATCAGAGTCACTCTGAGATGTATGTGACTCAATATCAGTAAATAGAACCTCAGATTTCTTACGAAAACCTTGGACCGTTCTCCAGGGCCGTCTATTAGATTGAGTGAATAACCAAGGATACACTCGGAGATCTCGATAGTCCTCCTTTACTTTCCTGTATTTGGATTTTTTGAAGGCCAACAAATCACCTTTAAAAGCTGCAACTGATTCATCCAGTTTGACTAGCCAATCATAGGAAGCGTCAGCCTTCAAAATGTCCAAACCTGTTGATTCACAAGATAGAATCTCTTTCTTCACAGTTTCAATATCCAAATTAACCTGCTGGACTACCAGTACCATCAAGTCAAAACTGCATTGATTCAATATTTGACACCACTGACGGCAAAAGTCTTTATTGCTGCGTCCCAGCGTAGGTTGATTTTTAATTCTAAATCCACGAGGGATTAAATTCTCTTTATGATATTGTGAAATGGTCAAGCCATGCAATTCTAGTTCAACAAGTCTTTTGCGCAGTCGCAGGAAATCAGCATTTATTTCCGTCGGGGTGTCAATGTCAAAAGCTAATTGGTCAGTAGAAGAAAATAAAATTTTAGAGACCTCTTTGTCTAGAAAACGTTTAGTACCCGTAATATACAATACACCAGAAAAATAAGCAAAAAAAATTGAAAAACCAAAAAAAATGGACAAAAAAATGATAAAAAATAATAATAATCTTTGTGGTGCAGCTCCAAGTCCAAAAAATAACAATCCGTTACTTTGGTTACATGAATTTCCACGAATAGAGCCACAGCACACTTCCAGGTCAATGTCTAGGTGCCAGGTCAGATAAGGACTTTTTCTCTAAAAAGAGTGAGGTGAGTCGATCAATTAATCCCTTTAAAGCCCCCAGCAAGTTTGACCCGCTTTTGTCTATTTCTGCCATTGAGGTTTTCATGCGTTTGGTCAAAAATTATGTTCTACCTAGTGTTCAGAACACTTGGATTAAGAACTACTATATGACCAAAGCCAAGAGATTAGCCATTAAAACTTTACAGGACAACATTGATATCATCATACGCCCCGTCGACAAGGGCGGGGGAGGGGGGTGGGGGTGATATTAAATAGAAATTATTATGTAAATGAAATCAATAGACAATTAGCGGATGGCCAATGTTACAAACAACTCCGTTTTGACCCAACCGATAACTTCAAACGTGAAGTTGATTCGATTATTGGATTGGGACTTTCCAATAATTGGATAGACGAACAGACAGCGGGTTTTCTTACACAAGAATTTCCTCGTATACCTTTGATCTATATTCTGCCGAAAGTCCATACATGCATGCAGAAACCCCCAGGGAGACCTATTATCTCCTCGAGGGGGTCCTTGTGTCAAACATTGTCACAGTTTGTAGATTTCCACTTGCAGCCTGTTGTACAATCCACACCCTATTTTATTAGGGATACTACAGATTTTTTGAATAAATTGAATTCCATCGGTTCACTGCCTGATGATTGCATCCTGGTGACCCTTGATGTCACCAGTTTGTACACTAATATCAATCATGTTGAGGGCCTAGAGGCCACGAGAGATGCTGTTATCTCCAGTCCACAGTATGAGGGTCCACCGTGCAAATTTTTGATTTTGTTGTTGGATTTTATTTTACACAAAAACTATTTCTTGTTTGAAAATTAATTTTACTTACAACTACAGGGGACAGCGATGGGGTCCAATGTGGCCCCATCGTATGCCAATTTATTTATGTTCCAGTATGAGAAAGCCCATATCATGGCACATCAATAATTTTCAAAATATATTAAATTTTACGTTCGCTTTATTGATGACCTTTTCATGCTGTGGACTGGAGGTGAATTGAAGCTTCTTGAGTTTGTTACAAAATTAAATCTTTTACCAGGGTCAGTCAGGTTCACGTGTGCCTATGTCTTGACCAATATCAATTTTTTGGATGTTACCGTTAAGATACAAGATGGGTTTTTTTGTATGGAGATCTTTTCAAAACCAACTGACAAAAATACTTTACTGTTGGCATCAAGCTTCCACCCACAACCCCTGAAAAGGGGCCTGCCATTCTCACAGCTAATACGAGTAGTCAGAATAACCTCTGACAGAAGGATATTGCCGAAGGCCCTGATGGAGATGGGCAAGAAGTTTGTGGAAAGGGGGTATGACCCAAAAGAAGTACAGAAATCTATTTCCAGATGTTTGAAACTTGATCGTAAACAGCTAATGGAGCCCAAAATACGTCCTGATGAACTAGGACGAATGATTTTTTCCAGCACCTACTCTGTGTCTTCTAATGTCATGAGACAAGCGATCTTGAAGTATTGGCACATTCTACAGTCCGACCCGATTATGGGGAAACATTGTGAAAATCTGCCCTTGTTCTGTTACAAACGGAGCTCTAATCTGAAAGATCAGATAACTTATTCTGATATTGTGCCTATAGCCCAAGAAAGAAAAGTGTGGTTACAGCTTAAAAAAGGATCTTTCAAATGTGGGTCGTGTGTCAATTGCAAACATATGCGCACAGGGAGCAGCTTTTCTCATCCTACTACCAATGGCAAAATATATCATTTACGTCATCGTATGACATGTGAAACACGATATGTCATTTATGTGATTGTTTGTCCATGCAATAAGTTGTATGTAGGCAAGACGATGAGAATGCTGAAAGAACGTATTGCTTTACATCGCTCATCCATTAAAAAAGCATCTATAAAAATGGATGGCTCTACACCACCGGTCGCTAAACATTTCGTGTTGTGTGGACACAATATCAAAGATCTACTGTTCATGCCCATTGATCATGTGCCACCACTCAAATTAGGTGGAAATAGGCATAACCTGTTATTACAACAGGAATGTCGTTGGATTCGTCGGCTTGGAACATTGACTCCAACAGGACTCAATGAAGATTTCTCTTTTACCCCATTCTTGTAAATAATCTTTAAAATCTTTTTTTCTTTTTTTGAAAAAAATGCTTTTTGTTTTTTGGTCTGAATTGGGTACACGTGGGCCTGGACTTCTGGATTGCATCTGGATCCACCACCTGATAGGGAACTATTAATGGCTACATTTTTTGGTTATGAATATTAGTTTCTATATATGTTTTGTTATACATCCCACTCGGTGAACTGATAGTAATTGGGGTCATTAACTTGAATATATTTGGCCCTAATATGGGCACGATTAAGGGTTAATTGAGTATTATGTATATGGCCTCATTTGGATACAGAAGTCACTGATTGGGATGCTGTATTTGATGTATGTGTATTTTTTGGTTTATTTATTAGATAGCTAGTTTTTGTACCTGTGTACCATTGTTCCCTCCGGCCACAGTGTGACGGGCTCCTTGTCACGGATTGTCCGTGACAGCTAGCCTGTCTTGGATTGGCACCGCCTCGTGTGCGCCATTTGATGCGCTGGTGGGACGGTTTCATCCAGGGGAGGACCTGGTGGGCTTAGACTCTCCAGGGGGAGTGGCGGTGTGACGCAGCCCGGCATCTTGTTTGTAGGGAGGTGTGGGCACGCCAGTCCTCTGACGTCGTGACCGGAGCGCGGCTTACATCGGCGCTTCCGGGTGACGTCGGACTGTTCCCCACGTGTGGCCGGCGGCGACAGCTGATCATCAGGTAATTATACACCGGGTTTAAATAGGCTGTGTGTGCAATGTATCTTTTGGGCACTTGGCACTTTATTCTGTTGCACTGCAGGACGAGCAGTGCTTTGGCAAATATGCTGAACTTATTATTCCCCTGATGAAGGCATACGAAATGTCTGTTGGGATGTTGAGTATATTATTGCATATGATATTTTGCTGCTGAATTACTTGTGCTGCATATTTGCATTGGAACTTTTGCACTTTATTGACACATTAAAACACAGAAAGATGTTTATATGATTGAATAGTGTGCTGGTCTATCCTGAGCTTGGTTCCTGTGGGATTCCCTAGTTTATGGACAGTATTGTATATAAATATATATTGTAACGCTGTAAGGGTACAAGGTGCCGTTTCCTGGGGTAGATGGCAGCACGCAACAGCTGAGGAACCACACAAGTCCAGTTTCTGGTACAACTGGCCCCAGCCAGTTTTATTATACAGAAAATAAAACAAACACCAAAAGAAAATACCTTGCCTGTCCGGCACTAACTAAACACAAGATGTTCCTAACTATCATTAAACAAAAAACACAGAGTTCTCCAGTAAACACTGTATAGCTCACTTGTATCAGGAAGCGTGTTTCTCTCACAGAGATCCTGCAGTCTTCCCAGGCAGTCTGCACACATTAATCAGGCTAGAAGCCCTATAAGACTCTTGCACAGCTGAAAGCCCTGATTAGCCCTCTGTGAGGCCAAAGATCCGAACTGGGCCCAATGTCTGGAACTCGCCCTATCTCTCTCTCAGGGCCCTTATCCAGCTTTTCCAGCAAACTGAAAAGGTTCTAACAAAACAAAGATAGAAAATATATACAAGTGCTGCGCTTGAAGTGAGCTTGGTTAATTGCTACTTGGTGAAAATATAAATATAAAGGTGTCTGCTCCAATCAATCAACAGCTCACACGGAACTTGCTAATAAACAAATTTAATAATACACATAAAATTAAAATAAAATAAAAGACAATTGTAAAAACAAATGTTTAAAACTAGCTCAAGCACACTGATACATTTGCTGTATGGATCACTGAAATGAAAGTTTGTAAATAGTGTCACTTTAATGTTGCCACAAAGGACCTAATTGTGGTCTCTTTGTATCAATGGGGACTGGTAAGTAGCAGTTCGTACAGCCTGTTGGAGAATAAATGAAACAAACTCTTGTGCCTCTAGGCTACTGGCGTCCCAGTGCAGAGGAGAAGCCGCTGATTATAATTACCCGTCCTGCGGGAAATGTAGTGATGCGGTACAAGAGGTACCGGAGCAGCTGCCGTGCGTCTGCCGTTGGCACTAGCAAAGTGCAGATGGTAAGATCTAGGCAAGCCGGTCGTAATGCTGCAGTAATACGCTGGGCTGGCGTTCCGGTTGGAAATTCTCCACGGCTGATCGAGCAGATTCAAGGAGCACCACTGCGGGTGAGAATGACTGGCAACACTCAGTGCGTCCGTGAGCAATGTGAAGGAGTGACGTCAAACGCGTTTCGTCCCGTATCCCGGGACTTCCTCAAGACGTCTTCCGTTTCCAACCGGAACGCCAGCCCAGCGTATTACTGCAGCATTACGACCGGCTTGCCTAGATCTTACCATCTGCACTTTGCTAGTGCCAACGGCAGACGCACGGCAGCTGCTCCGGTACCTCTTGTACCGCATCACTACATTTCCCGCAGGACGGGTAATTATAATCAGCGGCTTCTCCTCTGCACTGGGACGCCAGTAGCCTAGAGGCACAAGAGTTTGTTTCATTTATTCTCCAACAGGCTGTACGAACTGCTACTTACCAGTCCCCATTGATACAAAGAGACCACAATTAGGTCCTTTGTGGCAACATTAAAGTGACACTATTTACAAACTTTCATTTCAGTGATCCATACAGCAAATGTATCAGTGTGCTTGAGCTAGTTTTAAACATTTGTTTTTACAATTGTCTTTTATTTTATTTTAATTTTATGTGTATTATTAAATTTGTTTATTAGCAAGTTCCGTGTGAGCTGTTGATTGATTGGAGCAGACACCTTTATATTTATATTTTCACCAAGTAGCAATTAACCAAGCTCACTTCAAGCGCAGCACTTGTATATATTTTCTATCTCTGCCTTTGGGGGAACTAGCAGTCCCCTAGTGCTTGCAGCTGTTGTTCAGCTTTTTTTATTATTCATTTAATTAAGGTGCGCCAGGAGTGGGAGTGTTCACACACTCCCTATTAAAATCTTTATCTCTAACAAAACAAAAGCATTTTCCTAGAAGTTTTCATTTTCTAAAACATGTAAGACAAGAACCTGGGACAAACATACCTGCCCTCAAACACTATCCCAGTGTTCTTGTCACATATCCCCCTCCCCTGTTTCGACCTAGGGGCCGGAACACTTGTAGCCCCTAAACAGAAGATGCGGGACAATGCATCTGCGTTGGCCAATTGTGTACCCGGTCTATGTTCGACAGTAAACTTAAAATCCTGCAATGCTAGAAACCATCTAGTTACACGAGCATTCTTGCCTCTATTTACATACATCCATTTTAAAGGGGCATGATCTGTCACTAGTCTGAATTGTTTACCCAAGAGGTAATATCTCAAGGTATCTAGTGCCCACTTAATGGCCAAAGCCTCCTTTTCCACAATGGCATACCTTTTTTCATGCTCATTGAGTTTCCTACTCAAATAAATGATGGGGTGTTCGTCCCCATCTCTGGTTTGGGACAACACAGCCCCTATCCCTACCTCTGAGGCATCTGTCTGTACCACAAATTCTTTTGAAAAATCTGGTGTTATCAATACCGGTTGTGAACACAAAGCCACTTTTAACGCTTGGAACGCTTTTTCTGCATCAGGGTTCCATTTCACCATATTTGACTGCTTCCCTTTTGTAAGGTCTGACAACGGCACCGCTGTGGCCGCAAAATTGGGAATAAACCGTCTATAGTACCCAGTTATTCCCAAAAAAGCCCTTACCTGTTTTTTATTCACTGGACGAGGCCAGTTTTGAATAGCATCAATTTTATTAAATTGGGGCCTAAGCTGCCTATGGTGAAGCCCAAGTATTTGACCTCCTCCATTGCGAGGCAGCACTTCTTTGGGTTAGCAGTTAACCCTGCCTCTCTGATTGAGTCCAGTACTGCTTGTACTTTAACCAAATGGGACCCCCTGTCTATACTGTGAATTACCACATCATCCAAATAGGCAGCTGCATATTTTCTATGGGGCCTCAAAATTTTATCCATCGCCCGTTGAAAGGTTGCTGGAGCCCCATGCAACCCAAAGGGTAACATCTTATACTGGTACAGCCCCTGCGGAACCGAAAAGGCTGTTTTTTCTTTTGCGCTATCAGATAAAGGTATTTGCCAGTAACCTTTGGTCAGGTCCAACGTGGTGAGAAATCTGGCTGTTCCCAGCCTTTCTATAAGCTCATCCACACGGGGCATGGGGTATGCGTCAAACTTGGACACCTCATTTAACTTACGAAAGTCATTACAGAAGCGTATGCTACCGTCGGGCTTCGGGATGAGCACTATGGGACTGGACCACTCACTGTTAGATTCCTCTATGACTCCAAGTTCTAACATGGTTTTAACTTCTTTAGAAACAGCTTCTCGCTGAGCTTCAGGAATCCTATATGGCTTTAAATGAACCCTGACCCCTGGTTCTGTGACAATGTCATGTTTTATTATGGTCGTTCGGCCAGGCAGCTCTAAAAATATCTCCCTATTTTGGATGAGAAATTCTTTAACCTGATTGTTCTGATCAGCTGATAATGTCTCTGACACCTTTACTGCGGGAAGCAACCGAGGTGAAGACACCGAAGGGCAAGGCTCCACTGACAGAGACAACCTATCTTTCCAGGGTTTGATTAAGTTAACATGGTAGATTTGTTCGGGTTTTCTCTTTCCCGGCTGGTATACTTTGTAATTAACCTCATTCACTTTTTCCCTAATCTCAAATGGACCCTGCCATTTAGCTAGGAATTTGCTTTCCACAGTGGGTACCAAAACAAGAACTCTATCTCCAGGAGCAAATTCCCGTATCTTGGCACTTCGGTTATAGACCCTCTGTTGAGCACTTTGGGCCTGTTCCATGTGCTCTCTGACAATAGGTACCACGGCTGCAATCCTATCCTGCATTTGTGTTACGTGTTCAATAACGCTTCTATAAGGAGTGGGCTGTCCTTCCCACATCTCTTTGGCAATGTCCAACAGCCCTCTGGGGTGTCTACCATACAACAAATCAAATGGAGAAAACCCCGTAGAGGACTGAGGAACTTCTCTGATGGCCATTAACAAGTAGGGCAACAAACAATCCCAGTTTTTCCCATCTCTCTCAACAACCTTTTTTAACATACTTTTTAATGTTTTATTAAACCTTTCCACCAACCCGTCAGTTTGGGGGTGGTAGATGGACGTTCTGAGGTGAGTGACCTTAAATAATTTGCACAATTCTTTCATGATCCTTGACATAAATGGAGTACCTTGGTCAGTCAAAATTTCTTTTGGTATTCCCACTCTACTAAAAATCTGCACCAGCTCCCTAGCTATCGCCTTGGTTGTGATAGTGCGTAAAGGGACAGCCTCAGGATATCGAGTGGCATAATCCATAATTACCAGTATATACTGATGGCCCCGAGCAGACTTTAACAAGGGCCCCACGAGATCCATGGCTATTCTGTCAAACGGGACCTCTATAATAGGCATGGGAACTAGTGGGCTCCTGAAATGGGGTCTAGGGGCATGATACTGGCATTCAGGACAGGAAGAACAATATTCAGACACTTCTTTATAAACCCCTGGCCAAAAGAACCTTTGTAAAACTCTTTCAGTGTTTTTTTCTGCCTCTAAATGTCCTGCGGTAACGTGACTATGAGCTAAATCTAGTACCGTTCTCCAATAAGGATGGGGAACTACCAGCTGTTCCACCACATCCTCACCCCTTTTGACAATGTGGTACAAGAGCTCATTACAGATGGCCATGTGGGGATACGTAACCCTGTCACCTGGTACCACAGGTTCCCATTAACAACCTTAACATTCTCTCTAGCCTTTATTAAGGTAGGATCCTTTAACTGTTCAGACGCAAACAGATCCTTCTTTACCTCCAGGTCAGGCACGCTTTCAGTTCTAACTACTATGTCTCTGTTCCCAGCAAGAGGGTCCTCGCTGGACTCCCCATCTGTCACTTCCCCAGCCAAACTAGCAAAAGGCAAAGGGTCAGAAAGTTCCGAAGACACACGTACATCCATAAAATCACCGGTATTATCAACTGGCTCTTTACTTCTCACATCTGTTGATAACCGTGATTCCCACAGTTTCCAAAAATGAGGAAAATCCCTCCCTATTATGGCCTCATGCACCAAGGTGGGGACCAGTCCTACTTTAACAATTGCTGGCCCACAACAAGTTTCTATATTCACTTCAGCAGTGACATAATGTTGGGTATCCCCATGTATGCAAGTTACCCCAATAGGTATTTGCTGGACCTTTAAGGGGTTCACTAACCCAGCTTTCACGAGGGTAACTAAACTTCCTGAATCTAGCAAGGCCTCTACCCAGTTACCCTCTAAGAACACATCACACATTTGTTTTTCCAGCTCAGGTGAAGGTACCACAGTATAGGCTAACCTAGCAAAGAAAGACATTCTGCGACATTTAAAGGCAGCATCACATTGCATGGGTTCTTGCGTGACTGGGCAATTGGCAATAACATGACCTGGCATACCACACCTAAAACATTTAACCACACGATAATCAACCCATTTGGGCAGCATATACCGTTCTAGCCCCATTGGCCTGTCTCCAGGGCCAGTGTTTACAGTCTCTCCAGCCTTGCGTTCTCTTAACCGCCCAGCAACGTTTTCCCACGGAACAGTCTTACCAGTCTTTACTGAAGGGCACTGTCGAGGATCTATGGGTTGCTGGGTGGTCATCAGTAGTTCCTCTGCTGCCAAATACCTCTCTACCATGTCCACTAATTGGTCAGCAGTACCCGGGTTTCCATGGCTCACCCACTTGCGCAGGACCATGGGCAAAGATCTCAAGTAGCGGTCCATGACGACTCTTTCAACCATCTGGGGACCAGTTAATGTCTCTGGCTGTAACAATTTTTTTGTTAGCTGAATAAGGTCGTGCATCTGGGAGCGAGGAGGCTTCTCCATGGCGTACACCCAACGGTGCACCCGTTGTGCTCGTACTGACAGCGTGACTCCCAGGCGGGTCAGGATCTCAGTCTTTAGTTTATCATAGTCCTGAGCCTCAGCAGGGCTTAAATCAAAGTACGCTTTTTGGGGCTCACCTGACAGAAAAGGTGCCAGCAGACTGGCCCACTGTGCTTTCGGCCAGTTCTCACGCTCGGCAGTCCTTTCAAACGTGGTCAGGTAGGCCTCCACATCATCAGCCTCTGTCATTTTCTGCAGGAAGTGACTGGCCCGTATAGTACTAGAGCTGGTCGGAGCACTGACGGCCACATCTCCAATCCGGGCTGCAAGGCTCTGCACCACTTCTGTTAAGGCCTCTCTATCCTGACGCTGTTGCCTGTAAAGTTTATCAATAGCCACCTGCTGCTGTCTCCTATTTTCCGCCATTGCCACCTGCTGCTGTCTGTTGGCCTCCTGCTGTGCTGCTGTAGCTTGCAGCAAGGCTTTAAGCAGTTCCTCCATGTCGAAAGATTTTTCAGGCGGCTTTGTAGCTGCTTTCACCCAGGACATATATCAAATCCTCAGGAGTGAGTCTCAGCAACTTCACACTGGGCTGTATCTGCATAAACCACTGTTTTCTGCAGGCCTCACAAAGCAGCTGCTTTCACTTATGCGCAGAACGGCATGCTCGCATTCTACACCAAGTTGTAACGCTGTAAGGGTACAAGGTGCCGTTTCCTGGGGTAGATGGCAGCACGCAACAGCTGAGGAACCACACAAGTCCAGTTTCTGGTACAACTGGCCCCAGCCAGTTTTATTATACAGAAAATAAAACAAACACCAAAAGAAAATACCTTGCCTGTCCGGCACTAACTAAACACAAGATGTTCCTAACTATCACTAAACAAAAAACACAGAGTTCTCCAGTAAACACTGTATAGCTCACTTGTATCAGGAAGCGTGTTTCTCTCACAGAGATCCTGCAGTCTTCCCAGGCAGTCTGCACACATTAATCAGGCTAGAAGCCCTATAAGACTCTTGCACAGCTGAAAGCCCTGATTAGCCCTCTGTGAGACCAAAGATCCGAACTGGGCCCAATGTCTGGAACTCGCCCTATCTCTCTCTCAGGGCCCTTATCCAGCTTTTCCAGCAAACTGAAAAAGTTCTAACAAAACAAAAGCATTTTCCTAGAAGTTTTCATTTTCTAAAACATGTAAGACAAGAACCTGGGACAAACATACCTGCCCTCAAACACTATCCCAGTGTTCTTGTCACAATATATATATATACTGTATGTTAGCTGCTCTACGCGTTTTTCGCACGGGAATTTCTGATTTTCATGGTTGTAAATATAAATGAGTGTTAAAAATTTGGTAAATTTATAGAACAGGAAATTTGAGACGTCTTAATGTAAATGTTACTCCATGGTTCTTTGCGTTAACCGTGGAGCACCCATAGCAGATGCGATAAAAAGTGAAAGGACCATTTTTGTAGTTTATTACATTCTACACACTGGAGGTGCAATACAAATTTTGATCTGATTGTCCATTTGGGCGTTATTGTTCCCGCAATGCAAGCCATGCATCGGTAATGACGTCATTATGTCAACCCCCTCTTCATCCCCTTAGGGGGATTTATTAAAATTTTAATTATGTTGTTTTCCTATTTCCCACCAGCAGAACACCTGTGTTACATTTAATCTTCCTAATATATCGGGAAGTAAGAGAATTAGTGATAAGTGAGTGAGTGAGCACTTTTGTATTTATATATATAGATTAATAAAGAGTGCAAATATCATCCATTTGACATCTTTTAAAAAACTCCAGTGCTTTTCTTCTAGCAGCTAACACCTTTCTATATCATCCTGATATCTCAGTTGTCACTTTTTTGGGGTCCATGATGGTTTTCCCGCTTTTTCATGCACTTCTCCTATGACGTATTTGGTAGAAGAGTAGTGCAACTTCACCACACATACTGTGAATTGGCTGTTCTAATTCACTATCACATTTGTATGATGTACAGTATGTGAGTGTCAGGAAACAAACTAACTTTCGCAAACTCGCTCTTAATTGATTTGACCCCATAAACTTTTTCACTGCATCTGAGTATCAAAACAGCATGAAAATGGCCAGACAAATGTTTTATTGCTGTGTTATCATGCTCAGACCAGCGTGAGAGGGAGTCTCCTAACTGCCCACCACTGCGGGACACTGCGGTCCACCGGTGGGACAGCGGGGCAGTTTGTAAATAACGGCATTGTCTCGCCAAAATCGGGATTGTTGGGAGGTATGCCTTGTGTATCAATGCCTATTTCCCTATAGATTGTAATCTTGCGAGCAGGGCCCTCCTACCTCTATGACAGTCTGCTATCACCCAGGTTTTTTTTTACCACTGTTGTTTCCAATTGTAAAACACAACGGAATTTGCTGCAATATATAAGAAACTGTTAATAAAAAATAAAAAAATATTGGTGACGTTGTGGTTGTTAGCTCTAGCAGTAAATAGCTCTGAATAGGGGAAGTTTAATTATGGCCTCCCTGTATAAATCTTTTACCGAGATGAGGTGAAGATGCCAACTATCGGGATCCCGGCAGTTGGAATGCTGATGCTGGAATCCCAACAGCCTAGAGTATGGTGATGCTGGAATCCCGACTTGGTCAGGAGACTGATGACAGAATCCCTACAGCCGGCATCCCGTTTGTAAGTTTAGCGGGTGGGTTAAGGCCGGGGTGGGGGGGTTAGGTGTAGGTGCCACCCGGGGGGGGTTAGGGTTAGGCCGCGGGGAGGGGGGGTTAGGGTTACACACTAAGGCAGGGGGGGTTAGGGTTAGGCTTCAGAGAAGGGGGTGGGTTACAAAACAAGCAAACACATTTATCCCTAATAGCGCAGGAAGTTTGTGTAAATACTTATAAACATTTCATTATAAAAATCCTTCATATAAAATGTAGCCGACCCTAGAGACTTATCTGCATAGGTCTCAATCAGAGAAATAGTATTGTATATGAAGTTACGGTCGCGCTAGAGAACTATATTAAACAGTCTGATTTGCCAGTGGTTAATTAAAAATGGTAGCAATTTATTAAATAGAATTCATATACAAATAAAAACCTAAATATCACAGGCAGCACAAAAATTATACAGACATATATAACAATGAGATTTGTAACAGTCAACAGGTATTAGCAATTGCTAATCTGTTGCTAATTTGTTTCAGTTCCTTATTGTTTGTATCTGGTTTGTAACTGTCCCAATAATTAATCAGTCAGATGACTTGCAGATATTAATTCCGTGTGGAGACTGGAATACACTAATAGTGAATTCAATTATGATCCCGACTTTAAGCTTTTAATATTTGCTCACTGGTGATCCATTAAGGAATGACCCTTTGTGCTTGCTGGTGTTATATAGACACCACACTGCTACTCACTATATCCCAATGTTTGGGACCTGTTCCAAGATGTGAGGAGGTGGTGACTCCTGAGGGAGTGGGTTAGGCTTAGGCACCACCGGGAGGAGGTTAGGGTCAGGCACTAAGGGGGAGGTTAGGGAGTAGGGGAGAGGGGGGAACAGTCTTACCTCCCCCCCTATCGGGATTTACATTGGTATTCTGAATGCCAGCTGGGATTTAATACTGAATCCTATCCTGAATACTATAATTTAATCCAAGACTTATCTTGAGCCAAAGCCCTCACCGAAGCTTCAATCATATGTGTAAATCAACTCCAACCTCTTAAGGTGCATACACAAGGGGTGTTTTTTACCCAGCGTGTATGAACAGAGATGATCTCTGACATCGCTGGGCTGGAAATCGCTCAGTGCATACACACTGAGAGCTTTTCCTCCCTGCCCAGCGATGTCAGCGGGGATGAGCGGCTTTTCATAGCAGAACGCTATGGAAAGCCGCTCACCCCGCCGTTCATCTACTGGTAATAATACCAGTAGATGAACGGCGGCCGCCAGCGATGAAGCTGGAGCGCGCATCAGCGCTCATCGCTGGGGCATACATACTGCGCAGGGCCGGATTAAGCCTTGGGGATGCCCGGGGCACTTAAGACAAGGGGGCCCCTCCGATGGAAGGTGGGGAAGTGTATTTTAAATTGTGCATACCTCCCAACATGACCCATTCCAGGAGGGACAAAATGCTCTCTATCTTGACTTCCCTCTTAATACAGGTTGAGTATCCCATATCCAAATATTCCGAAATACGGAATATTCCGAAATACGGACTTTTTTGAGTGAGACTGAGATAGTGAAACCTTTGTTTTTTGATGGCTCAATGTACACAAACTTTGTTTAATACTTAAAGTTATTAAAAATATTGTATTAAATGACCTTCAGGCTGTGTGTATAAGGTGTATATGAAACATAAGTGAATTGTGTGAATGTACACACACTTTGTTTAATGCACAAAGTTATAAAAAATATTGGTTAAAATTACCTTCAGGCTGTGTGTATAAGGTGTATATGTAACATAAATGCATTCTGTGCTTAGATTTAGGTCCCATCACCATGATATCTCATTATGGTATGCAATTATTCCAAAATACGGAAAAATCCCATATCCAAAATTCCTCTAGTCCCAAGCATTTTGGATAAGGGATACTCAGCCTGTATATGAATTATGTCACCTGTGTTGAACTATTTAGTAGATAAGAAAGGTGTTTCAACACTGGTGATTGCAGTCATAACTTAAGACAGCATGTTATTCCTCCAGGACTGGGTCATGTTAGGCTGTATGGATTTTGTATATTAAATTTAACCCAATGGGATATATTAGATTAAAACTAATAGTTTAATAATGCCTGGGTACTGTTTATAGCTCCACCTAATTGATTGACAGCTATTTTATAACATTTTCATGTAGTGGAACAAAGACAACTTAAACAACCTTAGAATACACATAGAAAAAAAAACTATAATTTATATTATCACATGCAAGAATAGCAGCAGCAGCCTCTCTACTACTTACACACTGGTACAGGACTCAGGAAGACTCTGTATGTGTGTGTCTCTCTCTAGATCCTCATTAGATAACAAATTATACAGGACTCAGACAACCCAGTCAGGCAGGAAGAGATGCAGGGATCCCTGTGTCCCTTACAGCTTTCTCCACCCTCGTATCTTTCCTCTGGTCATAAGGCTCAATCGGTAGCTCATAGAACCTAATACTTTGCGTGCAATGTATACTGTCCTACACATATTCTGGCTGTCTTGTTCTGCTACTACATGAGAGGGCAAGCTAGCGATGTCGGTGTACTCTGGCTGGGGAGCCCCCTAACAAAGGGGGGCCTGGGGTACAGTATGCCCTGCGACCCCCCTTAATCTGGCTATGACTGCAGCTCACTTTTGCTATTTTGAGCTGCTTTCAGCTCAAAATCGCCCATTGTGGCCTTTAAACTAGTCCAAATATTACCTAGTCCCAGACCCAAAATAATTTATGCATATAGATTCTGTGATCTTTGCTTCTCTGTATCCTAACAATGGTTTCAGTGGAATACAATCTACCTATTGGATAAAGGTGCAAGCAAACCTACTTAGCTGGGTATAATACCATTTTGATTGCTGATATCTAAAGCTGGGCACACACTAAAAAGATATATTGTGCACAGTGCATTCGAGCATTGAACGATATATCTGTAGTGCATCAGCTGTTGTGTATATCCGTGTAATCCTTCACCATTATGATCCTATGTCAGTCAGTAAATACTGTATACTCTGAGGGGGGAATCCAATTGGCAGCGAGGTTTAGTGAGGTAAAAAACCTTGCTCACCTCGCACCCAATTTTGCATACCATGGATATGAGCACTTCTGATACTCACGGTATCCAATTTAAAACAGTAGTTGCAGGGTTTTCGGTGCTGAAAAGACTGTGGCATGTAAAAAATTTAATAAATAAAAAAACATACTCAACTGTATGGTGCTCTCTGATGGTCTTCTGGGCTCCCGTGCACTGCCCTCTATATTCCGACTGAGGAGGGACCTCCTGGGAGTCCCAGGGGTTGCTGAGATGCTCCCGGGCTGCAGAAAGATGTAAGGGCTGCTGGGAGATATAGTTCTCCCAGCAGCTAGCTCAGGGGTGGATTTCACAGCAGTGTGTGTGTGTGTGTGTGTGTATTGGGGGGGGGGTAGTCACACACACCGAGGGTCAGTCTCATATACACATACACAGTCATTAACACTTCAACACACTCACACACATTTGCAAACACACACACCTCACATACTCACCTCTGATGCAGAGGACCGGCTTCCGACGCTGGATGAAGCAGACCCGCTTCAGAAGGTGAGTAATTACTGACTAATTAAGCTAACTGGAAACTTCCAATTGCTTAATTAGTCCTCAAGAGGGGTGCCGCCAGGGTCCCAGACCAAGTCCCACTGATTTTCCTAAAATGAACGATTTTAGGAAAAATCAGGTGTGCTCTGGAAATGCGAGAAAAAAGACGCAGTGATTTCTATAGAAGTTCTAATTGAATACCAATTTTTTTTAAATCCCGCCTGCAATTGGATCCCCCGAGACTTAGTATTATGTTATGTTAAAATATAGAAATACAGTTAATTGGTGCATAGAAATTATGTTAACAAAACAGCATGCAATTTAATAGAATGATAATAAGAATCAATACTCAATGGTCTTATGTCCTTCATATCTTAAATCATCTGAGGAAGACCCATTGCCACACATGATACTCAGAATCGATGGTCAGTCACATCGCAGAAATATCGTACTAAAGCACAGATGTGCGTCTTAGCAGTATTTCAGTTTCACACAGAGAAGACTCCCTTCATATAACTGGCTTTTTTGCTTACAGAGCTATTCCCTATGTTCTGGTTCTAACTGGTACTTGAACCATAATGCACAGTTTTCTGGACCATAATTCTCAGTGTCCCCACTCTATGTTATAAACAACACCACGACTTACTGCTTATCTTTATGTCTGTTTCATTCTGTTACAAAAACAAAGGGGTAAATTTACTAAGATTCGTAATTTCCGAAAAAAGGTCAAAGTTCAATCACGAATGACATCGACAGTGTAAAACTGCAACTTTTTGAATTGATTACGATGGATTTACTAAGCTGTCGTATTCGGGTTTTTCTTTTCTTCCGATGTCGATGTCATTCGTTTTTTTTTACCTATTTTTACGGCAGTGATTAGCAAAACACTGCCGTTTTTTTTTACAATCAATCTCGGCCGGATCTGTGTGATCCGTGCTGGGGTTCTTATTTTTTTTTTTTTTAATTAAACAATGTAAAATCCCAAAAAAAAAAATGCGTGGGGTCCCCCCTCCTAAGCATAACCAGCCTCGGGCTCTTTGAGCCGATCCTGGTTGCAGAAATATGGGGACAAAATTGACAGGGGTTCCCCCATATTTAAGCAACCAGCATCGGGCTCTGCGCCTGGTCCTGGTTCCAAAAATACGGGGGACAAAAAGAGTAGGGGTCCCCCGTATTTTTAAAACCAGCACCGGGCTCCACTAGCTGGACAGATAATGCCACAGCCGGGGGTCACTTTTATACAGTGCCCTGCGGCCGTGGCATCAAAAATCCAACTAGTCACCCCTGGCCGGGGTACCCTGGGGGAGTGGGGACCCCTTCAATCAAGGGGTCCCCCCCCCCCAGCCACCCAAGGGCCAGGGGTGAAGCCCGAGGCTGTCCCCCCCATCCAATGGGCTGCGGATGGGGAGGCTGATAGCCATTTGTGATAATGAAAAGATATTGTTTTTAGTAGCAGTACTACAAGTCCCAGCAAGCCTCCCCCGCATGCTGGTACTTGGAGAACCACAAGTACCAGCATGCGGCGGAAAAACGGGCCCGCTGGTACCTGTAGTACTACCACTAAAAAAATACCCAAAAAAACTAGAGATGAGCGGGTTCGGTTTTACTCGGTTTTACTCGGTTCTCAAAACGGCATCTAATTGGCTCACGGATGTCACGTGTTTTGGATAGCCAATAAGATTCGGTTTTGAGAACCGAGTAAAACCGAGTAAAACCGAATCCGCTCATCTCTAAAAAAAACACAAGACACACACACCGTGAAAGTATAATTTTATTACATACATACACACATACATACATACTTACCTTATGTTCTCACGCAGGTCGGTCCTCTTCTCCAGTAGAATCCAAGGGCTACCTGTTGAAGAAATTCTACTCACCAGATCCAGTGGTCCAGGCTCCTCGGCAAATCCAGGGATAATCCACGTACTTGAATAAAACAAAAAAACGGTTGCCCGACCTCGAACTGAAAGGTGACCCATGTTTGCACATGGGTCACCTTTCCACGAATGCAAGAAACCCACTTTGCCTTCTGACTAAGTGGGTTTCTTCAGCCAATCAGGGAGTGCCACGTTGTAGCACTCTCCTGATCAGCTGTGTGCTCCTGTCCTCACTGACAGGCAGCACACGGCAGTGTTACAATGTAGCGCCTATGCGCTACATTGTAACCAATGATGGGAACTTTCTGCCCTGCGGTTGACCTAAAGTGACGTCACCGCTGAGCAGAAAGTTCCCAGCATTGGTTACAATGGAGCGCATAGGCGCTACATTGTAACACTGCCGTGTGCCGCCTGTCAGTGAGGACAGCAGCACACAGCTGATCAGGAGAGTGCTACAACGTGGCACTCCCTGATTGGCTGAAGAAACCCACTTAGACAGAAGTCAAAGTGGGTTTCTGGCATTCGTGGGAAGGTGACCCATGTGCAAACATGGGTCACCTTTCAGTTCGTGGTCGGGACACCGTTTTTTTTTATTTATTCAAGTACGTGGATTAACCCTGGATTTGCCGAGGAGCCTGGACCCATGGATCTGGTGAGTAGAATTTCTTCAACAGGTAGCCCTTGGATTCTACTGGAGAAGAGGACCGACCTGCGTGAGAACATAAGGTAAGTATGTATGTATGTGTGTATGTATGTAATAAAATTATACTTTCACGGTGTGTGTGTCTTGTGTTTTTTTGGGTATTTTTTTAGTGGTAGTACTACAGGTACCAGCGGGCCCGTTTTTCCGCCGCATGCTGGTACTTGTGGTTCTCCAAGTACCAGCATGCGGGGGAGGCTTGCTGGGACTTGTAGTACTGCTACTAAAAACAATATCTTTTATTTTACAACAAAGGCTATCAGCCCTCCCATCCGCAGCCCATTGGATGGGGGGGGACAGCCTCGGGCTTCACCCCTGGCCCTTGGGTGGCTGGGGGGGGGGGACCCCTTGATTGAAGGGGTTCCCACTCCCCCAGGGTACCCCGGCCAGGGGTGACTAGTTGGATTTTTGATGCCACGGCCGCAGGGCGCTGTATAAAAGTGACCCCCGGCTGTGGCATTATCTGTCCAGCTAGTGGAGCCCGGTGCTGGTTTTAAAAATACGGGGGACCCCTACTCTTTTTGTCCCCTGTATTTTTGGGACCAGGACCAGGCGCAGAGCCCGATGCTGGTTGCTTAAATATGGGGGAACCCCTGTCATTTTTTTCCCCATATTTCTGCAACCAGGATCGGCTCAAAGAGCCCGAGGCTGGTTATGCTTAGGAGGGGGGACCCCACGCAATTTTTTTGGCAAAAATAAGCACTTTCCCACCCCTTCCCACTGATATACATGCACGGATCTCATGGATCCCTGCATGCATCTCAAATCACGGAAAAAAAAAGCAGGTCTGTTTTTTTTAGGACTTTTTTACGAGTTGTAATTTTTCACGGCAGTGTTTTGTGTTTTTTTGCTTTGCACTTCTTAGTAAATGACCGAGATTCATATCTAAACAGGCGTAATTTGACCGATGGTGTATTCATTCGTAATTTTTTACCTGAACTAGCAAAAAATTACGAATGCCCTCATCACTGCCGTGATTAGTGTTTAGTAAATGACCGAGATTAACCGAGATGACACTTTGAAGAAAAAACGGCATCTCGGTCAAAATCGGGAGCTTAGTAAATATACCCCAAGGTCTGTGTAGGACTCCTCAAAGTACAGTATGTGTACAACTCTATCTCTGGTGCTAAAACTGCAAGCATGTTAAAATCACCCACAGATGATAACTCAATGAACGATGTCGGTGACAGGAACTGCTGACAATGACATCACAGCTGGATGGGAAAATTCAAATGCTCACCTAGTTGTGATGTATGGCCCAACATACAGATGTTATAGACAAAGTGTGATCACAATTCATGCGCCAATCAAGCAGCCCGTATTCAAGTGGTATCAAGCATTAACAACACTTATAAACTGAACAAAGAAGATGGTAATTACCACAACAGATCACAGGTGCTCTCAATCCATGAGTCATTTGTTTAAAAAACACCCAAATCAATAATTACGGTGTTGAAAACTCTTAAGAAATAACATATAACACAAACATAGTGTAATACTGTTTTAGAATATGAAACACTGGAAAAGATTAAAAATAGACTCGTACCCAGACTAGGGGCAATATTTACTAATATTCGTGTTTTGGCCGTTTTGAAGGGTGTTTGAACTCGAATGGTATCGGGTGCATTTTACTGCAACTTTTTGAATCCTGATACGATCATTCACTAAGCTGCCGAGTTTTGCACATTCGTTTTTTCCGATGTCGATGTGATTCGTAATATCAGCCAGTGTTTTACGGGAGTGATGAGTAAAACACTGCCTGAAAAAACACAAGGAATCCCGGCCGGATCTGTGAGATCCGTGCAGGGCTTCATTGTGTACCTTAAAAAGTTGATTAAAGTCTTTAAAAACCTGAAAAAAATTGCGTGGGGTCCCCCCTCCTAAGCACAACCAGCCTCGGGCTCTTTGAGCCGGTCCTGGTTGAAAAAATATGGTGAAAAAAATGACAGTGTCCCCCCCATATTTAATCAACCAGCACCGGGCTCTGCGCCTGGTCCTGGTTCCAAAAATACGGGGGACAAAAAGCGTAGGGGTCCCCCGTATTTCTGAAACCAGCACCGGGCTCCACTAGATGGGGAGATAATGCCACAGCCGGGGGACACTTTGATATCGGTCCCTGCGGCCATGCCATTAAAACCCCAACTAGTCACCCCTGGCCAGGGGTGAAGCCCGAGGCTGTCCCCCCCATCCAAGGGCGGCGGATGGGGGGCTGATAGCCAAGTGTGAAATAGTGAATATTGTTTTTAGTAGCAGTACTACAAGTCCCAGCAAGCCTCCCCGCAAGCTGGTACTTGGAGAACCACAAGTACCAGCATGCGGTGGAAATGTAGTACTACTACTAAAATAATACCCCAATAAAAACAGGACACACACACCGTGACAGTACAACTTTATTACATACATTCACACCAACATACACACATACTTACCTATGTTCCCACGAGGCTCGGTCCTCTTCTCCATGTAGAATCCTATGGGTACCTGTGAAAAAAATTATACTCACATAATCCAGTGAAGAATCCGGCCTTTGAATAATCCACGTATTTGGCAAAAAAAAAAAAATGCAAACCCGACCACGCACTGAAAGGGGTCCCATGTTTACATGGGATCCTGGCAGTCGGGTCCCCGACTGCCAGGATCCCCCCTGACTCCTGTCAAAGAGGGTCCCTTCAGCCAATCAGGGAGCGCCACGTTGTGGCACCCTCCTGATTGGCTGTGTGCTCCTGTAGTGTCTGTCAGGCAGCACACGGCAGTGATACAATGTAGCGCCTATGCCCTCTATTGTAGCCAATGGTGGGAACTTTGCGGTCAGCGGTGAGGTTACTTTCGGTCAACCGCTGACCGCAAAGTTCCCACCATTGGCTACAATGGAGCGCATAGGCGTTACATTGTATCACTGCCGTGTGCTGCCTGACAGACACTACAGGAGCACACAGCCAATCAGGAGGGTGCCACATCGTGGCGCTCCCTGATTGGCTGAAGGGACCCTCTTTGACAGGAGTCAGGGGGGGTCCTGGTAGTCGAGGAAAGGGGTCCCATGTGTAAACATGGGACCCCTTTCAGTGCGTGGTCGGGTTTGCATTGTTTTTTTTAGCCAAGTAGGTGGATTATTCAAAGGACGGATTCTTCACTGGATTATGTGAGTATAATTTTTTTCACAGGTACCCCTAGGATTCTACATGGAGAAGAGGAAGGACCGAGCCTCGTGGGAACATAGGTAAGTATGTGTGTATGTTGGTGTGCATGTATGTAATAAAGTTGTACTGTCACGGTGTGTGTCCAGTTTTTATTGGGGTATTTTTTTAGTAGTAGTACTACAGGTACCAGTGGGACCGGTTTTCCACCGCATGCTGGTACTTGTGGTTCTCCAAGTACCAGCTTGCGGGGAGGCTTGCTGGGACTTGTAGTACTGCTACTAAAAACAATATTCACAATTTCACACTTGGCTATCAGCCCCCCATCCGCCGCCCTTGGATGGGGGGGACAGCCTCGGGCTTCACCCCTGGCCCTTGGGTGGCTGGAGGGGGGAACCCCTTGATTGAAGGGGTCCCCACTCCTCCAGGGTACCCCGGCCAGGGGTGACTAGTTGGGGTTTTAATGGCACGGCCGCAGGGACCGATATCAAAGTGTCCCCCGGCTGTGGCATTATCTCCCCAGCTAGTGGAGCCCAGTGCTGGTTTCAGAAATACGGGGGACCCCTACGCTTTTTGTCCCCCGTATTTTTGGAACCAGGACCAGGCGCAGAGCCCGGTGCTGGTTGATTAAATATGGGGGAACCCCTGTCATTTTCCCCCCCATATTTTTTCAACCAGGACCGGCTCAAAGAGCCCGAGGCTGGTTATGCTTAGGAGGGGGGACCCCACGCAATTTTTTTCCCCGTTTTAACACTAAACAGACCCTTTCCCATAGATAACCATGCACAGATCTCACTGATCCATGCATGGTTATCCAAACTCGACTGGAAAAAGCAGGTCTATTTTATTGCTGCTTTTTTTAACGAATCGAAAAAAACCAGACCCGCACTTGAGCACTCAGAAACTAACACCCAAATACGAATGAATAGTGAATGCCCGTATTCTATGAAATAACAGCCGCGTTTGACCGATGGTCTATTCATTCGTATTTATGAACGTTGTCATTCAAACCATTACGAATAGTCCAAACACTGCCGAGATTGGTGCTTAGTGAATTCCCGGATTGGGACTTAGAAAAAAAAACACAAATCGGCCAAACTCGGATTTTTAGTAAATACTGGCCTAGGAGTCAGTTAGAAGTAGACAAATAGCGCTTTGTGGGGGAGCGGGCCACCAGTGTGGTTTGTCCCAATCCTTCTCAGCTTCTTATGGATGAATTCTCTCCATCCACAATATTCATGTAGGCAAAAAGAAATCTTCGAATAATGTGATACTATTTTTATTCAAACAAGACAACGTGTATAAAAACTTTTAGACATGTGGACTCTCACCAAATTCTATGGTCTACAGATGGAAGTAGACATAAGCGCATTAGATAATTCCTGCCAGGCGTCCCCGGGAGTCGTCATCAGCAGCCAGGTAAGTTGTCCACATGTCCTCCCGTTACCTCCACCAACGCTTTTCGATAACCTAATGTTATCTTTTTCAGGGTGTTGAAGGTAGCTATGCATAAGGGGTATTTATACCTCACCTACTCAAATCAATTATTACAAACAGATATACCTAATACCAGACATGGATCCACTATTATCTAAAATCCCTATGTAAAACAAAGAAGAATGAAGTCCACATATTCCATTTCCTGAGGTCGATATGGATAGCCAAATTTCCGTGCAGCCTGTTCCCGGGAGAATTACATCGGCATCACTGGCCGCGTGTATGTTACTTCCGGTGGAAGGCGGATGTCGCATAATCCACTCCGCTCGTCAGCGCTATTGGAACCCGGAAGTCCTCCAAACAGAAATGCAATGTCCGTGCGTTCCAATGTGGTAAAGCCGCATGGCCGGAAGTCAATAGTTCCTTATGTTTGTCTCCCTCAATTTTATAGATGTGAGATCAATGTTAGTTCCTTAATGGCTCGCCGCTCCGTATATATGGCAATACACAGTCGCCTTCATTTTATTGGAGGTAGTCCATATATTATGTCCAGAATAAAAACAGGAAGGGTAAAATAGAATTATAATACAGTACAAAGAATCAATATAAAAAACATGAAATAAAACCAGTAATAAATATCATAAAAACAATGTGGTTTCAAAATCTTTGTTAAGACCAGAGGGCTCTAAAGTTTTATACATGAAAATTTGCTCCTGAGGAAGCTGGCGGTGACCTAGTCCAGCGAAACGCGTTGAGCTACAAAGCTATATCCTTTTTTGACCACGGGCATTTCAAACCACCATCTGGAATTATCTGGCAAAATTTGGACTTTAAACCCTCCAGGATCCATATCATCATTTTCCATCTGAAGTCTCTACTATTCCCCTGCTGCTATTGGACCTCGATTTGCTATTGAGAACCAAGGGGACCTTCATCTGAGACCATGGTAATATCCATATCTGAAATTATATGAGGATACCTTGGAGGACTGAGTTCTAGCCAGAATACCAGTATTTACTGCCTAATGAAAATACAAGTGGTCATAGGATAAACTGAGTGACTCTCAATTGAATAATTTTAATTACCCTCTTGATATTACATCAGCTATTTTTATTTATTCCCCATCATTCATATTATTTAATAAATGTTTTATTTTATTTTTTAATTGATACCATTGTTTCCGTTCTTTCATTTTGGAGATTCAGCCGGCGCCAGTATATTTTTTTCTGTTTTATACATGAAAATTAATTGCATTTCATTCTTTGCCAATTTCTTATGTAAATCTCCACCTCTAATGTCAGGTTTAAATTTTTTTTTTTCTTCCCTCGGGACACCTGGCAGGAATTATCTAATGCGCTTATGTCTACTTCCATCTGTAGACCATAGAATTTGGTGAGAGTCCACATGTCTAAAAGTTTTTATACATGTTGTCTTGTTTGAATAAAAAATAGGATTTTAATACCTACCGGTAAATCCTTTTCTCTTAGTCCGTAGAGGATGCTGGGGATGCTTCAAGAACCATGGGGTATAGACGGGATCCGCAGGAGACATGGGCACTTTAAGACTTAAAAAGGGGTGTGAACTGGCTCCTCCCTCTATGCCCCTCCTCCAGACTCCAGTTATAGGAACTGTGCCCAGGGAGACGAACATTTAGAGGAAAAGGATTTATTTAATTTTTAAACTAAGGTGAGACACATACCAGCTCACACCTCAACACGCCGTACAACATTGCATTCAACAACAACGCATGCAACGGCATGACCAACATCAGCCACAGACTGACTGAACTTAACTCAACACGAGTATAACCATAACCAAACTGCAGAAACAGCCCGCACTGGGACGGACGCCCAGCATCCTCTACGGACTAAGAGAAAAGGATTTACCAGTAGGTATTAAAATCCTATTTTCTCATACGTCCTAGAGGATGCTGGGGATGCTTCAAGAACCATGGGGTTTATACCAAAGCTGTAGAATGGGCGGGAGAGTGCGGATGACTCTGCAGCACCGATTGACCAAACAAGAGGTCCTCCTCAGCCAGGGTATCAAACTTGTAAAACTTCACAAAGGTGTTTGATCCTGACCAAGTAGCAGCTCGGCAAAGCTGTAATGCTGAGACCCCCCAGGCAGCTGCCCAGGACGAGCCCACCTTTCTGGTAGAATGGGCTTTCACCGATTTTGGTAACGGCAATCCTGCCGTAGAATGAGCCTGCTGAATTGTATTACAGATCCAGCGCGCAATAGTCTGCTTGGAAGCAGGAGCCCCAATCTTATTGGGAGCCCAGAGAACAAACAGAGCCTCTGTTTTACTAATCTGCGCCATTCTGGCGACATAGATTTTCAAAGCTCTAACCACATCGAGAGACTTCGATTCCGTCAAGGCGTCAGTAGCCACTGGCACCACAATAGGCTGGTTTACGTAAAATGATGAAACCACTTTTGGCAGAAATTGCTGAGGAGTTCTCAACTCCGCTCTATCAGCATTGAAGATTAAATAGGGGCTTTTGTGAGACAAAGCCGCCAACTCAGACACCTGCCTTGCGGATGCCAAGGCCAACAACCTGACTACTTTCCAAGTAAGGAATTTTAACTCAACCTTACTCAAAGGTTCAAACCAATGAGATTGCAGGAACTGCAATACCACATTAAGATCCCACGGTGCCAAAGGAGGCACAAATGGAGGTTGGATGTGCAGCACGCCCTTCACGAAGGTCTGAACTTCTGGAAGGGAGGCCAATTCTTCCTGAAAGAAGATTGATAAGGCCGAAATTTGTACTTTAATGGAGCCTAACTTTAGGCCCGCATCCACACCTGCTTGCAAAAAATTGAGCAAACGCACCAGCTGAAATTCTTCCGTAGGAGCCTTCTTGGATTTACACCAAGA
Organism: Pseudophryne corroboree; assembly: GCF_028390025.1. Lineage (NCBI taxonomy): Eukaryota > Metazoa > Chordata > Amphibia > Anura > Myobatrachidae > Pseudophryne > Pseudophryne corroboree. Next base: position 415,432,450 of record NC_086444.1, on the reverse strand, counting down.
CACATATTTCCTCCAAATACGGTGGTAATGCTTTGCCGTTACTTCTTTTCTAGCCTGAAGAAGTGTGGGAATGACTTCACTGGGAATACCCTTTCGGGCTAGGATTTGGCGTTCAACCGCCATGCCGTCAAACGCAGCCGCGGTAAGTCTTGATACATGCATGGTCCTTGTTGTAACCGGTCCTCCCATAGAGGAAGAGGCCATGGCTCTTCTATGAGCAACTCCTGAAGATCTGGACACCAGGCCCTTTTTGGCCAATCCGGAACAATGAGTATTGCCTGAACCCTTGTTTTTCTTATAATCTTTATCACCTTTGGAATGAGTGGAAGAGGAGGGAACACATAGACCGACGGAAACACCCACGGTGTCACTAGGCATCCACCGCTATTGCTTGAGGGTCCCTCGACCTGGAACAATATCTCTGAAGTTTCTTGTTGAGGCGAGACGCCATCATGTCTATTTGAGGAATTCCCCAATGACTTGTCACTTCTGCAAAGACCTCTTGATGAAGACCCCACTCTCCTGGATGGAGATCGTGTCTGCTGAGTAAGTCTGCTTCCCAGTTGTCCACTCCTGGAATGAAGACTGCTGACAGAGCGCTTGCATGTCTTTCCGCCCAGCGAAGAACTTTCGTGGCCTCTGCCATCGCCGCTCTGCTCTTTGTTCTGCCCTGGCGGTTTATGTACGCCACTGCTGTTATGTTGTCTGACTGAATCAAGACGGGCAGACAGCGAAGAAGATGTTCTGCTTGCAGAATGCCGTTGTAAATGGCCCTTAATTCCAGAATGTTTATGTGCAGACAAGCTTCCTGGCTTGACCATTTTCCCTAAAAGTTTATCCCCTGTGTGACTGCTCCCCAGCCTCGGAGGCTTGCATCTGTGGTCACCAGGATCTAATCCTGAATCCCGAACCTGCGTCCCTCCAGAAGGTGAGAACTGTGCAGCCACCACAGAAGGGAGATCCTGGTCCTGGAAGATAGGGTTATTTTCCGGTGCATGTCCAGGTGAGACCCGGACCACTTGTCCAACAGGTCCCACTGAAACACCCTGGCATGGAACCTGCCATACGGAATGGCCTCGTAGGCCGCCACCATCTTCCCCAGCAACCGAGTGCATTGAAGAATTGACACTCTTGCCGGTTTCAGAATCTGTTTTACCATGTTCTGTATTTCCAGAGCCTTTTCCACTGGAAGAAAAACTCTCTGTAATTCTGTATCCAGAATCATACCCAGGAACGACAGCCGTGTCGTCGGTACCAACTGTGATTTTGGCAAGTTTAGGAGCCAACCATGTTGTTGCAGAATCGTCAGTGAGAGCGCAACATTTTTCAGCAATTGCTCCTTGGATCTCGCCTTTATGAGGAGATCATCCAAGATCGGGATAATTGTGATTCCCTGCTTGCGCAGGAGAACCATCATTTCCGCCATAACCTTGGTGAAAATCCTCGGAGCCGTGGACAGACCAAACGGCAACGTCTGAAATTGGTAATGACAATCCTGAACAGCAAATCTCAGGTATGCATGATGTGGAGGATATATGGGAATGTGTAAGTAGGCATCCTTTATGTCGACTGACACCATAAAATCCCTCTCCTCCAGACTGGAAATCACTGCTCGGAGAGATTCCATCTTGAACTTGAATCTTTTTAGAAAGAAATTGAGGGATTTTAGGTTCAGAATCGGTCTGATGGAGCCATCCGGCTTTGGGACCATGAACAGACTCGAATAAAAGCCTTCCCCCTGTTGTGACGGGGGCACCGTGACAATTACTTGATTTTGACACAGCTTCAGTATTGCAGCGCATACTACCTCCCTTTCTAGAAGAGAAGCTGGCAAGGCCGATTTGAAAAATCGGTGAGGGGGCACGTCATGAAACTCTGATTTGTACCCTTGGGTTACTATTTCTAATATCCAAGGATCCAGGTCCGAGTGCACCCAGACCTGACTGAAGAGTTTGAGACGTGCCCCCACCGGTGCGGACTCCCGCAGAGGAGCCCCAGCGTCATGCGGTGGATTTGGTAGAAGCCGGAGAGGACTTCTGCTCCTGGGAACTTGCCACAGCCTGTGAACTTTTTCCTTTTCCTCTTCCTCTCGCAGCAAGGAAGGAGGACCCTCGTCCTTTTTTGTATTTATTGGGCCGAAAGGACTGCATCTGATAGTGGGGCGTTTTCTTTTGTTGTGCAGGAACATAAGGTAAAAATTATGACTTACCTGCGGTAGCCGTAGATACCAGGTCAGTGAGGCCGTCACCAAACAAGACACTACCGTTAAACGGTAGAGACTCCATAGTCTTCTTAGAGTCAGCGTCAGCATTCCATTGATGAATCCACAATGCCCTCCTAGCCGATACTGCCATGGCATTGGCCCTTGATCCCAAAAGGCCAATATCCCTTGCAGCTTCTTTTTAATATGCTGCAGCGTCCCTGATATGACCCAGAGTCAAAATCACGCTATCCCTGCCTAGGGTATCTATCTCAGATGACAAGTTATCTGCCCACGTTTCAATAGCGTTACTCACCCATGCCGAAGCAACGGCAGGCCTGAGTAGCGAACCCGTAGTGACATAAATGGATTTTAGTGTATTTTCGTGCTTACGACACCCTTTAGGGCTGCCATGTCAGGAGACGGAAGCGCCACCTTTTTGGACAGACGCGATAGAGCTTTGTCCACCGTGGGGGTTGACTCCCACTTTTCCCTGTCCCCAGAGGGAAACGGATATGCCACTGTAATTCTTTTGGGAACCTGTACCTTCTTGTCATGATTTTCCCAAGCCTTTTCAAAAAGAGCGTTCAGTTCATGAGAGGGAGGAAACGTTACCTCAGGTTTCTTTCCTTTATACATACAGACCCTAGTATCAGGAACAGCAGGGTCCTCTGTGATATGCAATACTTCTTTTATCGCCACAATCATGTACTGAATGCTCTTAGCCAGTTTAAGATTTAATCTGGCATCACTATAGTCGACACTGAAATCAGAGTCCGTGTTGGTATCTGTATATGCTATCTGGGTAAATGCACGTTTCTGTGTCCCCGAAGGGGTCTGAGCTTGTGACAATGCATCCTCAATGGATTTCCTCCATGTCTGGTTCTTAGACTCAGATTTATCTAATCTCTTAGTCAACCGAGCCACATTTGCATTCAAAACACTCAACATATTTACCCAATCAGCCGTCGACGGTGTCGACACGGTCACTCTCACAGTCTTTTCTGTCCCCACTCCAGCCTCCTTCTGGGAAGAGCACTCAGCGTACCGACACCCACAACCACACTGGGGCTATAGGAGACAGACCCACAGCAAAGCCTGTTAGAGAAACACAGAGGGAGTTCTGCCAGCTCACAACCCAGCGCCTGTCCCGGTTCTGAAGCGAGTAATATACTGCCCAGACCTATTAGCGCTTTTAATTTCAACAAATTAGCACCAAATCTCTTGTGCCCCCCCGTTTTGCACCCTGTTACTTGTACAGTAGTGTGGGAGGCAGGCTCAGTGTCTCTGCAGCTTCTGTGAAGAGAAAATGGCGCTGGTTAGAGCTGTGAGGGCTAAGCCACGCCCCCTTAATGGTGCGCTTCAGTCCCGCTTAATTTCACATATTTATACTGGTGGGGGTCTGTAATTAGTGCCCAGGCACTGTATACGCTCTTGCCAGTCGCTATTTGAGGATTTATGCTACCCAGGGTGCCCCCCTGCACTCTGCACCCTGCAGTGCCATTCTGTACGTGGGAGCATGGCGCGCAGCGCGACCGCTGCGCGGTACATCAAAAGCCGTCACTGAAATCTTCTGCCATCACTGAAGTCTTCTGATCTTCTTTTACTCACCCGGCTTCTGACTTCTGGCTCTGCAAGGGGGTTGACGGCGCGGCTCCGGGAATGAGCATCTAGGCGTACCTAGCGATCAGACCCTCTGGAGCTAATGGTGTCCAGTAGCCTAAGAAGCAGAGCCTTGAAACTCACAGAAGTAGGTCTGCTTCTCTCCCCTCAGTCCCACGATGCAGGGAGCCTGCTGCCAGCAGGTCTCCCTGAAATTAATAAACCTAACAAAAGTCTTTTTTCTGAGAAACTCTGGAGAGCTCCTCAGTGTGCATCCAGTCTCACTGGGCACAGAATCTAACTGGAGTCTGGAGGAGGGGCATAGAGGGAGGAGCCAGTACACACCCCTTTTTAAGTCTTAAAGTGCCCATGTCTCCTGCGGATCCCGTCTATACCCCATGGTTCTTGAAGCATCCCCAGCATCCTCTAGGACGTATGATAAATAGTATTACACTCTTCGAAGCTCTCTTTTTGACTACATGAATATTTTGGATGGGTTATCTGGAGAGGAGTCTTCATCCATAAGGAGCTGAGAAGGATTGGGACAAACCACACTGGTGGCCCGCTACCCCACAAAGCGCTATTTGTTTACTTCTAAGTAGACTACTAGTCTGGGTATGAGTCTATTTTTAATCTTTTCCAGTGTTTCATATTTTAAAACAGTATTACACTATTTTTGTGTTATATGTTATTTCTTAAGGGTTTTCAACACCGTAATTATCGATTTGGGTACTTTTTAAACAAATTACTTGTGATCACACTTTGTCTATAAGATTGTTTTCTTCACCTTGTTGATTACAAACTGTTCTGCCAGAATGTTTCGTAACAGGTGTCAAAGTCAGAAAAATGTCTCAATGCACGTTGCCATATTTGCACCGCACACTGGTCCGTGCTGCGCATGCGTACGCTCTCCCGTGGAAGCGCATACCCGCAATAGCGTGCACTCGCACGCGCAGTATGCGCATTTACGGTAGAGTTTATGTGATCGTAGCGTGCGACTCATTAGTTACAAATGTTCACAATTAATGTAGTTTATAGATCATGATCCCTTTGATAGTTTCTGTAAGTTTGGTTAAAGTATAATGTCCCAGAGCTGAGGAATCCCTCTTTGCATCGTACGAAGGGTTTAACAGGAATCATACAGCAGTGTTTGGTACCCATCGGAAGAGTATTTGATTAGCAATATTCCGGTGTTGGTTTGGAGCGTATTAATCGCTCGTGCGAATAGTTATGGACATAAGAAGTTTATGTCCATTTCTATGATTTGCACATACTCAGGTATGCGGCGGGAAACCCAGTTTCCCACCCACCTGAGCTGTTGGAAATCGTCACAGCCCACCTGTATGAATCACCCTATGACCTTTTGTTATGATGCAGGGCCGAATTCCTTCGGCCAATGGACAATGGGATTGTAGGACCAGGAGATTGCATTGTGTGTGGAGCATAAATAGGCAGGCCGACCGCATCCAGCTCTCACTCTCTCATCAACGGTTATCTGCTGATAATCGGGAGCTGGATATCGAGGCGCTGGCGATCATACCCTTTGTGCGTAAGTTCTCTCCATAATCATTGTCTTTCTGCGAGCCAATCTCTCTCTCTCTCTCTATCTCTCTCTCTCCTCTTTTTCTCTTAAATACCTTATAGTATTATAGTATTGTATCGTATTGCATTTAGGTCAGTGTAGTATTGTCTTTTTGTATTTATTGTTTAGTTCTGTGGTTAGGAAGTCTCTGTTATATTGTAGTGTATCATATGTACTGTTATCCCCTTTTACAAGTATTCTAGATATAATACAGTTAATAGGCCTTGGAAACCTAAACCAGTATCTGTGTATTTCCTATAGTGATAAGTGTTCATTTGAGCGTCGGTGACGCTCATGCAGCTTTGTAGATAGTCAGGTTCCACAAGGTTGCACTTACACCCTGTACTCACATTAAGGTATTCAGTGTATTTCATCGGTATAAGGTTTAACATAAAGGTATAGTGTTGTGAGCGTCTGCATCGCTGGTGACCTCCTCGTGGTCTCTAGCGTACGCTACGTTACAGCGAATCTTTCCCCTAGACATAACCAATAACGTGTCCTGTGATCACTGGGCCGTGAGCGAACGTGACGCTTGAGCGTCTCGCCTACGGCTGAGCGATCGTTACGCAAATAGCGTATCATTACGGTATTTCTTAAGTAAGCAGCGTACAGTGTTCTTAGCTTCATAAGGGTTGATTATACGACAAAGGAATTTAGCATTGTCAATTGCGGGCTCGTCCGGTCCTTTTCACATCTGCACTAGGTAGCTCAGCGGACATTATCCCTCCAGCAAAGGGTGGGAGGTTGTCTCATAGTGCTGGCGGGATAAGCGTCTGCTTCGCTTAGGTAAAGAGTGCTGAAGGAATCCGGTAACCGGAAGTAAGAACAAAACGCTTGTGTCTTTTAAAACTGTTTATTTTTTTTGTCTTGCGTACGCATACATTTATCTGCATTTCTGTTTCATTTTCGTATATCACTATTCCTGTTTGCCAATTTTTTATAGTTGATAGAAAGTGCTAAAAAGAGATTTGCTGTTATTTAAAAGTAGAGGTAATAGTTAAAGTATAGAACAAACACACGGTTTGTCTGAGATACAAGGCAGTCAGTGTGGATTGCGGTAGATGATCAGGGATCATCTACATTGATAAATAAATATATTGTGTTACGGTGGATCCTTTGCATTGCGTACACGTGTCGCTAACAAAGACTAGCGTACGCAATCCAAAAGGCAGACGCACGCAGCGTTCATTACGCAACGTAGCGTCTGGTTACGCCCACGTAGCCCAAGTCACGAAAAGTTGAATTAGCGCAAAGCGATAATTAGCGCAAAAGCGATAAGTAACGCACAGCGGTAGATAACGCGACGCGGTAAATAACGCAAATCTATTTTTTTGGAAAATCTGAAATTTAGTTTAACAGATCCTGCTCCTAATTGGTAACACTTTTGGCCTGAAGACAATTTCTGCGCAGAAATAGATATAGAAACAAAGTGTACATGTGTTGAGTGAGTGTGTTTGTATACAAAAGTTTATATAACTTTAAGGTGGAACCAAAAGGAAAGTCGGGTACTCGTCAAGGAACATACGTGTAAGTGACATATACGGTGGCCAGGGAGGCATCCCTGGTTAAATAATATTTGAGCATTAGAGTATAGCGGACCATAAGGTAACAAGACCAGGAGGTCATAAGGAATAAGACCAGGAGGTCGTAAGGTAAAAGGTCCGCTATAAAAGTCCAGTGGCACAACGCCTGGGGTGTTGGTGCAGAACCCATATAGGCCATAAGCTCTTGCTGAAGGAATCGCGGCCGGAAACATCGATTCCATTGGTCTTTCAGTACATGACAAATAGTGCTCGTGTACTGAACGATTGGACCACACGTAATTGTGTGCAGTAGTTAGTAATCTGACCTAAATACCATTAGAGTAAAGTGGTCACAAACGCTATTTGTACATTCTGACGTGATTTGTGTAATTTTTTATTTTTGGAAGGGAAGTTCGCTGGTCACTCAGGAACTATCTAACAACCCCAACTTTACTGGAAAGAGTAAGTGTCCTGCGGGTAACCCTCATATGTTCCAGTAAACTGAAGGTTCCATAGGGGCCCTGTATCGAGTACGCTGGCATCATAACGGTGTTTACAGGTCGTATTGGTCGAGGTGGGCGAGTGAGTGGGGTACTCGGTAAACCGCCACCGCCGGCCTACTGTGGAGTAATTTGGTTGTCTGAAAAGGCTTGCTGAAAACCTTGATACAGAAAATCCAAGGAGGATTAAGCAACACCTACAGACTATGGGGGCCAGTTGCTCAGGTAGGGGGCGATCAACCCTGGTTCAGGTTGATTCTGTGAACCGACCAGTTGGGTCGGCACGATATGTAATGTGTGAAAAATATGGAATTCACACCGAATCTTTATGTGATGAATGGGAGAGAATGACTGTACAAGACAGGGACAAGTTCCCAAGAATAGGTAGCTTCAGTCCAGAGGTGTTACAAAATTTAAGGAGGAGGATATGTCTCGTAAAATCAGCAAAGAGACGAATTCAGCATCATGATTATTTACAGTTATGGCACCAGGAAGGTGAGATACAGAGAGGTTTGGCTCTGGCGGCGGGATCTGGGGCAGTCAGGAAGTTGATTGCCACAGCTCCTCCCCCACCATACATTGCAGGAGAGAAGTTGATTGCGGAGAGAAACGCACTGGGTTGTAAAACACAAACTCTTAGTAACACTGTAAATGTTAATGATGTTAACCAAATAACTCATGCAAGTATTAACCCGTGCAAGATGTACCCTGTTTTGAACCTTCCTCAGGAGTGTGATCAAGAAGACGATTCAGCAACAATTTCAGCTCTCTCTCTTGCAGCCACCATAGCAGAGACCACAGTAGGCACAGCGACACCCACGAGATTAGTGAAAGCCCCTAGCGGAGGGATAGGTGAGGTCGTGTCAACGGGTAAGTACGGCACCATGCACTACACTGAAACAATTGTACCACAACAAGCTGTAGAATCTACACAGGAAGAGGCTGTTAGAATTGCTCCTGTAAGGGTAATAGCAGTTCCCAATGGAAAAACAGATGTGTCTGGAGCCACTCCCATAAGGAACATTGCCATGTACACTCCATTTTCCAGAATGGAATTAAGAACAATAGTGTCCGAATTTCCTGACCCCAGGAAGGATTTAGTTGCTAGCCAAAAATACATCAGGGATTTAGGTAACACGGTAGAACCCAACAACAAGGATTGGCAGATACTGCTAAGAGCTTGTTTACCTTCCAATGTTGATGCAACTCAGTTTTTAGCTGATTGTGCATTGGATAAAGATGTACCGCTTACAGACGTGTACAATAAGGATAATGTAAAAAGGATAAATTTACAGCTAAAGGAGTATTTCCCTGCCGTTGTTAAATGGAATAAAATATTTTCCATTAAGCAAAAGGAGTCCGAAACGGCAATAGAATATTTTCACCGGGCACTATTAGAAATGGCAAAGTACACTGGTATAGAAGACATAAAGACCAACCCAAACCATCGAGAAGTAGCAGTATCTGTACTGATGGATGGTTTGAAAGAAACATTAAAAGCTAGGGTACAGACCACGCAGCCATGTTGGCGAGGTCTGTCAGTGTCCACCCTGAGAGAGGCTGCTATTGATCACGACAGAAATATCACTAGGCACAGGGAGTCGCAAAGTGATAAGTTGATGTCCGTAAGTATACAGGCGCTGACCACAAGGCAGCCTGCGTATGTACCACCGAATCCTGTGGGTAAGGCAAGTGTAATAACATGTTTTTCTTGTAACAAACCAGGACATTTTGCACGAGACTGTAGAGTAAGAAATGTACAAAGATCTTTTCAACCCCCTAGACAACAACACCACACACGACATTGGGAGCAGGGTCCACGGAGGCGGAGTTTTGAGCCACATACAGGGGAAACAAAAAGATATCCCCCACACAGAGATTGGCATGCCTCTGGTAGTTCCCAGCTAACTCCCTCACAAGTAGTTGCTGCCAGCGGGATTCAGGGAGGTCAGCATACCCAATAGGGGTGTGGCCATACCTGTAATCTGCAACCAGTTAAATTGATTGCCAGTCTTGGAAGCGAACCAGAGATTGCAATCAATGTAGCCGGTAAAACTTTAAACTTTCTTGTAGACACAGGGGCGGCCAAGTCAGTGATCAATTCGACAGTGGGCATGAGAACCACTGGTAGGACAGTTCCAGCCATAGGAGTAACAGGAGTAGTCCAGCACTACCCTGTTAGCAAACCAGCCGAGATTACAATAGGGCCTTTGCATACCAAGCATTCCTTTTTGCTGGCTGCATCGGCACCGACCAATCTCCTGGGAAGAGACTTACTATGTAAAATGGGTTGCGTCATTTATTGTACTCCTGAAGGTGTATTCTTGGACATCCCTGAGAATCACGCTCAGGAAGTACGAGACATGTTAGACTCCCCATCAAAATTAATGTCACATTCCATTATGACAAATAGGAATCCATCCCAAGTAGAAGAGATGACATCTCAGATACCAGAGTCGCTTTGGACAAAAGATGGACAGGACACTGGATTAATGGCAAATGTAGCTCCAGTAGTTGTACAAGTAAAAGATGGTAGGATAGCTCCAAAAATCCCACAGTATCCTCTGAAGCCAGAGGTGGAGTTAGGAGTTTTCCCGGTAATAGAGCGCTTGCTACAACAGGGCATTCTAGTAAGAACGTCCAGCACAGCAAATAGTCCCATCTTCCCTGTTAAAAAGAGTGGGGGGAGGGGTTACAGGCTAGTGCAGGATCTAAGGGGGATTAACAAAATAGTTGAGAGTCAGTTCCCCGTAGTGCCTAATCCAGCTGTCATCCTAATGCAAATTCCTCCCACTGCCAAATTTTTCACTGTTATTGACCTCTGCTCCGCTTTCTTTTCGGTACCTCTGCACCCTGACAGCCAATATTTGTTTGCATTCACATACAGAGGAGTCCAATATACGTGGACTCGGTTACCCCAAGGTTTCATAGATAGTCCAAGTATATTTTCTCAGGCTTTGCATGATTGTTTACAGTCTTTCCAACCGGAAAGTGGATCAGTGTTGATACAGTACGTGGATGATCTACTGCTGTGTTCTGATTCATTGGAGGCATCCCTGAAGGATACGAAACAGCTCCTGTTTCATCTTTCAGACACAGGTCACAAGGTTTCCAAAGACAAGTTGCAATTATGCCAGACTAAGGTAAAATATTTGGGACACTGTCTAACACAAGGACTGAGACACCTGACCGCTGATAGAATCCAAGCCATTAGAGACATGACACTGCCACAAACCCAGCAACAGATCAGGACGTTTTTAGGAATGTGTGGGTATTGCCGTAATTGGATCCCAGGGTTTTCCATATTAGCGCTACCTTTGCAGGAAATGGTCTCTTCAAACAAACCTGATCGGATTTCGCATACAGACGAATCTGAAACAGCATTTGAGAGACTCAAACAGTGCCTAACGCAGGCACCAGCACTAGGTATGCCAGACTATGGGAAACCCTTTGAACTATACGGAACAGAAAGTGCTGGGTGCGCAGCAGGTGTACTAACACAAAAACACGGTGATGCCAGCAGGCCAATTGCATACTACAGCGCGCAGCTAGACACGGTAGCGCGATCCCTCCCTACATGCTTGCGTAGCGTTGCAGCGATAGCATTGCTAGTGACGAAAAGCGAAGATGTCGTGCTAGGCCACAACCTCACAATCCATACACCACATGCGGTATCGGCCTTATTGAATTCTGCCCAAACCAGACATGTCTCATCAGCAAGGTTTACGAGATGGGAATTGGCATTAATGGCCCCAGTAAACATCACCATAAGGAGATGCAGCGCATTAAACCCTGCAACATTTCTCCCAGGTGTGCCTGGACAGGCACAAAGGGTGGGAGGTGAGAGTGATGGGGAAGGAGGATTTAATGCAAAGGAAGATACACATGATTGTATGGAATATTTGACCCAAAATTTTTCCGCAAGGCCTGACATCAGTGACAATCCACTAGAAGATGCAGAACTCACGTTCTACACGGACGGTAGTTGTCACAGACAGTCAGACTCGGGAGACTTGTGTACTGGATACGCAGTCGTAGATGACCAAGACACCATAGAAGCGGAACCGCTAGGCCCACCTCACTCAGCCCAGGTTGCTGAACTGGTCGCCCTAACCAGAGCATGTGAATTGGCTAAGGGTAAGTCTGCCAATATCTACACCGATTCTAGATACGCGTTCGGGGTAGTCCATGATTTCGGAGCGCTATGGCGTCTCAGAAATTTCATGACGGCAGCTGGTACACCGATAGCGCATGCAGCTCACATAAAAAGGCTTCTAACAGCGATACAGGAACCCGACAGAGTGGCTGTTATCAAATGTAAAGCACATACATATAGTCAAGACCCAGTATCCCTTGGTAACAGCCGAGCAGACGAAGCTGCAAAGCTTGCAGCTGCTACCCCCATACGGACAGACACCACACAACTGATGGTATTTAATACCATCAACACACAAAAGTTGTGTGAAATGCAGAATTTGTGTTCCACTCAGGAGAAGGCAGTCTGGAAGGCAAAGGGATATGGCCAGGAGTCCTCAGGGCTCTGGACGGATGGACATGGTAAACCAGTGGCCCCCAGGGCATACCTTCCGTGTCTGGCTGAAGCAGCTCACGGGCTGACTCATCTAGGCAAGGAGGGGATGTGCAAATTGGTAAGAGCATACTGGTGCGCCCCAGGATTCTCCTCTCATGCTAGTAAAAGAGCAATGTCATGCCTTACCTGTCTGAGAAAGAATATTGGAAAGGCAATACCTACAGAACCCTCCCATATCCCACCTGCCGGCGGCCCTTTCCAAGTAATACAAATTGACTTCATTCAATTACCCCCATGTAGAAATTTGAAATATGTACTTGTTTGCATAGATGTTTTCTCGAATTGGGTCGAGGCTTTTCCAGCAGCTACAAATACCGCTATGTTTACAGCTAAGAAAATTGTGCAGGAATTTGTATGTAGATATGGTATCCCTAGAATCATTGAAAGTGATAGGGGTACCCATTTTACAGGTGATGTCTTTCAAGGAATGTGTAAGTTGATGGGAATTGATAGTAAGCTGCACACTCCGTACCGTCCACAGGCGAGCGCGAAGGTCGAAAGAGTGAACAGCACTATTAAAAATAAATTGAGTAAAGTAATGGCAGAGACAGGATTGACGTGGCCAGAAGCTTTACCCATTGTTTTGTATAGTATCAGAACCACTCCCAGGTCCCCTCTTAATCTGTCTCCTTTTGAAATTCTGTTTGGTCGACAACCGCATGTCATGATTAACCCTCAGGATGATTTGAAATGTAACAATGAAGTAACTGTAAAATACTTAATTAATATGAGTAAGCAGTTGAGGAATCAAAATGATAATCTGAAGTTGGTGATTCCTGATTTACCAGATAGTAATTGTCATGACATTGAACCTGGGGATTATGTAATGATACGAAATTTTCTACGCTCAGGTTGTCTTATTGATAGATGGGAAGGACCATACCAGGTCTTATTGACTAGCACCACAGCATTGAAGGTTGCTGAGAGAGAGACTTGGGTCCATTCATCCCACTGCAAGAAGGTTGCTGATCCAGAGAAGTCCCGTGATAAGGAACAGACGGTAGAGGTTGTATCACTAGAGTGTCTGTTCCAGGAGGACTGAGGCGGCACCTGAGCCTTGAAGACCGAAAGCAGCTGTCGACTCCCCTCTCCCTTTTATTGTTTTCTCCACTTCCCATCCCCTCTCCTTTAAAATTTCTTTCTCCCCCTTCTCATTCTTCTCTATTTCCTCCTCAAAGATGGACTTGCCCCAAGAGACTGTGGTCCGGATTTTGATGTTAACCATGATGTTGACCAGAGCAGTCTGTTCCGGCGAGAGTACCATAGAGGTCGAAAGAGGTTCTGGAATGGGTTCCGATTATGATGATGGAGGCGTAGTTTTCCAAGATCAACCAAGCCAACAAGCAAAGGCGAGTATCAGAAAACGATCCGATAGAAGAAATTGTGATGGATTGTTAGCTGAGGAAAATTGTATCTGTAGGCTCTGTGATAATCTGGTTGAAGATGGATGCATAAAGAAATGCCAATCTAGTTTTAATATCCATATGGACCGGCATCCATTGAGTGACTATCACTCCTTAGTGGGTAACGTGTTAAACCAAACAGATTGTTGGGTATGCTCTCAAGTACCTCAGGGTCACAGTAAATCAGGGCTAGTACCATTTCCTTTAACGTTAGGGGAGGTACTTGAGCTAAGTGGTGGGAGACCGGTGGACCGGAGGTTTAACATCTCCAGCCCTCCTAGTTTGAAGCTCCACCAATACCATGTGGATAGGTCCCTCATATGTTTTAACATCTCCAATCCCAGAAAACCGGGAAATTGGGAAGTGTCATGGAGCAACCTTACCATGACCTTTTCACACAGAGCAGATAGAATGCCTACAGATACAGAGCTCGTACGCCACATAGCCAGTAGAGGAAAATCTTTCCGGTATCGATATACCTTAGGAAATAGGATTACTAAAGTTGGAGAGGTATCACCAGGATACTGTGCACATATCGTACAAACCGATACGTGCATTAGGCAGATGGAAGAATTAGGGTCAGGAGATTTCACCTGGAAGGTTTGTAACATGGTCATGTCCTTCTCCGTCCCCTATGTTCTCCCCGATGATGCATATTTCATATGTGGGAGAAAGGCGTACAAGTGGCTTGCCCCAAACTCTGAAGGATTGTGTTATATTGGAAAAGTATTGCCTGAGGTGATGACTGTTACACATGACAAAATGAAGGACATACACCGTGGTGCCCAAACTCCTTATACTCACACTCACTACGAGCACCTTGTTAAAAGACAACTGTCAGAAAGGTTAGAGCATCCGGCCTCTGATCTTATCCATGAATCCACCGGGATTCAGGTTCTGGTAGCGTTAGATTTCACTCGCACCGCTCGAGGTGTGATGAATTATAGATACATTTCCGCACTCGCCAATTTGTTAGATAATATCACTGAAATGTATGATGACACGTTTAGATACACTGGAAGAGAACTTCAAGCTTACAAAACAGAACTAGTTCAGCATAGGATGGTTCTTAATTATCTTACAGCAGTAACAGGCGGATATTGTGTTACATTGGCAACACAGTACGGCATAAAGTGTTGCACGTATATCACAAATAGCACCGAGGATCCGATAGAGGTCATAGACCAAAAGATGGACGATATTCTGCAATTAAAGTGGGAATTTCGTCGAAAACACAATCTCACCCTTGCTGCTGTAGGTAATGAGCTGACTGGGTGGGTGTCATGGTTGAACCCGCGAAATTGGTTCTCCGGTTTAGGAGACTGGGCTCAAGGAGTCATAATGGATGTTGGAAAGTTTCTCCTATGTATTTTGGGTGTCGTTATATCGTTTGGGTTGATATTTAGATGCGGGCAGGCTTTAATAAGGTGCAAACAAAGTACAAAAGTGATGAGCTTGAGGAGTGAGGAAACTGTAATTAACCTGGATTTGATTTATGACCCAATGCTAGAAACCATGACGTAATGATGTAATAAGTATACGGTCCGTCTTTCACCCATTTCTATGTTTTCCTCCGAGGTACAAAGACCCACGTAGACGAAGGATTTGATGAGCCAAGGGGCCGACAACGGAAAGATGGAAAGAAGAAGAGCAGACGACCTGATAAACAAGATTTTGATGGACAATGCCATGGGTACCCCAGTTTCCCTAGGAACTTTAAAATCACGCTAGCCCAACATTTTTTGTAAATCCATGGACGTTGTATGCTTTACTCACGATTTATGAGCAAAAGCACAAAGAAGAAGACTCCAATCAACCGACACCAATCAAGACCTCAATCGACGAATGTACATTTCCCTGACATAGAATATTATTGCATTTTTCGTAAGTGTTCTTTATCTTCATCTCTACAACCCTCAGGTAACGACACACATAGACGATAGGGAATACAGGCACAGATATCAGCAACCACATACCTCCCCCATTCATGTATCATCAACTAAAATGTGCATCCCCATTTTGTTACAACTGAAAGCCGAAATGAGCTCGGTAAAGTTTGACAGCCCATCCACAGACCTGTACCACAGGATAAGAAGGAATTCAAATGTATACTTCGCAATACCTCGAAGCTTGATTTACCACACGTACGGCACGATGATACATGACCCTCCAAACATGGACTCATACACACATGCTTCTACTTTCTCACTAGGTCATACCCTCTTCACACCTACTCCATTCTTCTTCCTTTCCCCACCATGGAAATCAATTAACCCCTGACTTACATTTTTCTCCTTAAATATTTGGTGGCAGTTATTATTGACTGCCAAAGGGTGGACTGTCAAAGTCAGAAAAATGTCTCAATGCACGTTGCCATATTTGCACCGCACACTGGTCCGTGCTGCGCATGCGTACGCTCTCCCGTGGAAGCGCATACCCGCAATAGCGTGCACTCGCACGCGCAGTATGCGCATTTACGGTAGAGTTTATGTGATCGTAGCGTGCGACTCATTAGTTACAAATGTTCACAATTAATGTAGTTTATAGATCATGATCCCTTTGATAGTTTCTGTAAGTTTGGTTAAAGTATAATGTCCCAGAGCTGAGGAATCCCTCTTTGCATCGTACGAAGGGTTTAACAGGAATCATACAGCAGTGTTTGGTACCCATCGGAAGAGTATTTGATTAGCAATATTCCGGTGTTGGTTTGGAGCGTATTAATCGCTCGTGCGAATAGTTATGGACATAAGAAGTTTATGTCCATTTCTATGATTTGCACATACTCAGGTATGCGGCGGGAAACCCAGTTTCCCACCCACCTGAGCTGTTGGAAATCGTCACAGCCCACCTGTATGAATCACCCTATGACCTTTTGTTATGATGCAGGGCCGAATTCCTTCGGCCAATGGACAATGGGATTGTAGGACCAGGAGATTGCATTGTGTGTGGAGCATAAATAGGCAGGCCGACCGCATCCAGCTCTCACTCTCTCATCAACGGTTATCTGCTGATAATCGGGAGCTGGATATCGAGGCGCTGGCGATCATACCCTTTGTGCGTAAGTTCTCTCCATAATCATTGTCTTTCTGCGAGCCAATCTCTCTCTCTCTCTCTATCTCTCTCTCTCCTCTTTTTCTCTTAAATACCTTATAGTATTATAGTATTGTATCGTATTGCATTTAGGTCAGTGTAGTATTGTCTTTTTGTATTTATTGTTTAGTTCTGTGGTTAGGAAGTCTCTGTTATATTGTAGTGTATCATATGTACTGTTATCCCCTTTTACAAGTATTCTAGATATAATACAGTTAATAGGCCTTGGAAACCTAAACCAGTATCTGTGTATTTCCTATAGTGATAAGTGTTCATTTGAGCGTCGGTGACGCTCATGCAGCTTTGTAGATAGTCAGGTTCCACAAGGTTGCACTTACACCCTGTACTCACATTAAGGTATTCAGTGTATTTCATCGGTATAAGGTTTAACATAAAGGTATAGTGTTGTGAGCGTCTGCATCGCTGGTGACCTCCTCGTGGTCTCTAGCGTACGCTACGTTACAGCGAATCTTTCCCCTAGACATAACCAATAACGTGTCCTGTGATCACTGGGCCGTGAGCGAACGTGACGCTTGAGCGTCTCGCCTACGGCTGAGCGATCGTTACGCAAATAGCGTATCATTACGGTATTTCTTAAGTAAGCAGCGTACAGTGTTCTTAGCTTCATAAGGGTTGATTATACGACAAAGGAATTTAGCATTGTCACAGGGAAGAAAGAGTGAGGAAACTTGAGTCCTAATTCTCTCCATCCACTGTTGATATTAATGTATCAAATGAAGATCTTGATAATGTTTTGCATAAATTAGAGACTGTACTCTTAAAAGAGAACAAAATATGGTGGGAAACTGTGACCTTAGAAAAATATTTAACTTCTAAAATGATTCCTAGGGGTCTAAAAATCTCCAAGAAAGCAAGTTTTACTACAGCAACTGAACAATTCAAATGTAGATGGGATCATATTATTGACGATTGCTCTTTTAAATTAAAGGAACTCATCATCAATGAAAGAAAAAAGGATCTGAGGTCCCTATATTATGAAATAAAGGGGTACAAGGAGATAATTATCCCATTCATGGATCTACCAGATTTTAAAGAAAAGGCAAAAATGATAGAAGAAAAAATAGAGAGATCTGAAAAAATATTGATTACAAGGAAAACAAAAGCATTGTAGCAAGATGAGCATGGCTTCATCTGTATTGAGCTGTAGATTGGTAAGTGTGTATGCTTACTAAATCGGCAGCTTTGTTGGCGGATCCGTAGGCATAGTGTGTACCCAGCATTAGAGATTGCCCTATGCTAAGGCTTTGATATTAACAAGGAGAGTTTGCATTGTCTCCTTTATTTATATCATATTTTGGAATGAGTAAATGGCAGATTGGGTGCCAGTGTTTGTATTTCCCTAAATAATATAGAAATTATTATGTGAGCAGTTCATGACTGTTTAGAGTTAAACACACCTTTAATGAGGGATCTTCTTTATATATAACAACATGTAAAATGTCTATATATTTTGGGAAAATGTCCCTAAATTGTGGGCCTAATTCAGAGCCGATTGCTGCTACAACAGCGATCGCACTATGAAGCTCTTTACGCAGTGCGCACGTGGGGCGAACGCACTGCGCATGTGCAGCCAGTGAGATGCAAAAGCATCTCACTGGTGCGATAGCCTTTGCCTGATTGACAGGTAGAGGCGGTCACGGGGCGGGAGGGGGCATGCCAAAGGCGTTAGAACGCTGTTGGGGGGGCGGGGGGGGCGGTCTGGACAACGCAGGCAGACATGCACGCGCGCGCGGGGGACGACGACTAGCCTTGTGTCCATTAATGTCACTGCTCTGTGTATTAATGAGCTGTCACTTTCACTGTGCTGCAAATACAATAAAGTTGTAGTATCAGTAATTATCCCAATCCAACACATGGTAATACTTAAAGTAGATTTTCTTTTAATATTCTCAAATCTATGCAGTGCAAATTATTATTGTGCCAGAGTTGCTGTAACGCCAGTACTTTTCTTTTTTCCTAGAAAATGTTTCTGATGTTGGAAAACATGGTCAGTACTACTGGACAGAACTTCTCATAATGAGTTTTCTGTGGTTGCATTTCATATCACAAGGGGTGTTCATGATATTTGATAGATGTGCAGCAAGAGGACTTGGCAATGTGTTTTTAATAGTTTTATGAGGAGTAAAACAATAAGGGTAGTGCACTAGCTGTGCTTACAAGGTTCTTCTTTTTATGAGTTGCACCTTTTTATGAGTTGGAGTAACATTATAAAGATGCAAAGAAAGTATATACTGTATATGCCTGCTATGATTTTTACTCATATGAGTGCACCCCAATATGTAAGTCGCCTTTACAACAGCAGTTCACTATTGACTATTTTTTATTACTTTATGTATCAAGCCTTCTAAAGAGTGGAGATGTCCATAGCAACCAACCAACCAGCCTCTACCTATTGTGGCAGGGACAGCATGATTTTACATGAGGTTAATGTGTAATGGCAGGCTTTTGCAGGATTGGAGCAGCAGCAATAGGTCTGATGGAATCCAGTCCAGGTTTTAGCTGAGTCTGTTGTAAGCCACAGCTGTGCTAATCACTACAACTTGTCCACTACCTTTAAAAATGTGTTTGTTCAGTAGGTCGTAGCTCTTGATGCCAGCAAGTGGCCAAACGATAGTTTGGGGATCTGGGGTTATGTTAGGAGCCATTTGGAATCTGTATTATTTGTGTTTACCAGAACTTGGAATGTTGTGCTGATGTTTTAAAGAACTGAAAATCCTGCATGAATTGTGTAACCTGCCTGAGGTGGAAATAAAGGACCTTATTGAGCTTGCATCGCGGGTGTGATGTAATCGCACTATGCCAAACATTTTCCCCGTTCTGCGCATGCAGGGGCCGGCCAATGCGACTGCATCGTATTGATGTGAATGCCTCTGCCTGATTGACAGGCAGAGGCATTCGCGGGGTGGCAATGCATGGTTGTAGGGGCGCAACTTGGCATTTTAAGGGCATGGCGTCAGAAACGGGGTGGGTTCTGTGATGAGGAAAATGAAGGCGGAAAAGGTTGTTCAGGCAGATGAGCTACCCTGGCCGCCATTAGTATGCTGGGGGGCCTTACCCTGTGCTGGGCGGCCCTCAGCATGCGATCGCAAGCAGTTGCAGTTTTGCTAATTTAGCAAAACTGCAACTTAACCTGAAACAGGTCCAAAGTGAAGTTGAAATGTTATCCGGTCTATGTGATTCCTGTCGCACTATAATTTTATAGAATGTACTTCAGAAATGCTAGCTAAAAGCTGATTTCTTGTTATGGGCAACTTTTCCATTCTTTAGGATATATCTTTTTAATACATCTCCCACATATGTACTATTTGAGACATCAAAAGCAGAAATTTTTTTTCTCAATGTAAGTGCTTCCAACTTCACTATGGCTGTTGGCTTACCATATGTTTGCAAATGTATGTAACCAAGATTTTGTCATTACTATTATCATGTAGGAGGCACAGCATCTATTCAGGGCTGGAAGGTGAGCAGGGGGCTGCCCAGCTGCTGCTCCGGGCTCCGGGAGTGCTGAGCGCGGCCCCAAAATGCCTCACTGCTGATTAGTACCGCAAGACAATGCCCACTTCACCCAAGGCCATGCCCCTTTTCCGGGTTGCGCAAGGGATCAAGTTCCAGACCGTGCACTCGAGTTTTACATATATATATATATATATATATATATATATATATGTGTTACTTTATACTGCATAGTGGTGTTGTGTATTTTCAACATTGCATTCCTGTTATTAACCTGGTACATTATCATGTATGCACTGTCAGTATTTAATTTACTATGTATATATATATATATATATATATATATATCCAGGGGCACTCTCTAATGGTTAGTCAAACCTCTGTAGTGGCTGACCATACCCCTATGCATGGGGTCTTGTACCCTTCATGTCCCCGTCCGACACTGGACATAGGCACCGCAATCTTGCTTGAGATCAGCTGACCCCTGTTCTAACTATCCTAGACCTGATTCTCTGCACATGACTTCAGTGACCTATCAGCACCCAGAGCTCCCTAAAAAAGTCTCTCCCTGGCCATAACTCATTGCCAGATCACTAATTTGCTTCACAGTTCAGTATATTCCATCTGCTGCTGTGTTACTCCCAGCACTAGTCTCTGCTACTGAGGGCATTCATAGTTTCCAGTGTGTTTCCGTTGTGCTGTCAGTACTACTAAGCACTATTCACAGTCTCCAGTGAGTTCCTATTGTGCTGGCAGTATTATTAAGCAGTGGCGCCGGCAGTTGTACTGGGCCCATGTAATTGGAGGGGCGTAGCCAATGCAGGTAGGTGTGGTCAGCCCCCTCCTTTAGAAATATAATAAAAAGCTGGGTGAGCGGCAGGGTTCAGCGGGGACAGCTGTTGGGGGCTGACGGGTGTGATCGCTCACCCTCTGCACATCACATCATGCTGCGCTGGGGAATGAGGATGCTGCTACAGCAGTGTCCTCTCTCTGCAGGTGATGGTGCACTGTCCACATTTTCCTGTGTACTGTACGTCTGTTACACTCCAGGTGCTGGTCATTGCTACTGAGCTCTCTCACTGTCTCCAGTTTATTCCTTTTGTGCTCCAAGTATCAGCTGTTACCAGACTCTAGTCACTTATTGCTGTCTGTCCCATGCACACTCCATTGTGTACAATATAGTGTATCTGACTCCTCTGACTGTCATCTTGCTGCATTCCTCTTCATGCTCATCTTCCAAGCTACACCTAAGTGCATCTCTTATTGATCTGCAATCTCAGCTACAGCCTTCCTAGTGCACACTGT
This sequence comes from Pseudophryne corroboree, assembly GCF_028390025.1. Lineage (NCBI taxonomy): Eukaryota > Metazoa > Chordata > Amphibia > Anura > Myobatrachidae > Pseudophryne > Pseudophryne corroboree. Next base: position 415,411,180 of record NC_086444.1, on the reverse strand, counting down.
TACAAGCCTACAGTACCTGCTACTGGCAGCATGCTTCATCTCCAAGTTACCCACTACCAAGGCTGCCATCAGAAATTGTGGGTCCTGGGACTGACAAAATAGGCAGGGTCCTTCCTCCCCAAAAAAGGTGAGTGAAGCTGTGGATTTGTGAATGGAGCTTCATCAGGGGTGGTGCATCAATCAGTGCATAAACTAATTTATTTTTATTTTTAATTGTCAAAAGGTTGGGCTGTGGGGTTGGGTGTTATTATAAACCTGTCAATTTGTCATATTTATCTAAAACAAACATCAAAGAATATTTTGGTTCTAAATGCACACATATTAGGTTGCGGGGAGTGGGGGTTAGGGTTAGGCACCACCAGGGGGAGATTAGGTTTAGACACTAAGGGGGGAGGGTTAGGGTTAAGCTGCGGGGAGTGGGGGTTAGGGTTAGGCACCACCAGGGGGAGATTAGGTTTAGACACTAAGGGGGGAGGGTTAAGCTGCGGGGCAGTGGGGGGTTAGGTACCACCAGGGGGAGATTAGGGTTAGGCACTAAGGGGGGAGGATTAGGGTTAAGCTGCGGGGCAGTGGGGGGTTAGGTACCACCAGGGGGAGATTAGGTTTAGGCATTAAGGGGGGAGGGTTAGGGTTAGGCTACGGGCAGTGGGGGTTAGGGTTAGGTACCACCAGGGGGAGATTAGGTTTAGACACTAAGGGTGGAGGGTTAGGATTAAGCTGCAGGGAGTGGGGGTTAGGGTTAGGCACCACCAGGGGGAGATTAGGTTTAGACACTAAGGGGGGAGGGTTAGGGTTAAGCTGCGGGGCAGTGGGGGTTAGGGTTAGGTACCACCAGGGGGAGATTAAGTTTAGGTACTAAGGAGGGAGGGTTAGGGTTAGGCTGCGGGCAGTGGGGGTTAGGTTTAGGTACCACCAGGGGGAGATTAGGTTTAGGCACTAAGGGGGGAGGGTTAGGGTTAGGCTGCGGGCAGTGGGGGTTAGGGTTAGGCACCACCGGGGGGAATTTAGGGTCAGGCACTAAGGGGAAGGTTAGGGTTAGGCTGCAGGAAGGGAGGGTTAGGGTTACGGGGTAAGGGATAGGGAGGAACAGTGTTATCTCCCCCCTGTCGGGATTTCAACTATTTGGATGCTGGCATCTGTATTCTGACCACCAGCATCCCGTACGCATACGTCGGCAAATCATACTGAATATGTTGCCTGCGTCTTGTTCCCTTTACTCTTCTGCTAGAATCAAGCTGCATGGACAGACACATGTGTGCATATCTTGATCAGCTATTTAGATTGCATCTGTTTAGCCCTTCTGACAGACATCTAGGTAGCGAATTTGGTGTGCTATTCTGAATGCAACTACTACGCCCTTCTGACAGACGTCTGTGAACCAAACTGGACTGCCACCTACCCCATCTGGCTTGTGCTGTGTATTGGTCTGATTCAGAGATGTATGTTAACCCAAAGGTTTATGTACTGTACATCCCTGACTATTTGTGGGACTGCGTATGCGCAGGACCTGTTCTGCACGTGTCAGTCTTGCTGTGGCCATTTGGGGGACGGGGCACTGCTGCCTGCATTTCCATAAATCGCCACCATCAGCTGCACCATCAAAACTTGCACCAACCCTATGGTAGGTGCCAGGGGCGTAAGTTCACACCAGGCACCTAATAACTACACCCCCACTTAGTACTGGTTAACAAACCTCCCCTGCCACACACAAACACAAATCTTGTCTTATAAAGAGAAGGCATTCAGCAGCAGCTCCTCAGTAAGGACGTGTACTAGTCTGTAGGGGCCGGGGTTTCTTTTGATTGACAGGCTGGGACTCCAAGCCAAGTGTAGGACCGCAGGATAGGGCAGGCGCGGCCACCACACTGCCTGCATGTGCTATAACTAGGGATGGCCATCGATGGGAAAACGAAGGAGAACCATCGAAGGTACATTACTATGGGGGTCATTCCGAGTTGTTCGCTCGGTATTTTTTTCTCGCAACGGAGCGATTAGTCGCTAATGCGCATGCACAATGTCCGCAGTGCGACTGCGCCAAGTAAATTTGCTATGCAGTTAGGTATTTTACTCACGGCATTACGAGGTTTTTTCTTCGTTCTGGTGATCGTAATGCGATTGACAGGAAGTGGGTGTTTCTGGGCGGAAACTGGCCGTTTTATGGGTGTGTGCGAAAAAACGCTACCGTTTCTGGGAAAAATGCGGGAGTGGCTGGAGAAACGGAGGAGTGTCTGGGCGAACGCTGGGTGTGTTTGTGACGTCAAACCAGGAACGAAACTGACTGAACTGATCGCAGATGCCGAGTAAGTGTGGAGCTACTCAGAAACTGCTAAGAAGTGTCTATTCGCAATTTTGCTAATCTTTCGTTCGCAATTTTGATAAGCTAAGATTCACTCCCAGTAGGCGGCGGCTTAGCGTGTGCAAAGCTGCTAAAAGCAGCTTGCGAGCGAACAACTCGGAATGAGGGCCTATGTTATTATATACCATCGATGGTTCATACCATCGGAGTTTTGAACATATGCATTGTAGAGTCCTAAAACCGAGCTGGTTCTGTGCAGTGTCATCTGGGCGGTGTCATTGAGTGGAATACTGCTTAGTGAACAGGAAGGGACTGGGAGACGCCAGGGGCTTATTTATAATGTAACTGTTCCCTTTTCCAGAAACTCCCCTCTATCCTATTGTTGCGATTTTGGGCATCGTTAAGACACACATTCTTTTCTATTGGATTCTTCGCACAAACCCATCGCTGAGCGGCGATCCGCTTTGTACCTGTGCAACGCGCCTACGCATTGCGGTGCATACGCATGAGCAGTACTGACCTGATCACAGCTCTGCAAAAAACACTAGCGAACGATCAGGTCTGAATTAACCCCCTAATTCAGACCTGATCGTAGCAGCAAATTCGTTGGCAGATGGGCAAAACCATGTGCACTGCAGGGGGTGGGCAGATATTACATGTGCAGAGAGAGTTAGATTTGGGTGGGTTATTTTGTTTCTGTGCAGGGTAAATACTGTCCGCTTCATTTTTACACTGCAATTTAGATTTCAGTTTTAACACACCACACCTAAATCTAACTCTCTCTACACATGTTATATCTGCCCCCACTCTTCCCCGCAGTGCACATGGGCCCTCATTCCGAGTTGTTCGCTCGCAAGCTGCTTTTAGCAGCATTGCACACGCTAAGCCGCCGCCTACTGGGAGTGAATCTTAGCTTAGCAAAATTGCGAACGAAAGATTCTCAAAATTGCGATTAGTATTTCTAAGCAGTTTCTGAGTAGCTCGACACTTACTCTGCCACTGCGATCAGTTCAGTCAGTTTCGTTCCTGGTTTGACGTCACAAACACACCCAGCGTTCGCCCAGACACTCCCCCGTTTCTCCAGCCACTCCCGCGTTTTTCCCAGAAACGGCAGCGTTTTTTCACACACTCCCATAAAACGGCAAGTTTCCGCCAAGAAACACCCACTTCCTGTCAATCACATTACGATCACCAGAACGAAGAAAAAACCTCGTAATGCCGTGAGTAAAATACCAAACTTCTTAGCAAATTTACTTGGCGCAGTCGCAGTGCGAACACTGCGCATGCGCAATTAGCGGAAAATCGCTGCGATGCGAAGAAAATTACCGAGCGAACAACTCGGAATGAGGGCCATGGTTTTGCCCATCCGCTAACAAATTTGCTGCTACGATCAGGTCTGCATTAGGCCCCCATCCATCTCCTGATAGTTTCCGGCTCTAAGCGATTTGGACACATTGCAAACACACATAACATCATGTAACAAAATGTTTGTCTTTGGGTAGTAAGTGCTGTTTCTTAATTGCTTATATCTTAAAAGTACAGAAAATGGTATTTATTCCCCTCAAACTTTGCTTTTGTTATCAGGACATTTTATACTTTGAAATGTATCTATTTCAGATGAGAAAAGGGTAAATTTGCATTTTCTTTTATACAATGTGAGAAAAAAATCAACATATGTATGAATATTGACATATAAAATTGTACAAACATGACCACAAAAGAATTAGAAGTGAGTAGCTTTGCAAGATTATAGAGAACGTCACTTTCACGAATCAGCCCCCAGATGTAGTCTCCCATCATGTTCTCGTTATACTGTCCTTGATAGTGGCATTCAAACTCCAGTATATCCTAGTGGAAACGCTCGCCTTGCTCCTCCGAGAAAGCTCCCATGTTCTCCTTGAATTTCTCAAGATAAGCATCAGGAATGTGGACTTTGAGAGACATCCTGCACCCCATTGTGCCGAAATTCTTTGCCAATGTCTCAACCAACTGCATATACAGTAGTTTTCGTCTAGTTTTCGATCGCTTCTCGGCCTTTTGGCTAAGATCAAGTGTAGTATCTGTTCTTATCAGTTCATGCTGACTGACAGTGCTACCTTGTTTCTTGGACCGACAATTGTCCTTCTCAGGGCTAAGCTGCACCCGGGCCGAGAAGTCAGAAAAATCGAAGCCGCGACTGCGAGGAGAAGGAGAAGATCGCTTGAAGAGGGAGAAGATTTGCATCGCCCCCCAGCTACAGCAGAGGGTTAGACTTGTTTGCTCTGCCCTCTGGAGAAGATACCCCCCTCCGCCAGCAAGACTGCGTGGAGAAAAGGGACTTCGCCGGAGAAGCTCTGCATCGCCCCCTAGCTGCACTGGAGGGTTAGACTTGCTGGCTCTGCCCTCTGAAGCGACCGACCGCCTCTCCTCCTCTCGACGACAGCGCTGATCCACCGCCCCGCCTCCTACGCCAAGGGAAAGTGAGTATGGCCACCGCTGTTCCAGCCCCCGCTGCTCCAGCCCCAGCTGCTCCAGCCTCCGCCTCCACTCCAGCCACCCCCGCCAGGAAGAGCCAGGCGAAATCGGCGAAGAAACCCGCCAAAGGCCCCACCGGATCGGTTGCATCCAGCGCCACCACCCCTGCAGCGACACCACCAGCGGCGCCCACCCAGGTGAGCTCCAAGGACAAACCGTCCCTGGAGCCCTGGATGAGGCATACCGTGGTGATGAAGCTGAAGGAGGTGGATGGACGGATGCCGGACATGACAGTGGAGACCTTTGGGAAGAAGATGATCCTGGGCCAGGGCTTCTCGACCGCTGAAACCCTCAGCATCCAGAACTACCTGAAGGGGATCTTCTACATCACCTTCGCCTCCCTTGCCATCTGCAAGAGGTACTGGGAGGCAGTGAAAGCGGCGAGACCCGAATCCCCTTTCTCCCGCTTTGTGGGCAATTGCCCTATTCAAAGAGAGGAAAGGCGGGTGACGGTTTCAATGCGGAACCCACATACGCCCATCAAGGACATTGTCACCTTTCTCAGCCGTTTCTGCACCGTCAAGAGAGACCCTACAAGGATCCTGGACGGGAACAGCTTCTGGACTGGAAAGTGGGCGGTGATCGTCATACTGCAAAAAGACACCTCGTGCCCAGAAGGAGTCAAGCACCTCCCACAGTGTTTCTCCCTGGGGGGATCCCAAGGACTTCTCCACTACGCCGACCAGCCACGCAACTGCAGGAAGTGTGGCGGGACCGGCCACGTGATAAAGGACTGCAAGGTCCCGGCCTGCAAGAATTGCCACATGGCCAGCCATGAGACAAAAGACTGCCCCACGAGGAAAACCTGCAACCTGTGCGGCAAGGTGGACCATGTCTACAGGGACTGCCCGAGTAGGGCGAGAACCTACTCAGCTGTGGTGACCGGACGTGCCCTCCCTGCCCTCAAGCTGCTGCCCTCTGCTACGCAGAAGGAAAAGAAACCGCAGGAGTGTAAGAAACCTGCCAACCCCACCCCCCTCCCATCCTCCCTCACCACTTCCCTCCCCACCTCCACCAGCCCACGCCCTGTGACAGTGACTCCCATCCCTACCACTGTCACAACCCTCCCTGACCCCTCCTCCGACTCTCCTACCCAGCCCATTGCCTCTCCCAACCCAGCCACCCCTGCCCCCCCTGCCTTCTCTTCCCTGGTAGAGTTTCCCCCTCTTACGCCCACTGCAGGCACGACAAGGAATTGCAAGAGGAAGGGGCTCGACAGTCCGTCAGCGGACCCCGAATCCTCTAAGAAACTGGCGGTCGAGCTGATCCAGCTGGAAGAAGAAATGGAGGTGCTGACGGAGGCAATCAGCAGGGAGGAGGAGGAAGAGCTTGAGGCCAACGCCGCCGCCTTACTCGACCAGATACTGGGAGACAACTCGCCGCTACCCGAGCAGGGGGACCTGGCATCCGATGCCGAGGAAGCCCCGCCCGACGGAGTGGTAACGTAAACGTTGAATTGTAACTGTTGCCTAGCCTTTTCTTTTTTCCCCAACTAATGGTGTCATTTTCCATTTTCACCATTAATGTGAGGAGTATTAAGGATAAGCTTAGAAGACAGTCTGTGTTTACTTTCTTAGAAAGTCAGAAATGTGATGTGTACATGTTGCAGGAATGCTCTCTTCCCTTCTCCAAGTCCTACAAACATCTGGGCAGGCAGTGGTCTCACGGCGCCTCCTATTGGTCCGGTGGGGGTGAGTGTAAGTCTGCAGGGGTCGCCATTCTTATTAGGGGGAGCCTCTTCACGCTAGATTCTGTTCAGGAGCTCGTCTGCGGCAGATTACTTATCGTAGACGGCTCTTGGGCAGGTGAGCCTATCAGGCTTATCTGCGTGTACGCCCCCCCTTTCAAGAATGAGCGTTTGGAGCTTTTCCAGACCCTGCGACCGCAGCTCGCAACCACTAGAATCAGAATCAGAATCAGCTTTATTGGCCAGGTGTACTCACGTACACTAGGAATTCTTTGTGGTACAATGCATCACCAAGCAGCAACATGAAGGGGGAATACATAGCATACGAAGGGGGAAGAACATAGCATACATTACACACATTACACGTATGAGTTGATACTGCACATTGCAACTGTACAATAGACTCAACATATTAGACATATTATACACGTAGGACTAAACACAAAGGCTGCTTGGCAGAGCAGCACTGAGGCAGCCATCCGCGGCGCCAACTAGAACTCAAACAATGCACATAATACAGAAGATTTAAGTATTACATCAAAAGATAAACCACACAGACAATAAAGACAGAAAGCATAATGCAGGGTTGGTGTAAGCATTTTGGGTAATAACCTCCAGGGGTTGTGTATTCCACCCTCACAAGGTACCAGGTGCGGCAGCCATCTTAGGCGCTCTGCGTAGGATTACCCAGGGTGGAATAGTCCACCCCCAGAAGAGAACACAAAACGGGGAGATTGCAGAGTCCTTAGGTTCAGAGTAGGGTTCCAGTAAAACCATCAGGTCCATGTATTTTTCATCCCATCCACAAGTTTACCAGATAAGGCAGCCATGTTGGGAGCACTACGAAGGTTACACAGTGGGAGATGAGCCATACAAGGGCCAAATGCATTTACGGGAAAACTGACACGAGTGTAGGAGTATGCTATACCCTGCATGGAAAGATCCAAATGAAGCACACCCTGCCCATGGAGGGACCATCCGAGGCAGCCATGTGAGGCGCACTGTGTAGGTTACTGCTTGCAGGGTGTGCAACCAATGGAGGTACACATTACAGGAATAGCACACAGTGGGGGGGAAAGTACCCTATAAGAAGAAAGAAGGGAAAGACACATTTGCAGGAAAACATTAATTTGTGAAAATGATAAATGTCCTGGTCTCATGAGAGCAGTGCGGGTGTGTGTGAGAGTGTGGGGAGCAGTGCGGGTGGGTGTAAGAATGTGGAGTGCACACTAATGTCCAATGGAACTGACCCAGCAAAATCTGTTCCTGATGCGCACGCCCCTCAGTTCCCTGCTCAGCTTGAGGGGTAGTCTTGGGGGCAGTCATGATGTTCTTGGACAGAGAAGTAGTAGGCATTGGTCCTGGTGTTCTCAAGGCAGAGGTGAGGAGAGGCCACATGATGGTCCCGAGTTGCAGTGTTTGGGGAAATTGTAGGGCGGTAGTGATGGCAGGAGACTTCAACTGCACCATGGAGGAGGATGGACGCAGCACCAGCAACTCTACCAAGCTTGATGTGACGTCTAAACTGCTTATAGAAATGGTGACCGAAGCATCACTGCGGGACGCTATGGGCTCCATGGGGTCCGGCTCCGTGAACTATACATGGAGCCGCCCCGATGGCTCTGTGCGTTCCCGTATTGACTTTGTGTTTACCTCTAGAGCAGTGAAGCAGACTAGGCATTCTATGGTCCCCTGCTTCTTCTCAGACCACAGGGCCATTCTCTTCCAAGGAGTCCTGGGTAGCGGTTTCTCACCTGGCCCAGGCTCCTGGAAGTTGAATTGTGCCCTACTGGAAAGAGAGGACGTGCTGGCGGATCTGAAGGATGCCTACATCACATGGAAAAATGACAAATGTTATTTTGATTGTATGAGTGACTGGTGGGAATATGCTAAGGCTAACATTCGCAGTTTCTTTCAGGTTAAAGGGAGACAACAGGCGTGCGACCGGAAGAGGAACTTCAAGAGACTGCAAAGACACCTGCAGTCCCTGCTGGACCTCCAACGGTGCGGCTGGGACGTGAGAGACGAGCTGGATGAGACCAAAGGGGGCCTGAAAAGGCACTTTGAGGAGGAATCCAGACGTATCGTCTTCCGTTCCAAGGTGGAGAACCTGGAGAAGGATGAGAAATGTAATTCTTTCTTTTTCAGGAAACTCCACTCTGGCCACACGCCCCTGACTGAGCTGCGAGATGAGACCGGTATTCCCAGACAGGGGAAGGAGGGCGTGATGAAAGTCGTCCGAGACTATTACAGCGACCTCTACTCCCCTAAGACTACAGACAGCGAGGAGGCTGATAAGTTCCTGTCAGGTATCACTAACACCATTGATCCTGCAGGCAAAGCCACCCTGGATGCTCCCTTGGCGTTGGAGGAGTTGCACTCTGCCGCCAGACCCTTTAGGCAGGGCAGGACCCCGGGCAGTGATGGTCTCCCAGCAGAACTCTATGTAGCGCTGTGGGACCTCATTGGACCGGACCTGCTCGAGCTGTATGGGGAGATGGTGGTGGAGGGCAAAATGCCCCCATCGCTGAGGGAGGGAATGATCACGATCTTGTATAAGCGTAAGGGGGAGAGATGTGAGCTGAAAAATTGGAGGCCCATCTCTCTCTTAAATGTGGACTACAAGATCCTCGCCAAGGTGCTTGCCAACAGGCTGAAGGCTGTCATCGGACAGATCATTCACCCGGACCAGACCTGCGCCATTCCTGGTCGCAGGATTGCAGACAGCCTCGCCCTCCTCAGAGACACGGTCCATTACATCAAGGATCGGAACGTTCACGCGGCCCTGGTCAGTCTTGACCAGGAGAAGGCCTTTGATCATGTCTCACATGAGCTGATGGGCAGGGTTCTGCATAAATTTGGCCTCGGTAAAATGTTTTGTACGTATGTTAACCTGATGTACCTTGATATCCACAGCTCGGTGCTGGTGAACGGCTGGAAGACTGACCCCTTTTCCATCCTGTCTGGGGTCAGACAAGGCTGCCCTCTTTCACCTCTTCTTTTTGTTTGTGTTATAGAGCTTATGGTTGTATGCATCAGACGGAATCCAGAGATCAGAGGGATCGCCGCACCGGGTCGTGACCGACGAGAGGCCAAGTGTTCGCTGTACATGGATGACGTCACTGTCTTCTGTGCGGATCATCGTTCGGTGACAGCACTCGTCCAGACCTGCGAGAACTTCGGCCGAGCCTCAGGGGCTAAAGTCAACTGCGGGAAGTCAGAGGCTATGCTCTTCGGAAAGTGGCACCTGTCATCCTCTGCACCATTTCCTTTTGCCATCAAGCCCGACTTCATCAAGATCCTGGGAGTCTGGTTCGGCGGCGAGGGTGCAGCCCTGAGATGTTGGGATGAGAGACTGGCGACTGTTCGTCAAAAGATTGGATTGTGGAGCCTCAGAGAACTTACCATCGAGGGGAAATCACTTGTGCTGCGCAACGAGATCCTTCCCGTTCTACAGTACACCGCGCAGGCCTGGCCACCTCTGGCCACCGTCTGCAGGGCCATCACAAGAGCAGTGTTTCACTTCATCTGGGGCTCCAAGGTGGACAGAGTAAAGCGATCAGTTATGTACAAGGAGCCCCTCAAGGGTGGAAAGGGTATCCCCGATATCCCCACCATGCTTCGAGCCTTCTTCGTGTGTAACTGCATCCGCAGGAATTTGTGCGAGAACTTTAACGACTCTGCAGGAAACTCCATGTCCCGTTTCTTCCTCCTGCCTCTTTGGAGGAACCTCGGCTGGGACAAATGGGACAGCTCCATCCCTTACAACTGGAACACTCCGTGGTACTACCTGGACGTGTCCAAGTTCGTGAGGGAACACCAACTGGAGGGAGTTAAACCTGACTTATGGAAACCGAAGACGATCTACAAGCTCATAAGAGCTAAAGACGATTTGGAGCCGATTCCGGGGCTCCCTACAGCGACTGCCAAACAGGTCTGGGAGAATGTGGCCTCCAAAAGGCTCACAAACAGACACAAATTCCTGTCGTGGATGGCCATCCAAGGGGGTTTACCCCTCAGGTCATTCATGCACTCCCGGAACCTGTGCAGTTACAGACATTGCCCCAGGTGCATCATACATGAGGAAACATCTATGCACCTGTTTTGGGACTGTGCCTGGGCCCAGTTGTTGTTGGATGCCCTGGAAAACGAACTGTAAAACTGCGTGCCAAGGAACTGTCTCACGTACCATTCGGTACTCTACGGACTATTCCCTGGCACCCACACCGTTGGGGCGATCCAGGAAGCCTGGCGCCTTATGAACTGTATTAAGGACGCTTCGTGGCTAGCCAGGAACCGCCTCATTCTGCGGAGGGAGAGGATGTCCATCCAGGACTGTTGCAGGCTGGTTCACAGCTTGCTCAGAGACTATTCCACCATGGACAGCCCTGAGGAAGAAGAGGACTAAAAACCCCCTTTTTCTGCCCCTCTCCCCTTGTTTGAACTGAATAATGAGACTTTGGGACCGTGGCCCCTTCCCCCTCACTCACAATGTCTGTTGTTTTATTGATGTCTTTCTATTTATTGCCCCTCCCCTTATATGTGTCTGTCCTTCAATAATGCTTCGGGCATGTGATTCACCCTCCCTCACCCTCCTACCCTCCACACCCATAGCCTTATTAACTGTTGTATCTTTGTATAGTTTAAATGCATAGTGCAGTCTGAGAGCTATAGTGTAGGCCCAGGCCTGCGTCGTAGCTCTTCGACTACACTATACCGTCTGCATCTGTACTGTGTTTTGGCGTGCTGCGACACGGTGCTTATGTTTGTCAATGTACACGTATGTTTTTTGCTACTTTATGCCAAATAAAGACTGCTTTTTCAATCAAAAATACAGTAGTTTTCGTCCTTGTGATTGCCCAGGAAGCTCCCAACCACTGTGACAAAGCTGGTTCAAGCAGCTTCCTCCTTCTGAGTGACCATATTTGGGAATTCCTTGCACTGCAGGATCTTCCTAATCTGTGGTCCCACAAAAACACTAGCTTTGACCTTCGCTTCAGACAGCTTGGGGAAGAAATTTTGAAGGTACTTGAATTCTGCCAAATCCTTATCTAGAGCTCTAACAAATGGTTTCATAAGGCCCAACTTGATGTGTAGCGGAGCCATCAGCACCTTCCTGTAGTCCACCAGTGGCTCCCACTTGGTGTTATTAGTACCCACACAGAACTCTGGGCCGGATCCAGGCCTACAAGTACCCTGAGTGAGAAATTTTGAAGTGAACATCCCCCCCTCCTTGCTCCTGTCAAAGTGGGCGTGCACTCACAACTTTGTATAATCAAGCTATAAATAAATACAGTATATTTTCACACACCCCCTACACACACACAATTAGCACAATGACCCCAGTAGAGTAGCCAATACACATAATGACCCCAGTAGTGCAGTGCCAGATACACATACGCCCCCAATAGTGCAGTGCCAGATACACATATGCCTCCAGTAGTGCAGTGCCAGACATACACATGTTCCCAATAGTAGCAGATACACATATGCCCCCAATAGTGCCAGATACACATATGCCCTCAGTAGTGCCAGATAACCATATGCCCCCAGTAGTGCCAGATACACAAATGCCTCCAGTAGTGCAGTACCAGATACACATATGCCCCCAGTAGTCCCAGATACACATATGCCCCCAGTAGTGCAGTGCCAGATATATATGCCCTTAGTAGTGCAGTGCCAGATACATATGCCCCCAGTAATGCAGTGCCAGATACACGTATGTCCATAGTAGTGCCGCGGCCACGGTGATTAGTGCTAACCCACAATGCGCTGCGCAGGGGAGAGGGGATGTGAGGAGCCTCTGCAGCAGGGAGAACCGTCCCAGGCTGCAGCGCACAGTGCCGACCACTGGGGTTCGGGAGCTCCTGCCATGGCTCCCCAGCAGCACAAGATAGCGGCACTGATGTTAACCCCCGGTGCACTGGGGGCGGAGGAAACTGCTGCTGCTGGGTCTGTGCCACACACAGGGGGACCGGGCAAGCCAGCTCCCAGTGCGGCAGGGATGGGGGCTGCGCAGTGTGTTGAATGCTGAGGTCTGGGAGCTTCGCTCCCGGGACCTCAGCTCAGCGCTACATGCAGGCACAGAGCCACGGCAGCAGGGACAAGCGTCCCGAGCTGCAGTGCTACACATGGGAGCAGAGCTGTCACTGGGGGACCGGAATAGCCGGTTCCAAGTGTGGCAGTTGAGGTTGTGTTAGGGAACCTGTCCGCATCACCACCGGCTCACTCACCGAGTCACTGCAATGTCAATGCATCTTGTTCACGGCTCTCCATCTCCGATGCCGGGCATCTCAAATTTGGTGCCGATCCATGAGCCAATGAAATCTCGCGGCCCGGCAGTCAATTAGAGCCGCCGCTGCCGGTCCACGAGCTATGATTGGCTGATGGCCGGCACCACATTAAAAATGCCTGGCCACCCTTAAAATCTCAGCGCCCTACACAGCTGCTCCGGTCGAACGTGCCTGGAGCCGGCCCTGGTGACCAGTGTCTGTTGTAGTGCGTCTTGGTGTCCCTGCTGTCCCAAAAGAAAGTAGGAACACGAAGTAAAACCGCCTTGGAGACCCATTAGTTATCCCACCATTTTGATGTCTCTGGTGACCAGCCATACTCATCATATTTCAAGGCTTCTATCAGCATTTGGAGGTACAGTCAGTTTTATCGGGCTTCCCTCTGGCAGAGTTCAATACCTCTGCAACCCTTGCGTTGCAACCACACTGAAGTATCCGAAATGTCCTGGAAAATAAAAACATTTAAAATAAAAATATCTCTGTCCAGGTCATAAAAGTATAGTTTGTGGAGAGTAATTGGCATTTTCTATACTCTTAAGCAATTAGAAAATAACACTTCAAACACAAGGACAAACACAATTTTTTAATTCTTACATAGTGTAATTAATTCATTGATAAACCTGTCATTGAACTCCAGCCAACATGGAGTAAAGAACACTTATACCGCTTTCACATCGCTGTACCGGGTTGCACCCAGGACTTATGCACGGGTCCTTCCCAGGTTCGACCCGGCTGAGACCCCTCTCAGACTGGCGGGTGGGTGACGTCAGCGGTAACGTGTGGAGGTGGCACCTGGAGATCAGATCAAGCGACGCCTGTCCCGCATCGACCCGGCAACCCGTTCTCACTGCACCTGACCCGGAAATAACCCTGCTTTATTCCCAGGTTGAAATACTGGGTCAGGTGACCTGGGAATTCGGGACTTACCCCTTTCACAACGCACATTGACCAGTGTCGATCCGACAAAATAGCAGGTTATTTGTGCGGTGTGAAAGGGGTATAAAGGGTCACTAGATACACTGACAGGAGTGATCTGCTCACAAAGAGCCAAATACATTTTTCCTAAACAGCTGAACGGTAGGACATCCCACGGTAACATCTTCTGAGTCAGCGCATGTGCCCACCCATGCTCAGGAATGACACCCACTATACTTTTTTGGTTCGAGAAGAATGGGGGCATGTGAGGCTAGAGTGATTCAGTCACTGATATTAGGGTTGATGGATCAAGCAGTGAAAAGAATGGAGCAGTTGCACATAGCAACCAATCGAATAAAAAGACATAAGTATATAAATATATCGCACTATGAAATGGGGATTGCAGATGATTTTTCTGAATAATTTTAAAACATATTTATAAATATTTCCAAAAACTATTAGTTTGCAGTTCATGTCATTCTAGTCATAGACCACTGCATAAATGTTATACACTGTGATTGATTAGCTGTCTGGCACTGTGAGCCTTATTAGCATTCTCGGCAATTGATTGAGGTCTGTTGTACTTATGGACAGCTTGTAATTGTCACTGTTTCCACTTGGCACAGACAATAAAACTGTCCTCTGCATCTTCCCTGTCATAGGTCAATAATATACAAAACATAAATGAATTTGGAGTTTGTAACTCTTTAGCACTACACAAATAGATTATATGTGACAGCATTTGGTAAATTAAATAGCCAATAATATTGTTTAAAAGTCCAGTGACCCTTAAGGTTCATCGTTCACATCTATTCAGTTTTTATGCACTTTGCAAGTATTAGTCAAGGGATTACACACACACTATGGGGTGAATTAAGAGTTTTACACCTATTATATGTACACTCAGGTAACCAACATACCTGTTGGCTAAGTGGGCCAAATAGATTGGATGTGCCTGAGGATAATCTCCTATATATTAGCCCAGGTCTGTGACTCTGTGTATAACGCTGAGCGGAGTCACAGTCATACAGTCACAGATAAGGGCAAATACCTCTCCGCCATCTTCCCGAACGGACGTGTCGTCCTCCCCGCCGTTCCCGGGTCTTGTGCAGAGGCTAGGAGGGTGGCTGAGCCCAGACACATGATGCCATGAGGCGGAGCATGAGGCCGCCTCCCGCCATTACTGCGGGAACCGAGGATCCCCAGATCCTCTCTCCTGAGTCTCTGTCACCCGCCGGGGCCGCTCCCTGCGTGTGTCACTGCCCGACGCGCTCTCGCCCATCACCTGCTGCTGCAGCCTAGGCGCAACCACGAATCCGAGCCCCTGCCGCCGTTACCCGGACAGCAGAACCAGCACCAGCAGCAAGTGTGAGGAAGAGCACATCCGGTTCACAACAGCGCTGCTGCTGCTCCAGCAGATTGTGTGTGTGGTGTGTGGTGTATTGTGTATAGTGTGTGCATGGGGTATGTGTACAGTTTATCATGTGTGAATGGTATTATGTATATACAGTGTCACTCCACCACCTGCAGGACCCTCGTATCTGCCCCTCCACCACCCGCTGCGCCCCCTGATCACCTCCCCCATCCGCGGCAACCCCGCCCCCGCACCACTTACACCCCGCGTGTGCCACCCGCACCCGCAGTGCCTCCGGAACCCGTCCCCCATCCTCCGCAGCCCCACACCGGCCCCTCTCCACCCACATCACACCCAACCCTTCCCCACCTGCAGCACCTCCCAACCCCCTCCCTCACCCGCGCACCCCTCCATCCTCAGCACCTCCAGACACCCTCCCCCATCAGCGACACCCCCGCACCTGGCCCTCCTCCACCCATGGCACCCCTGCAACCGCGCCTCCCCACCCGCGGTACCCCTGGACCCCCTCTCCCATCCGCATCTCCCCTGCACCCACCACTCCCCAAACCACAGCACCTACTAGGTGATTCGTCTGTGTCGGACTGGGGCATGAAGGGCCCACCGGGGGAATGCAGTGATAGGGGCCCATACTTAAGGGTGTGGCCAGACTACAAAGGGGGTGTGGCCAGCCTCCACAAAGGCTTGAAATACACAATAGTTTAGTGCAGTGTAATGCAACATGTCTACCATGTATAATACAAGTGCACAGTCTGGAACCTGATCCCTAGAGGAAGGAGTGGGGCCTACTGGTGGTTTCCCTGGTACCCCTGTGCGCCAGTCCGACCCTGTTCATCGTGCCCTGTGTGCGCTGTTCACTCTGTCGCAAGGGGCTACGGCCCCTTAACCATCGCACGCCCTTTGTCCGTGCTATATTTCACCACTCACAAAATTATGATTGGTGGTAATACGCCATATAATACAAAGGGTTAAGGGAGTCTAACCCCTTCCGACGGTGTGAAGAGCGCCCATCGGGCGCGATGACTCACCTAGTTACTCCATATGTTTCATTTTTGCACTGTTTGAACGACTTATTCACTGTTTGGAAATGGTAAAGTTGGGTCATTTTTCACTTTTAAGAGAAGAAAAATAAAAGAACAATTCAGCTGTGCGATTCATGTTGATAATTTGCTTGGTAAATAAGGGTGTGGCATGCGTGACCGGTGGTCAGGAGACCACCTGTCAGCATACCAACGCCGGAATCCCGGCGGGGGGGAATACAGTGACAGGTTCTATTCCCACTCTATGGGTGTCGTGGACAGCCACGAGTGGTAAAAGTTTCTGTTGATCGGCCGACCGTTGGGATTGTGAGGGGGTGGGATGTATGGGGAGGTTATGTGCCCGTTGGTCTCCTAACCGCCAGTCACATGACTACATCCCACCTTTACAGTAGCAAAATGTCTCTGTAATTATTTAATGTTAACAGGTACGTTATCTATGGGCTATACATCATGTGGCCGATTTCCGGATCAAAAAACGCCAATCCACAGCCATCGATGATTGCTTTCCATCAGGGAATCAGGGAAATTCGGCATGTTAATAATTCCGACCATTTTTGGTAAGGATCTGCAAATCTGGAAAATTCAACATGTTGGATTTCCCTGATTACCAGAGCTTGGCATTGGGGGATCGGGGCCTTGCCACAAATCATCACAGATGTACGGGGCCTATTAAGTATATTTATAATATTGAAATTCTTAATACTGGCAAAAATAATGCAACATATGTCTACTTATAACTCATTACATATAATTATGATACACATGTAACTTGAGTTTAATTAAAACAAGAATATTAACTCCAATATGAAAACAGAAAAAAATTGTGTTGTGTAATTTAAGCAGTAGCAAGGCCAGATAGAATTTCTATAAAAAAAAAAAAAGTAATGCTGTGGTATCATAGAAGCTATTAGACGTTTAAATCGGTGAGTTCTGATGTCATCACAGCAGCCTTCATTGGTATTACAATGAATAGTGCAAACATAATAATATATTACGGCTATTTTAGAAGTCACCTTGGAGTTCCGTGATATAAAACAAGCACAAAGTTTCTATCCTCTTATAATGACTGCAGGATAGAAGATGATAGATAGATTAAATAGATATGCAAAAACAGAAGTCTGATGTCTTCTTCAAGAAGTGGAATGCAGCCTTCAAGTCGGAGACCTCTTCCCACTGGCCCTCATTCCGAGTTGTTCGCTCGCAAGGCGATTATAGCAGAGTTACACACGCTAAGCCGCCGCCTACTGGGAGTGAATCTAAACATCTTAAATGTGCGACCGATGTATTCGCAATATTGCGATCAAAACCGAGTTAGCAGTTTCTGAGTAACTCCAGACTTACTCTGCCTGTGCGATCAATTCAGTGCTTTTCGGTCCCGGCTGACGTCATAAACACACCCAGCGTTCGCCCAAGCACTCCCACCGTTTCTCCAGACACGCCTGCGTTTTTTCCGGAAACGGTAGCGTTTCCTGCCACACGCCCCTAAAACGCCGTACATCCGCCCAGTAACACCCATTTCCTGTCAATCACAATGCGTTCTCCGGAGCGACGAAAAAGCCGTGAGTAAAATTACTTTCTTCTTAGTAAAGTTACTTGACGCATGCGCAGTGCGAACATTACGCATGCGCACTAAGAGAATTCTCACTGCGATGCGATGAAAAATACCGAGCGAACAACTCGGAATGAGGGCCCCTGTTTGCTTTTCAATGGAACATTTTCTCATCTCACGCATTGTTGCATTCGCTGCCATTGAGCAGCACTGTACAAACACATGTAATAATAAATAGGCACAGCAGCTGAATGAAGAGTATAGCGTACAGTAGGACCTGATGGGTATTATAGACACGTTCAATAGTATCGCTTATCTCTTTACTCCCAATCGTAATTAAGCCATTAATATTATTAATGATTCTCCAACAATAGCCGCGGTGACAAGAACATTATTCATAGCCCCTGACTGAGGATTCCCATGCACAGAGCGCCCTCTGCAGGCGCCGCGGGGGACACACAGGCGCGAGACACCTCCAGAGCCCAGGCTCCCCCTCCCCAGCCCGTCACGTGAGTGCCGCCTGCCAATCGCCGTCCGTGTTGTCGCGGCCGGACGCCATTGCTGCTGTCAGAGAGGCGAAGCTCCGGTCAGTGTGTGGTGAGGGAGAGACGGGCGGCGGGAGAGTCCGGGAGCCGAGTGCCACAGCGAGTCCCCCGGGGACGCGGGCCGAGCACAGGTCCCAGCGCAAGGCCCGGATCCGGCGGCACGGAGGGAGGACGCTGGCAGATTAGGCCCCCGAGGCCTCCCACTGTGACACTGGGCGGTCTCCCCCGAGCCCCTGGCTGCTGTGTGTCTCCCGCCTGCGCTGACAGCGAGGAGCGCTCCCCCTGTGTGCCCCGTCTGGAGCGGCTGCGGCGAGGACGCCGTGCACGGAGCCGGTGGGTTGGGCCTGGGGTGAGGGCGGCACCGGGGCCCCTGGCTACTCCGCGGAGCCCGCTGTAGCCCTCCTGGCACCGTGCTGGCATTACATTCCCTGACAGGCAGGGGGAGGCCGCCTCCTCCTCTTCCTCCCCTCTCCCCCGGCCTCAGCCGCCCCTCCCCCACACGGGTGACTCATTTCTCCGCGCCGGATTAACAGGACGGTCCCGGGTATCCGAGCTGCTGTCTCCCCGCCGCCGCCTCCTTCGGCCCTGCCCAGGACATGGTCACATCTACCCGGCAGCAGTGAGTGACTCGCACCTGCACGAAGAATCGGCCTGGGCTGCCCCTTCCGCATCGCATCCCGAGTTTCAGGTCTCAGACATGCCCAGCACTGGCAGCCAGGCACCCGGAGGATCATGACTGCTGCGACGAACTGGGCAGCCAACGGGGCGAGCCTGGAGGATTGTCACTCTAACCTCTTCTCCCTGGTAATGATCTCTCTGTGTGCTGCCTGTAGTGTGCCTGTACCTGAGGGCTGGGACCTGTATAGCTCCTGCCTATAGTGTCTGTTCTGTACTGCGGGGGCTACTGCCCATAATGTGGCGACCACCTAGAGTGTGTATGTTGGGTGCCCAGGGGCTACTGCCTATAGTGTGTGTGTTGGGTGCCAGGGGGCTTATGCTCTTAGTGTGTTGGTTGCTCAGGGGCTACTGCCTATAGTGTGTGTTGGGTGTCCGGGGGGGCTACTGCCTATAGCAGGCATGTCAAACTCATGGTCATCCAGCTGTTGTGAAACTACAAGTTATAGTATGCTTTACCAACTGATCAGTGGAAGGTATGCTGGCAAAGCATGCTGGTACTTGTAGTTTCACAACAGCTGGAGGGCCACGAGTTTGACATGCCTGGCCTATAGAGTGTGTGTCCGTTGGGTACCCGGGGGCTTATGCCCATAGAGTGAGTGTGTGTAATCTGTCATGTAACTTGTCTCTGTTAATATTTCCCTGTGTAATATGTGTTATGCTCTCTGGTAATATTGCCCCTGCACTCAGGTAATATTGTGTTTATCATGCACATGTGCTACAGAGAGAGTCCTTACTGGTAGTGTTAAGAGTCTCTGTGCTGCTGCCCTTATCCTTGAAATTCCAGTAGGAATCTGTGATTCCTAATTAGTGGTATTCTGTTTTTTCATGTGAATTTCCTCATTATTTCCTTTTTATAATTGTTGAAATATGTTTTTGACAGTTATCCCCCTTTATGTTGCAGCTGCGGCTGACACAGGCCACTTTTAAACTATTTCCAATTGTGTGCAGTAGGTAACACTGTCTGTACTATTTACATGTACAGGTTGAGTATCCCTTATCCAAAATGCTTGGGACCAGGGGTATTTTGGATATCGGATTTTTCCGTATTTTGGAATAATTGCATACCATAATGATATATCATGGCGATGGGACCTAAATCTAAGCACAGAATACATTTATGGTTCATTTACACCTTGTACACACAGCCTGAAGATAATTTTATCCAATATTTTTTATAACTTTGTGCATTAAACAAAGTGTATCTACATTCACACAATTCATTTATGTTTCATACATACCTTATACACACAGCCTGAAGGTCATTTAATACAATATTTTTAATAACTCTGTGTATTAAACAAAGTTTGTGTACATTGAGCCATCAAAAAACAAAAGTTTCACTATCTCATTCTCACTCAAAAAGTCCGTATTTCGGAATATTCCGTATTTCGGATATTTGGATATGGGATACTCAACCTGTACTACATATACTGTTATTTTGCTCTTGCCCCTAATAATGTAATTCTTTATTTTGCTCTGTTGAGGTTTTTTTTTTTTTTAATTACAGATTGTCAGTTTTATTTTTACTTTCTCTTGATTCATGTGTATGGCAGAGCATCTCTGTGCAAAGTATTGTCCATGACTAAGCCATCTGCACATTTTGCACAGAGGTTTGTCATACCTGTCTTTTCTCCCTGGTAATATCGTTTGTGTAATGTACCTGGGAAACTCATTCTAACTCTCTAACTGTTTGTTATGTCTTTGAATATGTAGTTGGCAGTCATTCTTTCCTTTCTTAGGTAATGTCTGTTTCTGTGTATTACCTAGAGGATTGTGAGCGACTTAATCATAAAGATGGTGCAGGATACACTGTAGTTTTAGATCTGTGTAGTCACAAGAATCCCCTTTGATGAATACCTGTGTTGACATCTCTTGATGCTGTATTCCTGAGCACGCATGGCCATGCAAGTGTTTTTGTGTGATTGTCCTTGTTCATGCCTTACAGACTGTCACTCTGGGCTTTGTCACTTTTTTTTTCTTTTTTTTACTACTATGACATATTAAGATTTGGTCAAATGTATGATTTTTGCTAAATTACTAAATTATTGTGGTGTCTTTTTCTGCGTGAAGTACTTTGCTGTGGAGCTCTCATACCCTATGTGTTTTATTGGTCTTTGTGACCCTAGTTAAAGACCTGAAATGGTCTAAAACTATAATGCTTGGCAGTGTTTTGGGTTTGCATTTTCTTAATTTTTTTGGTGGGAAATTCAATTGGATAGCGCAGGGTATGAGTGTCGGAGCTATTCA
Source organism: Pseudophryne corroboree (assembly GCF_028390025.1). Taxonomy (NCBI): domain Eukaryota; kingdom Metazoa; phylum Chordata; class Amphibia; order Anura; family Myobatrachidae; genus Pseudophryne; species Pseudophryne corroboree. Next base: position 415,390,047 of record NC_086444.1, on the reverse strand, counting down.
ATTGACCATGCTAAGGGTGGCCAATCCCGGGATTCCAATGATTGTCTTCTTTTCAATGTGTACCCGCCCAGCCCAGATAACTCACCCTAATCTGGATGAGAGGAAGGGTGGGCCACTTGGGTAAGGTCCGGCGAGCATCTGGCTGCGCAGCGTGACCTCTGACTTCACGTCACGCTGCGCAGTGTGCACAGCCGGGGCGAGGTGGAGCCGGGCAGCATCTGAGCCTCCTGAGGACGCTCAACGCTACCCGACATAAAAAACCCGAAGGTGGTGGCCAATCCCAAAATTCCCGGGATTGGAAGCTCCAATACCAGGATTGAATACCGTACGATTTTAGGCCGGGATTGGCCACACTAGCAGTGCTGTAAAGTCGCGACTAGAGGATTTCTACTCGCACCCTAAACTACATCTCCTAGCTCTGGAACACTCATCCCTGGCGCTATTCAACATGACATTCATTTGAATCCCCTCCCTCCCCCTGTGTGTTTACATTCTTTACTGAGCTCCAGTATAGTCCTAAAGGCTAGTAAATGCACAGGACTTTAGCATGGTTTTGTGCGCACCATCCTGGGAATGTGAAACGGTAGGGAAAATCTTTATTTGTAAAGGTAAAAATGTTGTGACAGAGTGCAGAGCCTCTGGTGCACCCCTCCCAATTAGTGATTATGCAGTTGGAGGGGGTTTAAATAGCTAAATTTGCCCAATAAAGCCATATCCGTTTTCAGGTGAATGTCTCTGAAAAGATCAATATTTAAATGATGTAGGACACACTTGTGGAGGCGTTGTATTGATGAGACGGGTTTTGGAAATTGTAGATGATCGGTAAAAGTGTTTGTTCCAATTCACGCGATGGATGCACGTTTCATGAAACACACTCACTTTGGCAAACTCTTAATTGGATTGACTGCTTTTTAATGAAGTTATAACCAGTTATTTGCCCTTACGGTCAGTGATAAGCAAGTAAGGGTTAGGTACACTCTAATGTGGCTGACTAACAATTCATATATTATCTTAACATAGAATTGCATTTGAGTCACTATATCAGCAGTAGACAAAATAATGTAGATTTTATGAACCATTTAGTAAAATCTTAAGACCCAGAAGGATTTTTTTTTTAAAGGTCAGGGAAGGTGTGCTGGAAGAACACAAAGGTTAGGCGTCAGTAGAATTTGTTCTGTGCTTTGATTTTGAGATGTCCTCCCACTCTTTGTGTAATTCAATTAATGTTTTTTTTTTTTTTTAAACTTAAAATAGTTATTTAAAAGCAGGTTATGTGTATTTTATGTTTTGTATTTTCATAAAAAATAAAATAAAATGTCACTGTCAAAAACTGTTATTATCGTGCAGGTAAACATCATATGACTGTATTAAGATTGACATTAGGGGCAATATTCAATTGTTTATCGCTACTGATCTCCCGTCTAAAGTGACAGGAGATCTGCGGCAATATTCAATTGATATTTTTATCGTTCCCAGAGAGTTTAGCTTTAGCTGCGTAAAGCAGCTAAACCGGACCAAAATAATGGGTGTGACGTGAAAAAAGTTCCATTTAGGTGCCGAAAGTCTCTTTTCACAAATTTCAGCTTGCCATCCCCGGGGGTGTGAGCTGAAATGCCGGCACCAGCATTCAGTTGCGCCAAACGGAGGAACAATTGAATAGCTCTGTTGGGTTCCATCTACTGCCTATTTGCGGCACTAACAATTGAATTTCGCCCTCGGTGTGAAGGGCGTGAGTTGCCATTGCGATAGAGCAGAAACCCCAACAGTGGCACCGTGACTCAGCCCCATTGTGCTCCGAACCTGCTTGTTTTTGGGGCTTTTGTGCTCCGGACCTGCTTGTTTTTGGGGCTGCAAACAAAGGGCGTCCACAAAACAATTGAATTGTTCCCTATTACTGTATTGTGTATGTACCTTTACTTTCAGGTACCAGGGAATTCAGTATGATTTTGTGGGGGCATTTCAATAGTTTCCCCCGTCGGCTGCCACTCCTTGAAATCTGACGGAGGAGTACAGTTGTTGGTTTAGGCAAGACTGCTGCAGGGATACATTCCTACTTTCAACCTCTTGAGGTGGCGAGAAACTCTGTGGTTTACGTGTCCTTAACAAGGAGTTTAGAGGGGTTTAGCCACTATATGTGGCTAAACCCGGTTTGATTGCTTGAGAGAATCATGATAGTTAATTGGCGTCTCCCCCCCGTCATGATTGCCAAATGCTACTGCAACACGGAAATTTGTGAATGTCATTGCAAACAATATGGGGTCAAACGAATTAGGTGTGCATTTACAAAAGTGAGTTTATTCCATAAACTTGCATACATTGCACTGTGTGTGCACATTTAAAAAAAAAAAAAGGCAATCGCTGAGATGTTGACTCAACTCGCACCTAATTAGTCTGACCCCCTATAAATGATTTTTTATTAATTTTAATGATTTTAATGTTATGTAGTAATGTCCAAATGTAAAAAAATATATATTGTTCTAGTTAAATAGCCTTGTAATGTAGCTTTGCTAATGCCTTTTGATGTGTAGATGGAATATATACCATTTTTTGTAGCTGTCTTGAGGCAATGCTTTAGTGATATTATGCAGCATTGATGTTAGAGATATACCTCTTTCACATTTCAAAGACGTGAATTTGCCGGGTCTGGCAAGCCTGCAAATTCCGTCAGCCTGACCCTGGTAATGAGCAGCATTGGAGAGCCGGTAGTTAAGTCCCCAATCTACTAGCAGTGGATTGGGGCGATGGCACGATCCCCCAGCGGTCCGGTTGGGGGTATTAAACATGTTTAAAAACACTGATACAGACCATTTTCATTAGGGAATCGGTCATATTTAACATGGTGAATTTCCCAGATTCCCCGTCAGATCGCTGATTTTTTTTTGATGTCCGCCTATCGGCTGATCTGGGGGGGGGGGGGGGGGGGGGGAATTGCGCTGCCTGGTGTGTGGTCACCTTTAATCCTAGGTTGTTTACTTTCACACATGCAGAAATCCTGGGTTGATGCGCGTTCATGTGCAAAAACCTGGCATTTAGCTGCATTTATGCAAGTGGTACAAGACTATTGCTTTGTCTCATTTCTAGCTTTTCTCATGAGCAAATTTGGTCTTTGTTGCTATGTTTAACTGATGCTGTAGAAGTATCAATTCAAGCTGTCTGTGTGACACAGTGTTGCAGTACCTCCTGTCTGAGTTCTCAGCCTTTTCTGAGTCACCAAACATCCTGACTGTCTGTCTTCATACGTAAATACACAAGGTTGTCTACCTCTTCTTTATGCAGCATATTGTCTGCACTATTTTTCTGTACAATCAGATCTTTTTACAGCTGTTACAACCTTTTCATAGTAATGTAATATTGTATTTGTTTTATTTTTGTGCTTCCATTTGTGTAGGTTTCCATGCTGCATTACCCTACAGAAAATGTTCACACGCTGATGCCGACACACAACTTATGTGATAATATTGTAATCAGAACGAGCTGCCAAAATGTGTCGTACATTCTCTCCTGCCTTAGCAACCAGTGCTATGAGTGGGTAATTGCATGTCATTAATATTTAAACTCTTGTTCTTTTAACCCCTTTCTTGTTGCCTAACATTGTAGTGAGAGATTTTGCAATAGGTGCTCAAGAACACGTTTTGGATATTTGCTTTAGGTTGCATTGTTAACATTATACTTCACTAAAAACCCTTTAACTACATATCTACAGGCATTAGATGTGCCACACGATGACTTTTTTTACATTGTTCAGAGCTTTACAATCTAGAAGTCAGTGCACCACAATTAGCAACATTTTTGGAGTGTTTTTGGAAACTTTGTTTGTCTTGTACATTAATGTATCAATCTTCATTATCTTTTACTAGACTTCATCAGTGTGTACTTGTTTTCCTGCAGTTGCATGCACTCATTATGAGTACACTATGCAATCTCAAGATAGACTATGCAAACAGGCGAACGTTCACCTCTGTATCTGCCACACTATGCACAAAACCATAATCAAAGGAAAGCCATCATAAATATAACAAATTGCTGATCCATAAACCAGCTCAGGTTGCATAAGAAACCTTGGCTTTACAGTAATGCCATATTCAGTGTGTCTGTAGCAGATAGATAGATATCCATATCTCTATATGGATGTTCATGATTATATTTAATAATATAGCTCCAATATAGTCTCCAGTGCTGTATGTACGTAGACTTTTTATTCAAGCATATTAGTCACTGCACCAGTGGAGTGTACAATATATTTTGACCCCCCCCCCCAACTGAGCCAGATGTCTGTTAACTAAAATGTTGAACTCTGGGAGGAAATCCATGCAAACACAAGGAGAATGTACAGACTCCCGCTTGGAATTTAACTCTTGCCATCAGCACTGCGAGGCAGCAATACTAACCACCCTGCCAACAAGCTACTGATAGAAATTGTCAATTAGCAAATAAAAATAAATAAAAGCATATAATGTTCTGTTGTAATCATGATTTATCCAAAAGGTTTTAGTAAAACGTCAATTGTAAAATGCATGGAATATGCTGCGCTATATAAAACTAATAATAGATAAATAAAACATTTTTTTTTTTTTTTAACGTGACCCTCACCATTGTAGCCTTTTTTTCCCCTGGAATAATAGGGACTTTTTTTCCTTACTTTTTTTTTTAAAGCATTTCCATGCTCTCTACTGTCGGCACATAATCATTTACAATATGGAAAATTATATTACAAAAATGCACAACATTTGCAAAGTGAAAGTAAGAATTTTCAAAAAGACAAAAGTAAGCTGAATGTTTTCTATCCTTTATGTAGATTCCTTTTATGTTGTGAATAGTAGAAAAATCTGAACGGGAAAAGCCAAACTGTTACAGAAGCCACAGGGGACTGGTCGTATCACATGCTTCCTGAATCAGCAGCAGTGCTGAACATGTGTACTACACTAAATCACAGAGCCCGTGAGTGGCTTGTGGCATCTCTGTAGTGTCAGCATTAACTGCTGTTAAAAAGGAAGGTCTAACTGAAAAAACCAAAGCAAGACACCTGCCTGTGATGAAACCTGTCTTCATGAAAAATACAGATTGGTATGGTTTCCAGGTGACCAAGACACAAAAATAGTGAAAAGTCAGAAAAAAAGTAAAATAAACCTCCATACCTTTAAAATAAGAAACCAAATACTGACCATACACTTACATACATAACATTTTACCTGATCAAACTGACACCACATCTAGTACACAGGCAAAAAAGATAAATGCCTCAAGGAACTCCCATTAGTAATAAGCCACAAGAGCTTGTGTTACTGACAGTACTTTTTGCTTAACATCACAGCTCCTGTTTGGCACAATAGGTTGGAAAGCCCTGGCTGGCCACTGGCAACAAGTCTTTCATATCCTAGCCCCCACCAAAAAAAAAAAAAAAAAGTATGTATCATAATTTTGTTGCGTCTGGAACATGCACATGCAATGTCACCCGCTGATAAGGTGATCGGATATACCCTTAGTCCAGAGGTTCTTAAATGGGATCTTGGTTTTAAGTATATCTATGCTTTGCACAGGTAACTTAATAGTACCTCAGTCAATTTATTTAACCATCTGTGCTGAGCTATGGATATACTTAAAACCTGGACCGTTGGGGTGCCTTGAGGACAGCTTTTGAAAATCTCTGCCCTAGCCTGAGAGGAGAATGTGACTGGCTGGGGGGCCTGCTGGATTGGACCTGAGGGCAGACTAATGGGCCCTACACACTGGTCGATACTAGTGAAAGATATGAACAAGCTTGTTCATTAATGAGCAAGATACCGTTCATATCTTTCAGTGTGTAGGCACCAGCGAGGAATGATGCGCGACCCCGCGCTCTGTCATCGCTGGTGCCAGCTCGTTTAAACTTGCATGCCAATATGGACAATCTTGTCCATATTAGCATGCAGGGCTATAGAGCCGGGTGACGGGGGAAGTGAAGAAACTTCACTCCCATCCCCCCCCCCCCCCCCCGGTCCGGGTCGGGCAGGTCGCTAGGTGTGTAGGCCCGTAAGGTGACCTGGCACAATGCAAGCACCTTTTCTCTGACGTCCTAGTGGATGCTGGGAACTTCGTAAGGACCATGGGGAATAGCGGGCTCCGAAGGAGGCTGGGCACTCTAGAAAGATCTTAGACTACCTGGTGTGCACTGGCTCCTCCCACCATGACCCTCCTCCAAGCCTCAGTTAGATTTCGTGCCCGGCCGAGGTTGGATGCACACTAGGGGCTCTCCTGAGCTCTTAGAAAGTAATAGTCTTAGATTTTTTTATTTTCAGTGAGACCTGCTGGCAACAGGCTCACTGCAGCGAGGGACTAAGGGGAGAAGAAGCGAACTCGCCTGCTTGCAGCCGGATTGGGCTTCTTAGGCTACTGGACACCATTAGCTCCAGAGGTATCGACCGCAGGCCCAGCCTTGATGTTCGGTCCCGGAGCCGCGCCGCCGTCCCCCTTACAGAGCCAGAAGCAAGAAGATGGTCCGGAAAATCGGCGGCATGAAGACTGTCTTCACCAAGGTAGCGCACAGCACTGCAGCTGTGCGCCATTGCTCCTCTCACACACTTCACACTCCGGTCACTGAGGGTGCAGGGCGCTGGGGGGGGCGCCCTGAGGCAGCAATAAAAACACCTTGGCTGGCTAAAATACCTCAATATATAGCCCCAGGGGCTATATATGAGGTAAATACCCCAGCCAGAATTCCATAAAAAACGGGAGAATAGGCCGCGAAAAAGGGGCGGAGCCTATCTCCTCAGCACACTGGCGCCATTTTCCCTCACAGCTCCGCTGGAAGGAAGCTCCCTAGCTCTCCCCTGCAGTCTACAAAGGGTTAATAAAGAGAGGGGGGGCACTAAATTTAGGCGCAGTATACATTATATATAAAAACAGCAGCTATAGGGGACATAACTCAGTTAGTCCCTGCATTATATAGCGCTCTGGTGTGTGCTGGCATACTCTCACTCTGTCCCCCCAAAGGGCTTTTGTAGGTTCTGTCCTCGTTTAGAGCATTCCCTGTGTGTCTGCGGTGTGTCGGTATGGCTGTGTCGACATGTTGAATGAGGAGGCTTATATGGTGACGGAACAGAGGCCGTTATATGTGATGTCGCCCCCTGTGGGGCCGACACCAGAGTGGATGGATAGGTGAAAGGTATTAACCGACCGTGTCAACTCCTTACATAAAAGGAAGGATGACGTAACAGCTGTGGGACAGCCGGCTTCGCAGCCCGCGCCTGCCCAGGCGTCTCAAAGGCCATCAGGGGCTCAAAAACGCCCGCTCTCTCAGATGGCAGACACAGATGTCGACACGGAGTCTGACTCCAGTGTCGACAAGGTGGAGACATATACACAATCCACTAGGAACATCCGTGACTTGATCCCGGCAATAAAAAAATGTGTTATACATTTCTGACTTTAACCCAAGCACCTTTAAAAATGGGTTTTAGGTTTGGGGAGAAAAAACAGGCAGTGTTTTGTTCCCCCATCAGATGAATAAATGAAGTGTGTGAAAAGCGTGGGTTCCCCCGTTAAGAAACTGGTAATTTATAAAAAGTTACTGATGGCGTACCCTTTCCCGCCAGGAGGATAAGTTACGCTGGGAGATATCCCCTAGGGTGGATAAGGCGCTCACACGTTTGTCAAAAAAGGTGGCACTGCCGTCTTAGGATACGGCCACTTTAATAGGTACCTGTTGATAAAAAACAGGAGGCTATCCTGAAGTCTGTATTTACACACTCAGGTACTAGACTGAGACCTGCAGATAGTGCTGCTGCAGCGTGGTCGGTGACCCTGTCAAACAGGGATACTAGTTGGCAAACATAAAAACATATTAAAGACGTCGTCTTATATATGGGGGATGCACAGAGGGATATTTTGCCGGCTGGCATCCAAAATAAATGTAATGTCCATTCTGTCAGGAGGGTATTAGAGACCTGTCACTGCACAGGTGATGCTGACTTAAAAAGCGCATAGAGAGCCTTATAAGGGTGAGGAATTATTTGGGGATGGTCTCTGGGACCTCGTATCCACAGCAACTGCTGGGAAGAAATAATTTTACCTCAGGTTTCCTCACAGACAAAGGTACAGTCCTTTCGGCTTCAGAAAAGCAAGCGGGTCAAATGGCGCTTCCTTTCTGTACAGAGACAAGGGTAGAGGGAAAAAGCTGCACCAGTCGGCCTGTTCCCAGAATCAAGATTCTTCCCCCGCCTCCTGTGAGTCCACACCATGACGCGGGTGCTCCACAGGTGTAGCCAGGTACGGTGGGGGGCCGTCTCAAAAATTTCAGCAATTAGTGGGCTCGCTCACAGGTGGATCCTTGTTTCTTTCAAGTAGTATTTCAGGGGTACAAGCTGGAATTCGAGATGTCTCCCCCCAGCCGTTTCCTAAAATATGCCTTGCTGACAACTCCCTCAGGCAGGGATGCTGTGCTAGAGGCAATTAATAAGCGGTATTCCCAGCAGGTAATACTCAAGGTGCCCCTACTTCAACAAGGACGGGGTTACTATTCCACACGGGTTGGGGTACCGAAACCGCATGGTTCGGTGTGACCCATTTTATATTTAAAATCCTTGAACACATACATAAAAAAAATTCAAGTTCAAGATGGAATCGCTGAGGGCGGTTATTGCAAGCCTGGACGAGGGGGATTACATGGTATCCCGGGACATCAAGGATGCTTACCTGCATGTCCCCATTTACCATCCTCGCCAGGAGTACCTCAGATTTGTGGTACAGGATTACCATTACCAAGTCCAGACACTGCCGTTTGGACTGTACATGGCACCGAGGGTGTTTTATCAAGGTAATGGCCGAAATGATGATACTCCTTCGAAAAAAGGGAGTTGTAATTATCCCGTACTTGGACAATCTCGTTATAAGGGCGAGGTCCAAGGAGCAGTTGGTAGTCGGGGTAGCACTATTTTGGAAAGTGCTACAACAGCATGGTTGGATTCTAAACAGTCCAAAGTCACAGCTGGTTCCTATGACACGTCTACTGTTCCTGGGGATGGTTCTGGACATAAACCAGAAATAGTGTTTCTCCCGGAGGAGAAAGCCAAGGAGTTGTCATCTCTAGTCAGAGACCTCCTGAAGCCAAAATAGGTAGCGGTGCATCATTGCACACGAGTCCTGGGAAAAATGGTAGCTTCCTACGAAGCAATCCCATTAGGCAGGTTCCATACAAGAACTTTTCAGAGGGACCTGTTGGACAAGTGGTCCGGATCGCATCTTCCGATGCATAGGCTGATACCCTGGTCCTTGGAGACAGGGTTATCTCTACTGTGGTGGCTGCAGAGTGCCCATCTTCAGGAGGGCCGCAGGTTCGGCATACAGGACTAGGTCCTAGTGACCATGGATTCCAGCCTTTGAGGCTGGGGGGCAGTCACACAGGGAAGAAACTTCCAGGGACTTTGGTCAAGTCAGGTTATTTCCCTACACATAAATATTCTGGACCTGAGGGCCATTTACAATGCCCTGAGGCCGGCAAGGCCTCTGCTTCAAAACCAGCCGGTACTGATCCAATCAGACAACATCACGGCAGTCGCCCATGTAAACCAACAGGGCGGCACAAGAAGCAGGATGGCGATGGCAGAAGCCACAAGGATTCTCCGATAGGCGGAAAATCATGTGTTAGCACTGTCAGCAGTGTTCATTCCCGGAGTGGACAACTGGGAAGCAGATCTTCTCAACAGACACGACCTCCACCCGGGAGAATGGGGACTTCCTCCAGAAGTCTTCCAATAGGATTGTACACCATTGGGAAAGGCCACAGGTGGACATGATGGCGTCCCGCCTCAACAAAAAGCTATAAAAGATATTGCACCAGGTCAAGGGACCCTCAGGCGATAGCTATGGACGCTCTGGTAACACCGTGGGTGTACCAGTCGGTTTATGTGTTCTCCCCTCTGCCTCTCATACCAAAGGTACTGAGAATAATAAGAAGGCGAGGAGTTAGAACGATACTCGTGGATGGCCAAGAAGAGCTTGGTACCCAGAACTTCTAGAATTTATATCAGGGGACCCATGGCCTCTGCCACTCAGACAGGACCTGCGGCAGCAGGGGCCCTGTCTGTTCCAAGACTTACCGCGGCTGCGTTTGACGGCATGGCGGTTGAACGCCGGATCCTGAAGGAAAAGGGCATTCCGGAGGAAGTCATTCCTACGCTTACTAAAGCCAGGTAAGAGGTTACAGCAACTCATTATCACCGCATATGGCGAAAATATGTTGCATGGTGTGAGGCCGAAAGGGCCCCAACAGAGGAATTTCAACTAGGTCGATTTCTGCATTTCCTGCAAGCAGGAGTGACTATGGGCCTTAAATTGGGTTCCATTAAGGTACAGATCTCGGCTCTGTCGATTTTCTTTCAAAAAGAACTAGCTTCAGTACCTGAAGTTCAGACATTTATAAAAGGAGTGCTGCATAGTCAGCCCCCGTTTGTGCCTCCTGTGGCACCTTGGGATCTCAACGTGGTGTTGAGTTTCTTAAAATCACATTGGTTTGAATCACTAAAAACCGTGGATCTGAAATATCTCACGTGGAAGGTGGTTATGTTATTGGCCTTGGCTTCTACCAGGCGAGTATCAGAATTGGCGGCTTTGTCTTGTAAAAGCCCTTATTTGATTTTCCATATGGATAGGGCAGAATTGAGGACTCGTCCCCAGTTTCTCCCAAAGGTGGTGTCAGCGTTTCACCTGAACCAGCCTATTGTGGTGCCTGCGGCTACTAGGGACTTGGAGGACTCCAAGTTGCTAGACGTTGTCAGGGCACTGAAAATATGTTTCCAGAACGGCTAGAGTCAGAAAATCTGACTCGCTGTTTATCCTATATGCACCTAACAAGCTGGGTGCTCCTGCTTCTAAGCAGACTATTGCTCGTTGGATTTGTAGTACAATTCAGCTTGCACATACTGTGGCAGGCCTGCCACAGCCAAAATCTGTCAATGCCCATTCCACAAGGAAGGTGGGCTCATCTTGGGCGGCTGCCCGAGGGGTCTCAGCTTTACAACTTTGCCGAGCAGCTACTTGGTCAGGGGCAAACACGTTTGCAAAATTCTACAAATTTGATACCCTGGCTGAGGAGGACCTGGAGTTCTCTCATTCGGTGCTGCAGAGTCATCCGCACTCTCCCGCCCGTTTGGGAGCTTTGGTATAATCCCCATGGTCCTTACGGAGTTCCCAGCATCCACTAGGACGTCAGAGAAAATAAGAATTTACTCACTGGTAATTCTATTTCTCGTAGTCCGTAGTGGATGCTGGGCGCCCATCCCAAGTGCGGTTTATCTGCAATACTTGTACATAGTTATTGTTAACTAAATCGGGTTATTGTTGAGCCATCTGTTGAGAGGCTCTATTGTTTCATATCACGAGTTATACGGTGTGATTGGTGTGGCTGGTATGAGTCTTACCCGGGATTCAAAATCCTTCCTTATTGTGTACGCTCGTCCGGGCACAGTACCTAACTGAGGCTTGGAGGAGGGTCATGGTGGGAGGAGCCAGTGCACACCAGGTAGTCTAAGATCTTTCTAGAGTGCCCAGCCTCCTTCGGAGCCCGCTATTCCCCATGGTCCTTACGGAGTTCCCAGCATCCACTACGGACTACGAGAAATAGAATTACCGGTGAGTAAATTCTTATTTTTAGTTTTAGGTCTTCAGTGCATTTGTCACCACATATTTGTTTCACATTCTGGATAATTGGTTACATTACTAAGTAATTAAGTAATTTTTCCTCAAATTTCCCCTGGACTGCCTCCCTCCAGTTTCAGTGTATGGCCACGAGATTGAATACTTCTCTTCCTTTGAAGAATGTCTCCCTCCTGTACCTTGTTAAAATCCTTGGTTTAGTTGAAAGTTTGTCCTTTCCCTTCTTTGCTCCAAACTATACATGCTAAGATCTATTAGTCCTTCTCGTTAAGTCTGAATCGCTGAACAAGACATGTTTGCAGGATTTCCTCAACCATACGTCATTTATTGTTATGATATGAAAAATGGCCTAATTTTCCGTTTAACGGAATATGTAAAAGTTGAAGGTGATCCGATTGAATTATTTTTTAAGTGAAAGTAGAGTTTCTGCGTTTCCCCCTTCCCTGTCTTCTCATTCTGCTGAAGGTCACCAACATTAGTTGCAGACCTTGAAATAGATGTTGCCCCATTTCCCATATCCCATCTATTAATTGCTGTAGCGTGCTGGAGTATAGCTGGCTTAACATCATCATTCCCATCAAGCCACTTGTGTGTCAAACAGTTTTTTGCAAATAAAAATCAATATTGAATGCGTGCACGTTCACTATAATTTAAGTTGCATACACACTGGGCGTTTTTGCCCAGCGTATATGCACAGCGATGATCGTGAACATCGTTGGCAGGAAAATTGCTCAGCGCATACACACTAAGCTATTTTCCCTGTGCCCAGCGATGTTCACGGGGGGTGAAGCACTTTTCACAGTAGGAGACTGTGGAAAGTGCTTCACTCGGCTGTTCAAACAGCCCGACGGATGGCGGCGGCCAGTGATGATATGGGAGTGCGCATCAGCGCTCACCGCCTGCCCATACACACTGGCTGAGTTTGAGCTCAAAGTAGCTCAAAATGCCAAAAGTGAGCTACTTTGAGCTCAAAATTGCCCAGTGTGTATGGGCCAACGTGTTTTAGAGAGGTGTGTACAGTTTCTAAATGCATGCAAGCACAGCAAATGCACTGAAATGTTATGTAAGTTAGCATGTTAGATGCAAATTGGTATGATTTCATTAGGAACAATGATTTTTATCATTGCATCCATTGCACAGAAGTTTAACAAGTGGTAAACATGCATGTAAAAAGCACAATTCAAATGTTAGTTAGTGGAAAGTACACCAGTATAAATAGTGTTCACTCTAGGATTTTTTTAGGGCAGGGTGCTGAGCATTGAAGAGGGCACATTTTCATTTTGAAGGGCACATTTTTGATGTGACGCTTTGCGCACAAAGCATAGCGCATATGTTTATAGTTTTTGTACATACATTTTGCCCTAAGTAAATCATATACCCATGCATACATATAAGGCACCTAACATCTGTACTGAGAAACATACTGTATATGTCCAGTCTTTCTTGAAAGATCGGCTGTAGTATATACATAAGTAGATCATTATAAATGTCTTTTCCAGTGCTGAAGTAGTTATAATCCATATGTGTTATTAAACAGAAAAGTTAAACAATGGGTTAAAATATATTGGAAAAAATTAAGTCTGTTCTACTAGGGAAATACTGTAAGCAGTACATGCTCACTGATTACCCTGTTTTTTGCCTCTTTATCAGAGTGCTGTGTTATTTACAATGCCTCCTCTGCCATCCAGTTGGCTAAGGATAGAAATTGTGTTCCAATTTCAGAGGTGGGCAAGGAGTAGACGACGACATTGTAACATGCACTCTGACTGTTGCATTCTGTTTACAAGGTGGCAATTTATGGTCCTGCAGGGTGCACTGAAAAAGGGCAGGGTGCTTTTTCACATTTCAAAAATGGGCAGGGTGCAGCACCCTGCTGAAACAGCCTAGAAGGAACACTAATAAATTAAAAGTATACCTTTGCATACAAAGGAGCCGATTCAATTGTTTTACTCCACTGCTACCACTAGGGGCGCAAAACGGAGCAATTCAATTGTTGCTTTGTTTAGACGCCTGGTAACCACGGGGATGATGTTTCTTTTTGCAACTCAGAATGGAAGTTTGGATTCCCAAAGCAGGACAATTCAGTTGTGTTTGGGCGCACATGCACATCGCACATGTCTCGCCCAAACAGACTGAGTTTAGCCGCTTAAATCGGCTTAACTTGTCTGCTTTGGGAGTCCAAACTCCCATTCGGAAAGGCCGAAGTGCCCACTTTACCAATATTGTTTACTCACACCTGAGGAGGCTGCAAGAAAAATGTGTATACACACGTGTACACAAAACTGTTTATTAATGGAGATCCGGTCTGAAGATCGACACTGTCTTTAGGTTGACAGTCACTAGGTCGACATGAGTTTTCACTTTTTTTCACTTTTTTTTTTTTTTAACTTTTTCATACTTAACGATCCACGTGGACGAAGATTGGAACGGTATCCTGTGCCAAGCGGTAGCGGAGTGAGGCACCTTGCCCGAAACATGGCGAGCGAAGCGAGCCATGCGTGGGGACACGGTGTACTAATTGGGCTTCCCGGTCACTGTACGGAGAAAACGACACCAAAAAAACATGAAAAACTCATGTCGACCTTTTGATACGTCGACCTAGCATATGTCGACCTAGAAACCAAACCCTGTCGACCTTCAGACACTGTCGACCTATAATGGTCGACCTAAACATTGTCGACCTAGACACTATCGATTTGATGATCCACACCCTATTAATGTTAGGATATTATTAGATCAGTGGATCTCAACCTCAATTCTCAAATACATCAACAGGTCATGTTATGAGGATTTCTGTCTATGGAAATTAGTTGGATAGTTACTGTCCCAGCAAAATAGATTAACTCACCTGTGCATGATTAAGGAAATCCGGAAAGCATAACCAGTTGGACTGGAGTTGATACCCACTGTGTAAGGCAACTGAAAATGTCTGCCTTAAATTCAATTAAGTACAATGTATATTGTAGACAATGCAGGCATTGTACCATTGAGAAGACATGTGAACATACGCATTGACACCCTACTTTGCATCAGAGCATTAGATTTAATATCGCATCTGATACCCCTCTTCCACCTACTAAGCACGGGTCGCAGCCGGGAGCCTGACACGGGTGCTACCCGGCTGCGGCCCATGCTCAGCCCCCTTTCCCACTGCGCTCACCAACCCGGCATATTGCCGGGTTGGTGACTCTGCTAGTGACGCGGGGGCGGCGCTGGGAGATCACATGATCTCCCAGCGCCACCCTTCCATACAGTGTAAACGGGAGCTGTGTCGCATCGACATGGCTTCCGTTTACAGTACAACCCTACCCGGATCATTCCCGTGTCCTACCCAGGTAGTTACTCGGGTAGGATTCACATGTCACTTGATCCAGGTTTTTGCGGGGGGACCCTTTTCCACTAGCAAAAAACACGGGTAAATGCACGCCCCCGTGCATTTACCTGTGTTTTTTTGAGCTAGTGGAAAAGGGGTATGACTGCCCCTCTATATTAAACCATTTTCTATAGACTATCTGCTTTCTATTGTCCTTTTACACATCTGCAATTAAATGCACACCATCTAACTATTGTGCGTGACTGAGTCTGTATGCAGAGCAGAACAAAACTTGTATTGGCATTTTTGCCAAAAAAAGATGCCCGATGCTAGCAGCGCCTCACTCGTGCCAAGAGGGGCTGTTTGGTGAGACTGCAGCAAAGATGTATGAGGACATCTGTATTTGTCATATTTTTCCAGCCTCTGGGACTTTTCATACAACAGTTATGCTAATGCATGGCTTGTACTGAATTTCATTGTTTACATTTTCCAATTCAAAAAGGAGAGAAACTAAAACTGCCGCTGGGGAAAAAATGCTCTATCTATCTATCTATCTATCTATCTATCTATCTATCTATCTATCTATCTATCTATCTATCTATCTATCTATCTATCTATCTATCTATCTATCTATCTATCTATCTATCTATCTATCTATCTATCTATCTATCAATTCAGTAGGGGTAGAAAGTTATTTTATTCGTGAGATTTTTTGCTTTTTATTGCTTGCTCATTACGTGGGAGTTGTGTTTGGTTGTTTCCACTGGATAGAGTTGTCTATTTTTCTGTGTTGACCTCTACTTGTCAACTGCTACAGGTGCAACATTTTACCAAAAAATATAATACGAGATATATTTTAATCGTCATTGGGGGCAATTTAATTACTAGTGATGTGCTATCGAGCATCGCTGACATACTCGGCTGTGCACATAATAGACACTTATGGTGCCTCCAGCTGTGCAAGTTTTCCAGCGCACATCTCCTTTGGATGGACATGATGTGCCATTTCAGAGCAGTAGAATGTGTATATCGCCAGTAATGTTATCTACCTTATTATGTCTGGTCTAGTAAGAGAGACCCGGGCTGCTGTCCCCTTTGTGATTCTCTGTGCAATCTCCAGTGTACCGAATAATGTGGTTGCAGTTATGCAAAGCTAAACTACAGCGTGTGACTCAGCATCTCATTGCTTTAGGTGGAAAGTTTATCTACAAAGCTAGTTTTTGTTGGTTTCCTTTTTTGAACAGCTAAGTTCACATTTTCGCTTCTCCTAATCTGGTGGACAGCTGCATTTGAGTTTTGTGCCACTGCATTTGTTTTCCATTTATTTCTCCCAGGTGAAATCTGTGTAGGCATGTCTGCCAGTTTCAAGGCCAATGATCAGATGGTCAACGTGACGAAGATGTTTACATACTGTAGGGTGTCGGAAAGGTGTAAGGAGAGCGCTCTTTGTACCTCATCCTCAGAATTACACCAGCTGTAGCATGTGTTTCTGTGCTGGTGTATAACCGAGGCAGCACTATATTGTATTGCTGATCAGCCAGTGGTTGCGCACTAATGTGTTTTGCTTTTCCTGTGGAGTACAGCCAAATGTTTTAAGGAGTATTTACATTTTTTTTTAATCCAAAGTGGTGTTTAGCATTATATTGGTAATTCAGTTTAATGGTAAATTTATATATGTGCAAGCCAATAAACTCAAGTAGTCCTCCTCATTCATATCAGGCTATTTACTATATCCTCTGTTAAGCAACACTGACCTTTTCTCTTACGTCCTAGAGAATGCTGGGGACTCCGTAAGGACCATGGGGATAGACGGGCTCCGCAGGAGACATGGGCACTAAAAAGAACTTTAGATATGGGTGTGCACTGGCTCCTCCCTCTATGCCCCTCCTCCAGACCTCAGTTTGATACTGTGCCCCGAGACTGGGTGCATTACAGGGAGCTCTCCTGAGTTTCTCTAAAAGAAAGAATTTTGTTAGGTTTTTTATTTTCAGGGAGCCCTGCTGGCAACAGGCTCCCTGCATCGTGGGACTGAGGAGAGAGAAGCAGACCTACTTAAATGCTAGGCTCTGCTTCTTAGGCTACTGGACACCATTAGCTCCAGAGGGAGTCGGAACGCAGGTCTCCCCTCGCAGTTCGTCCCGGAGCCGCGCCGCCGTCCTCCTCACAAAGCCGGAAGATAGAAGCCGGGTGAGTATGAGCAGATAGAAGACTTCAGAGGCGGCAGAAGACTTCAGATCTTCTCTGAGGTAACGCTGCGCGCCATTGCTCTCCCACACAACACACATGGCAGGCACTGATGGGTGCAGGGCGCAGGGGGGGCGCTCTGGGCAGCAATTTTAAACATCTAGGACTGGTATATATATATATATATATATATATATATATATCTATCTATATATATCTATATATATATATCTATCTATATCTATATATATCTATATATATATATATATATATATATATATATATATCTATATATATATATATATCTATATATATATATATCTATATATATATATATCTATATATATATATCTATATATATATATATATATCTATCTATATATATATATATATATATATATCTATCTATCTATCTATCTATCTATATATCTATCTATCTATATATATATATATATATATATCTATATATCTATATATATCTATATATATATCTATATATCTATAGATATATCTATATATATCTATATATATCTATATATATCTATATATATCTATATATATCTATATATATCTATATATATCTATATATATCTATATATATCTATATATATAGGCTCTGCGGGTTGTATATAGGAAATCCCCTGCCAGTTTTTAATGAAATCGAGCGGGACCGAAGCCCGCCGCTGAGGGGGCGGAGCTTGATCCCTCAGCACTCACCAGCGCCATTTTCTCCACAGCACACCGCTGAGAAGCTGGCTCCCCGGACTCTCCCCTGCTGAACACGGTGACGGGGGGTTTTAAAGAAGGGGGGGCACATAATTTGGCGCAGTGAATATATATATAAATAAGAGCGCTATAGGTGTCTGGGAATTTTTTCCAGGGTCATTGGCACTGGGTGTGTGCTGGCATACTCTCTCTCTCTGTCTCTCCAAAGGGCCTTGTTGGGGAACTATCTCCAGATTAGAGATTTCCCTGAGTGTGTGGGGTGTCGGTACGCGTGTGTCGGCATATCTGAAGCAGAAGGCTCTTCTAGGGAGGAGGTGGAGCAAATGAGTGTGGTGTCTCCGTCGGCAACGCGGACACCTGACTGGTTGGATATGTGGAATGTTTTAAATGCAAATGTGAATTTATTACACAAAAGGTTGGATAAAGCAGAGTCCAGGGAATGTACAGGGAGTCAAGCCCTGCCTTTCACTATGTCGCAGGGACCTTCTGGGTCTCAAAAGCGCCCACTATCCCAAGTAGTAGACACTGATACCGACACAGATTCTGACTCCAGTGTCGACTACGATGATGCGAATTTGCAGCCAAAATTGGCTAAAAGTATTCATTATATGATTATTGCAATAAAAGATGTGTTGCATATCACAGATGACCCCTCTGTACCTGACACGAGGGTCCATATGTTTAAAGAAAAGAAGCTTTTCCCCCTTCACATGAGCTAAATGAAGGGCTTGGGAAACTCCAGACAAGAAACTGCAGATTCCCAAAAGGATTCTTATGGCGTATCCTTTCCCGGCTAAGGATAGGATACAATGGGAATCCTCCCCAAGGGTGGACAAAGCGTTGACACGCTTATCCAAAAAGGTAGCGCTGCCATCTCAAGATACCGCAACCCTCAAGGATCCTGCTGATCGCAGGCAGGAGACTACCTTGAAGTCTATTTACACACATACTGGTACATTACTCAGACCGGCGATAGCGTCGGCTTGGGTTTGTAGCGCTGTAGCAGCGTGAACAGATACCTTATCTGCTGATATTGATACGCTGGATAAGGAAACCATTTTATTGACCCTGGGTCATATTAAGGATGCGGTCCTATATATGAGGGATGCTCAGAGAGACGTGGGCCTACTGGGTTCCAGAACCAGCGCTGTGGCGATTTCTGCTAGGCGAGCCCTATGGACCCGACAATGGACGGGTAATGCCGACTCGAAGAGGCATATGGAGGTTTTGCCTTAATAGGGTGAGGAATTGTTTGGGGAAGGTCTCACGGACCTGGATTCCACAGCTACTGCAGGTAAATCAACTTTTTTAACTTATGTTTCCTCACAGCCTAAGAAAACGCCACATTATCAGATGCAGTCCTTTCGGTCGCATAAATCCAAGAGAGTACGGGGATCTTCCTTTCTTGCCAGAGGTAAGGGCAAGGGGAAAAAGCTGCCAATTACAGCTAGTTCCCAGGAGCAGAAGTCTTCCCCGGCTTCTACAAAATCCACCACATAACGCTGGGGCTCCGCTGAGGGAGTCCGCCCCAGTGGGGGCACGTCTTCGACTTTTCAGCCATGTCTGGGTTCAATCACAGGTGGATCCCTGGGCAATAGACATTGTTTCCCAGGGTAACAGGCTGGAATTCGAAGAGGTGCCTCCTCGCCGGTTTTTCAAATCTGCCCTACCAGCTTCTTCCCCAGATAGGGAGGTAGTTTTAAATGCGATTCAAAAATTGTGTCTTCAACAAGTGGTGGTCAAAGTTCCCTGCTTCAGCAGGGGATGGGGTATTACTCAACCCTGTTTGTGGTCCCGAAACCGGACGGTTCGGTCAGACCCATTCTGAATTTAAAATCCTTAAACCTATACTTAAAAAGGTTCAAGTTCAAGATGGAATCGCTCAGAGCGGTCATCGCCAGCCTGGAGGGTGGGGGGGATTATATGGTGTCTTTGGACATAAAGGATGCATACCTTCATGTCCCCATATATCCTCCTCATCAGGCGTTCCTGAGATTTGCTGTACAGGATTGTCATTACCAATTTCAGACGTTGCCGTTTGGGCTTTCCACGGCCCCGAGGGTTTTCACCAAGGTAATGGCGGAAATGATGGTGCTCCTGCGCAGGCAGGGAGTCACAAATATCCCGTACTTGAACGATCTCCTAATAAAAGCGAGATCAAGAGATCAGTTGCTGAACAGCGTATCACTCTCCTTGAGGGTGTTGCAGCAGCACTGCTGGATTCTCAATCTACCAAAGTCACAGTTGGTTCCAACGAACCGATTGCCTTTCTTAGGCATGAATCTGGATACAGAACAGAAAAGGGTTTTTCTCCCGATGGAAAAGCCCCAGGAACTCCAGAGCTTGGTCAGGGACCAAGGGTGTCTGTGCATCAATGCACTCGAGTTCTGGGAAAGATGGTGGCGTCTTACGAGGCCATTCCATTCGGCAGGTTCCATGCGAGGACTTTTCAGTGGGACCTTCTGGACAAGTGGTCCGGGTCACATCTACATATACATCAGATGATCAGCCTGTCCCCAAGGGCCAGGGTATCTCTCCTGTGGTGGCTGCAGAGTGATCGCCTTCTAGAGGGTCGCAGGTTCGGCATTCAGGACTGGGTACTGGTAACCACGGACGCGAGCCTCCGAAGATGGGGAGCAGTCACACAGGGAAGAAACTTCCAAGGTATGTGGTCAAGCCAGGAGGCTTGTCTACACATCAATGTACTGGAATTAAGGGCCATATACAACGGCCTTCGTCAAGCGGAGAATTTGCTTCGTGACCTACCGGTTCTGATTCAGTCAGACAACATCACCGCAGTGGCTCATGTAAACCGCCAAGGTGGAACAAAGAAAAGAGTGGCAATGGCAGAAGCCACCAGGATTCTTCGCTGGGCGGAAAATCATGTAAGCGCTCTGACAGCAGTCTTCATTCCGGGAGTGGACAACTGGGAAGCAGACTTCCTCAGCAGACACCATCTACATCCCGGAGAGTGGGGACTTCATCTGGACGTCTTTGCAGAGATTACACGTCAGTGGGGGCTGCCTCAAATAGACATGATGTCATCACTCCTCAACAAGAAGCTTCCGAGATATTGCGCCAGATCAAGGGACCCTCAGGCGATAGCAGTGGACGCCCTGGTGACACCGTGGGTGTTCCAGTCGGTCTATGTGTTCCCTCCTCTTCCTCTCATCTCAAAGATATTGAGAATCATAAGACGAAGAGGAGTACAGACAATTCTCATTGTTCCAGATTGGCCTCGAAGGGCCTGGTATCCGGATCTGCAGGAAATGTTCACAGAAGATCTGTGGCCTCTTCCTCTCAGGGAGAACCTGTTGCAACAGGGGCCCTGTCTATTCCAAGACTTACCGCGGCAGCGTTTGACGGCTTGGAGGTTGAACGCCGGATCCTAGCTGAAAAGGGCATTCTGGATGAGGTAATTCCTACTCTGATAAAGGCTAGGAAGGAGGTGACGGCGAAACATTATCACCGTATTTGGAGGAAGTATGTGTCTTGGTGTGAGTCCAAGAATGCTCCTCCGGAAGAATTCCATCTGGGCAGTTTTCTTCACTTCCTCCAGACTGGAGTGAATTTGGGCCTAAAATTAGGCTCCATTAAAGTTCAGATTTCGGCCCTATCCATTTTCTTTCAGAAGGAATTGGCTTCTCTCCCAGAAGTCCAGACTTTTGTGAAGGGAGTGCTGCATATCCAGCCTCCTTTTGTGCCTCCAGTGGCACCATGGGACCTTAACGTGGTGTTACGGTTCCTTAAGTCTCACTGGTTTGAGCCGCTTCAAATGGTGGAATTAAAATATCTCACTTGGAAAGTGGTCATGTTGTTGACATTGGCATCTGCTAGGAGAGTATCTGAGTTAGCGGCTTTGTCTCACAAAAGCCCCTATCTGATCTTCCATGTGGATAGAGCTGAGTTGCGGGCTCGTCCTCAATTTTTGCCTAAGGTGGTTTCCTCTTTTCATATGAACCAACCTATTGTGGTGCCTGTGGCTACGTGGGACTTGGAGGATTCCGAGTCCCTTGATGTGGTCAGGGCATTGAAAATTTATGTAGCCAGAACGGCTCGGGTTAGGAAAACAGAGGCACTGTTTGTCCTGTATACAGCCAACAAGGTTGGCGCTCCTGCTTCTAAGCAGACTATTGCTCGCTGGATCTGTAACACGATTCAGCAGGCTCATTCTACGGCTGGTTTGCAGTTACCAAATTCAGTAAAGGCCCATTCCACTAGGAAGGTGGGCTCTTCTTGGGCGGCTGCCCGAGGTGTCTCGGCATTACAGCTTTGCCGAGCGGCGACTTGGTCGGGTTCAAACACCTTTGCAAAGTTCTACAAGTTTGATACCCTGGCTGATGAAGACCTCATGTTTGCTCAATCGGTGCTGCAGAGTCATCTGCACTCTCCCGCCCGTTTTGGTGCTTTGGTATAATCCCCATGGTCCTTACGGAGTCCCCAGCATCCTCTAGGACGTAAGAGAAAATAAGATTTTAAACCTACCGGTAAATCTTTTTCTCCTAGTCCGTAGAGGATGCTGGGCGCCCGTCCCAGTGCTGACTAGATTCTGCAAGACTTGTATATAGTTTTGGCTTACATAAGGGTTATGTAACAGTTTTGATCAGTCTCGGGCTGATGCTGTTTTGTTTCATACTGTTAACTGGTTCGTATATCCCATGTTATACGGTGTGGATGGTGTGGGCTGGTATGGATCTTGCCCTTAGATTAACAAAAATCCTTTCCTCCCACTGTCCGTCTCCTCTGGGCACAGTTTTCTAACTGAGATCTGGAGAAGGGCATAGAGGGAGGAGCCAGTGCACACCCATATCTAAAGTTCTTTTTAGTGCCCATGTCTCCTGCGGAGCCCGTCTATCCCCATGGTCCTTATGGAGTCCCCAGCATCCTCTACGGACTAGGAGAAAAAGATTTACCGGTAGGTTTAAAATCTTATTACAGTGACAAAGGGCTTTAATTATGAAACTGCAGCTTTTTAAGCCGCCACTTCATGGAAGGTTTGAGGTAAAAATGTTAAAACCGCACTCGGTCACTATAAAGCATGCCGGCCTTTACACTGACTCAGTGCTGTTTTTAATTTTGAACTTCAACCTTTTTTCCTATATATAATTGTAAGCTTGCGAGCAGGGCCTTTCTACCTCTGACAGTTTTGTCTTATCATTGTGTCCAGTTGTGAAGTGCAACAGAATTCGCTGCCCTGTATAAGAAACTGTTACTAAATAAATATATAAAGCAGTGATCGCAAAAACGCGCTATAGCGCGTTTTTTACCCCAAAATGTGGACTGGGGACTCGCTTTTTAAGAATGGGCGGGTCACCGGGGACGCGCTCCGTTGAAATTGCTCTCTGGCGCTTGATTGGTCACTAGCTGACTTTTCTCTGACCTTATTGGTCAGAAGTCAGCGGCTGCTGCTGCTAGGCGGGAAGATGCGGTGCCGGGAGTCAGGTAGTAACACGCTGAGAGGACTGACGGGAAGCTGCAGCGCGGTGCTCCGGGGCTTGATCCACACTTGTCACCCTCTCCCCGGCTGCACTAGTTCACGGGAGGGGAGAGGGGGGGAGGTCAATCCGCTAGATTACAGATGATACGAGAGGTGCCGGAGCCGCTGCCAGATGACATCTCCCAGCAGAGTGATTGAAGCAAGAACAGATCCCTGCACAGAGCTGGCAGTGCAGAGGTAATTTAGCTGAGCCAGTGTGCGGGGCCAGGCAGAAACTGAACAGCAGCAGGCCAATGCTGCCTTAACAGTGTCTACCAGCCCAGTGTTTACACCTTCCCTCCCCAACCAGCCCACTGTGTTATCTCACTGCCCTCCCATCTAGAACCCCCCTGTCAGTCCAGACACACTGATTCCCCTCCCCAACTCAGCCCAGTGTTACCTCCTCACACCCCTATATCTCTGCCCCTCTACCTGGCGCAATGTGTATAACGTGATATATCTTGCGCAATGTGTACAACGTGCTCTACCTGGCGCAAAGTATAACGTGCTCTACCTGGCGCAAAGTGCATATTATCATCTACCTGGCGCAGTGTGTATAACGTGCTCTACCAGGCGCAGTGTGTATAACGTGCTCTACCTGGCGCAGTGTGTATAACGTGCTCTGCCTGGCGCAGTGTGTATAACGTGCTCTGCCTGGCGCAGTGTGTCTAACGTGCTCTAACTGGCGCAGTGTGTCTAACGTGCTCTGCCTGGCGCATTGTGTCTAACGTGCTCTGCCTGGCGCAGTGTGTCTAACGTGCTCTGCCTGGCGCAGTGTGTCTAACGTGCTCTGCCTGGAGCAATATGTATAACGTGCTCTGCCTGGCGCAATGTGTATAACGTGCTCTGCCTGGCGCAGTGTGTATAACGTGCTCTGCCTGGCGCAGCGTGTATAAGCGGCACTACTGTGTGGTATAATGTAAATTGGTACTATTATGTGGTCGCGCCCCTTCTCCATTAAGCCACACCCCTAATTTTTTTTTGCATGTGCATATACTTTAGGTTCTGGGAGGTGGAGAACCAATTCACTTTCTGCCAAGGGGCACAAAAATGTCTAGTTACAGCTCTGGTGCAGGGTGTCCTGCATGCTACACAGTCCAGCAGCACTGTCACCCCATCCCCCCACCTTGCAACAAGATTAACATTAATAAGAACCTTCATTCCGATGGGACCCAGAAAAGGACCGGTAGGACCCCAATTTTTAAAAGTGAGGGGTCCCTGAGACCCACTTTTTTGGGGGCTCAGCGCGATCACTGTAAAGCCCAAAGTATTGACCAATTTCAACCTCACAGCGTATAGCAATTACTTACCTGGCCCTTCCATATCTCTGTGGTGAATTAAATTCAGTGCGATATGAATAGGGACGGAGGTCCTGGAACTATTCAATTGATCGCGCTGTTATGTTGGAGAATACGCAAGAGAGTTACTGCAAACTACGGAGCCTTAAAACAGCCAAGAGAACAGTGCAGTTGCATGATATAATGTCAAAATAGCGCAAAGCTCATTTAGAAATGCAGCATTTCTGACCTCTAGCAGCAGATGTGCTGTGACTTCTATAGCGCATTGTTGTTTTTGTTTTCTTTGACAGTCAAGATGATCGGACTCGTGTACGATGATGCATGAGAGTGATCTGGAAGAATGCCAGAGTTTTGCAAAGCGTCAGGGACACTTTTTATACAAGTTAATTTGATTTCTTTTATTAGCCTTAGGTTTTTATTAATCAGAGCTCTCTTTATATTAGAACTCAACAAATCCTAGGAGCCATGTAGTTAACACACATATTTATATTTCATATATACCCATTCTAACATAATCTTCAAAAAAGTCCTACATTTAGTAGTCTCTTATTCTATAATAAGCAGTATCTGAACTCCGCAGCAACCCTGAACTGGCCAGCATGCCTAACTTTAGATAAGTAAGAGGGTTTACATAGAGTAGGGGGAGCACAATAAAAGCTTACAATATGTAACATCAGTAATTCCAGTTTCTTGCATCCTAGAGGATGCTGGGGTCCACATTAGTACCATGGGGTATAGACTGGTCCACCCGGAGCCATTGGCACTTTAAGAGTTTGAGAGTGTGGGCTGGCTCTTCCCTCTATGCCCCTCCTACCAGACTCAGTTTAGAAAATGTCCCCGGAGGATCCAGTCACAGCTAGGGGAGCTCTCCAGAGTTTCTCTAGTAAAGTTTATTTAGAGTTTGTTATTTTACAGGGATGCTGCTGATAACCGCCTCCCTGCTTCGTGGGACTAAGGGGGGGGGAGTAGTATCCGCCCTGCGGGGTCTGAGCCACTATCTGCGCTGACAGGACACTGAGCTCCTGAGGGGATATATCGTTCCCCGCCACAGGGGATCGCTCACCCCAGCAGCATGCCGCCACCCCCTTACAGAGCTGAAGAATCAGCGGCGAGTGAGTCACCTACCCCCCTAGCAAGCGGAGGGCCGGTGTGAAGATGGGGGAGGGGAGGCTGCAAAACGACTGTGTAACCTATTAAGGTGCACAGTCAGCGCTGATAGGGGGTCTCCCTTTATATTGAAAGCGCTGTGTCTCTCTTGCCATTCTTGGGGGTAAAACTCTCTGTCCTCCCCTGTGTGTGTGTGTGTGTGTGTGTGTGTGTGTGTGTGTGTGTGTGTGGAGTGTCTGTGGTCTCCATTAAGCAATGTCCAGTGACTCTGTCATATGCTGTAGAGGATGTGTCCTCTCAGGATGATCCCATTCCATGTAATCTTGATTGCACTGGTTTAGCACAGATACCAGCAAGGGAGCCTGAGTGGTTATCCTCTATCAAAGCTATGATTTCTCAGATTTCAAATAGGGTTGCACAAAATGAATCTGCAACTCGGGCTTTACAGAACTCTGTGGCAGTCTGGCCCAGTTCTGTTACCTCAGGGCCCCCCGCTGTATATTCACATAAACATGCTCTTGCGCAGATCATGCAGGATGATACAGATACCGATTCTGACACTGCAGACTGTGACGGGGATGTGTTGCGAGGAACAGCATCTCTTGCTAAAGGGGTGCAGTTGATGCTATTAGAGATGTGTTGAATATTGCTGATACAACACGGAGCAGGTTGAGATGGCTTGCTTCACTGAAAATAAGAGCCTTGCTACCCTTCCCTGGATCAAAGGCATTAAATGCTATATTTGAAAGGGCTTGGGAAAACCCGGATAAAAAATTCCTGATACCTAAAAGGGTTCTGGTGACACTTCCTTTCCCTGTAGAGCAGGGGTGGGTAACCTTTTTTCTACCATACCGGAAGTCACGGAGCAACAACTTCCGGTTTAGCGGAACACGCCAGGAACGGAGGACGACTGCCAGGACGAGTAACCAGCGTCGCAGGGAAGGAAGGTAGGATAGGGATAGGTAGACAGGGAACCCACCTCCCCGCCCGCAAAAGACACGGACACTCTGACCAGCAACCTCCATACCGGCCGTCCGGTATACCAACTAAAATACTCAAAAAAGAGTGTAAACATCTGCAACGCAGCAGTAGCATTTTTCAATGAACAATAATTATTTTAAATATTTGTTTTTTACTTTGCAGGTACAATTAACATAGCGCTCCCATATCACCTTTTTTAATCACATTACTTGAAGACTTGGATACTATGGAGAGATATGATGTTGATTTGTTTTTACGTAACATTCAGGATTCGGCAGGATTTCTGGTAAAATCCATGAAAGACCTGGGTTTCATGGCTGTGGGAATTTCTTCCATGTCTGTATCAGCTCGTCGAGGACTGTGGTTACGCCAGTGGTCTGCCGACGTGGAATCTTGGAGAAGTGTACAGACCCTACCCTACACAGGTCAGGCTCTCTTTGGGGAAGCGCTGGATACGTAGATCTCTACGGCTAGTAAGTCACCTTTTCTTCCCTCAGCTACACCTGCTCCGAAGAAAACCTTTTCTTCAGCTACATCACAGCCCTTTCGGTTTCCCAAGCCCAGAAAGGCCAAAGCGTCCAACACCTTCTTTCGGGGAGGTCGGCCCAAGCCCAAGAAACCTGCGGCTGCAGGTTCCCAGGAACAGAAACCTCCTTCATGTACACCAAAGTCCTCCGCATGACTGAGGACTGCACGCCCCGGAGATGGGGCCGGTGGGAGCGAGACTCAGACATTTCAGTCACGTCTGGGTGTCATCCGGCCTAGACCCCTGGGTGTAAGATATTGTCTCTCAGGGGTACAGGCTGGAATTTCAAAATCTCCCTCCTCACCGATTTTTCAAATCAGGCTTGCCAGCTCTTCTGGCGGACAGTCCTGTCCTGCAAGAGGCTGTCCAGAAGTTGGTGGGGGCACAGGTCATTGTGCCAGTACCACCTCATATGCAAAACAAAGGTTACTATTCGAACCTTTTCGTGGTACCGAAACCTGATGGTTCGGTCAGGCCCATTCTGAACTTAAAATCGCTAAACCTCTTCCTGAGAAAGTTCAAGTTCAAAATGGAGTCTCGAAGGGCAGTGATATCGGGTCTGGAGGAGGGGGAATTCCTGGTATCCCTGGATATCAAGTATGCTTACCTCCACATTCTGATTTGGCTGCCGCATCAAGCTTATCTTCGATTCACACTGTTGGACTGTCATTTTCAGTTCCAGGCCCAGCCATTCGGCCTCTCCACAGCACCAAGGTGATGGCAGAAATGATGATACTCCTCCGCAGACAGGGGGTGAACATAATTCCATATCTGGACGGTGTCATGATAAAAGCATTGTTCAAGGAGAAGCTGTTACGGTCATAGCCTTCACGACCCAGCTTCTCAGGGAACATGGCTGGATCCTGAATCTTCCAAAGTCAGATTTGGAACCAACCAGGAGGTTGTCTTTTCTGGGAATGATCCTTGACACGGAAGTGCAGAGGGTGTTTCTTCCAGAGGAAAAAGCGTTGGTGATACAAACAATGGTCTGGGATGTCCTGAAGCCAACCCGGGTGTCGGTTCATCAGTGCATTCGCCTTTTGGGAAAGATGGTGGCCTCTTACGAGACCCTGCAGTACGGGAGGTTTCACGCTCGGTCTTTCCAACTGGATCTCCTGGATAAGTGGTCGGAATCCCAATTACTCCAAAGGACAGGAGTTAACTCCTTTGGTGGCTGCAACTGCCTCACCTTCTGGAGAGCCGCAGGTTCGGGATTCAGGACTGGATCCTTCAAACCACGGATGCAAGTCTTTGGGGCTGGGGCGCAGTCACTCAAGGGGAAACCTTCCAAGGAAGGTGGTCAATTCTGGAAGCCGGCCTGCCGATACACATTCTGGAACTAAGAGCCGTGTACAACGGTCTTCTTCAAGCTGCCCATCTTCTGAGAAATCGGTCCGTTCAAGTACAGTCGGACAATGTGACAACGGTGGCTTACATAAACTGACAGGGCGGAATAAAGAACAGAGCTGCAATGTCGGAGGTAACAAGAATCATCCTCTGGGCAGAAAAACACGCGTTGGCGCTGTCAGCAATCTTCATTCCGGGAGTAGACAACTGGGAAGTGGACTTCCTCAACAGACACGATCTCCATCCAGGGGAGTGGGGTCTCCATCTGGAGGTGTTCAAGGAGGTAACAGATCTTTGGGGCGTAACCCCAGATTGACATGATAGCCTCTGTCTCAACAGGAAGCTTCGGCAGTATTGTTCCAGGTCGAGGGACCCGCAAGCAGTGGCGGTGGACGCCCTAGTGACTGCGTGGGTGTCGAGTCGGTGTACGTGTTTCCGCCACTTCCACTCATCCCAGGAGTTCTAAAGCTCATAAGGAGAACAAGGGTTCAAGCGATCCTCATTGCTCCAGACTGGCCAAGAAGGGCTTGGTACGCGGACTTCTGGATCTACTGCAAGAAGAGCCGAGGCCTCTTCTTCTTTAGGAGGACCTGCTGCAGCAGAGGCCGTTCGCCTATCAAGACTTACCGCGGCTACATTTGACGGCATGGAAGTTGAGTGCCTGATACTTGCTTGGAAGGGCATTCCGAACAAGGTTATTCCTACTCTGATACAGGCTAGGAAAGGAGTAACGTCTAAACATTACCATCGTATTTGGAAAAAATATGTATCTTGGTGTGAGTCCAAGAAGTTTCCTACGGTAGAATTTCAACTGGGACGTTTTCTCCTCTTCCTGCAAGCAGGTGTGGATGTGGGCCTCAAGTTGGGATCTGTGAAGGTCCAGATTTTGGCCCTATCCATTTTCTCCCAGAAACAGTTGGCTGCCCTCCCTGAGGTTCAGACTTTTTTGAAGGGAGTTCTGCACATCCAACCTCCCTTTGTACCGCCTACGGTGCCCTGGGATCTTAACGTGGTGTTGAAGTTCCTCCAGTCGGACTGGTTTAAGCCTCTACAGGAGGTTGAGGTCACGTTTCTCACGTGGAAGGCTGGCACTTTGATGGCCTTAGCTTCTGCTAGATGTGTGTCAGAGTTGGGGGCTTTGTCATGTAAAAGCCTATACTTGATCTTCCATGAAGATTGAGCTGAGCTCCGGACACGTCAGCAGTTCCTTCCGAAGGTTGTGTCGGCATTTCATATCAACCAGCCTATTGTGCCAGTGACTGACTGACTCAGTTTCATCAAAGTCCTTGGATGTTGTAAAGGCTCTTAATATCTATGTGAAGAGGACTGCTCATCACAGAAAATCGTACTCTTTGTTTGTCCTGTATGATCCCAAGAAACTTGGGTGTGCTGCTTCTAAGCAGACTATCTCTCGGTGGATCAGATTCACTATCCGGCATGTGTATTTTATGGTAGGGTTGCCGTGTCCTACGTCTGTTAAAGCCCACTCTACTCGTAAGGTGGGTTCTTCCTGGGCGGCTGCCCGGGGTGTCTCGGCGTTACAGCTTTGCCGAGCGGCTACTTGGTCTGGGTCGAACACGTTTGCAAAGTTCTACAAGTTCGATACTTTGGCCTCTGATGAAGTTCAGTCAATCAGTTCTGAAGGAGCCTCGGCGCTCTCCCTCCCGTTCTGGGAGCTTTGGTACATCCCCATGGTACTAATGTGGACCCCAGCATCCTCTAGGACGTAAGAGAAAATAGAATTTTGGTTACCTACCGGTAAATCCTTGTCTCGTAGTCCATAGAGGATGCTGGGCTCCACCCAGCGCTTCGTCTTCCTGCTAGCGTTGTTTGGTTCAGTACAACTTCGTTTTAGTACTGCATTGTTACTTGGTAAGTACTGTTTCAGTGGTTGCTGAGTTTTCATGCTAAGTTAGCTTGATGTGCCTTGTATGTGTGAGCTGGTATGAATCTCGCCACTATCTGTGTTAAGTCCTTCTCTCGAAGATGACCGTCTCCTCGGGCACAGTTTCAGGACTGAGTCTGGTAGGAGGGGCATAGAGGGAGGAGCCAGCCCACACTCTCAAACTCTTAAAGTGACAATGGCTCCTGGTGGACCTATCTATACCCCATGGTACTAATGTGGAACCCAGCATCCTCTACGGACTACGAGAAAAGGATTTACTGGTAGGTAACCAAAATCCTATTTTCTGTGTCTGGAAAAAGCCCAGAAACTTCAGGACAGGATCAGATGCTTCCTTTCTCGCCCAAGACTGTCGTTACACTTGGCGATGCAAGTACTAGGCCTCATGGTGTCTGCTTTCAACATGGTAGAGTACGCTCAATTTCATTCCCGCCCTCTGCAGAGGTTAATCATTTCCAAATGGGATGGCCTGCCTCATCGGATCAGGTCTCAAATGATCTCCTTGACTCCGCAGGTTCGCCTGTCACTGAGCTGGTAGCTACAGGACCAACGGTTGAGCAGGGGCCGACCCTTCTGGATCCCCAACTGGGTCCTACTAACTACGGACGCAAGTCTCCGTGGTTGGGTAGCGGTGCTACAGCAACACTCTCTCCAAGGTCGGTGGACCAAGGCGGAATCTCTCCTCCCGATAAGCATTCTGGAATTGCGGGCATTGTTCAAAGCTTTGAAGCTTGCCCTGTCTCCTGTACAGAACAGGCCTGGTTCAAGTACAATCTGTCAACGCCACCACGGTGACTTAAATGAATCATCAAGATGGCACTCGAAGCCGCATGGCAATGATTGAAGTGTCAAAAATCCTTCGTTGGGCGGTTTGCCATCTGCCAGCAATGTCAGCAGTGTTCATTCCCGGAGTCCTCAACTGGGAAGCGATTTCCTCAGTCGTCAGGAGGTGCACGCCGGAGAGTGGAGTCTTCATCCGGAAGTCTTTCAACTCCTAGTGGACAGGTGGGGCCAACCAGACGTAGACCTGATGGCGTCTCGACACAATCACAAGGTTCCGGTCTTCGGATCAAGGACAAGGGATCCTCAAGCAGCATTCGTGGACATACTAGCAATTCCATGGAACTTTCAGCTGCCATGCGTGTTCCCTCCGGTGTCACTCCTGCCCAGGGTACTGCGGAAGTTCACGCAAGAAGGACGACTACTACTTCTAGTTGCACCAGCGTGGCCCAGACGGCATTGGTTCTCAGACCTGCAGGGTCTTATCGATCGAGCGTCCTCTTCTGCTTCCTTAACACCCAGACCTCCTCGTTCAGGGCCCTTGTGTCGAACCGGGCCTGGCCAGACTGGCTTTGACGGCGTGGCTCTTGAAGCTTCACTCCTGAGGGCCAAAGCATTCTCCGAGGTGGTTATACAAACTATGCTGAAGTCCCGCAAACTGGCTTCTGCACGGATTTATTACAGGGTCTGGAATTCTTACTTCACCTGGTGTGCTGCTAAGAATTATGACGCATGCCATTTCAGAACTTCCAGACTTTTGGCTTTTCTGCAACAAGGCATGGACTTAGGCCTTCGTTTGGCCTCCCTCAAGGTTCATATTTCTGCCTTGTCAGTGTGGTTTCAGAGAAAAATCGCATCTATTCCTGACATTCATGCTTTCACTCAAGGCGTTTTACGGATCCAGCCTCCCTATGTCCCTTCAGTGGCTCCATGTGATATGTCCGTTGTCTTAAATGCCCTACAAGAGTCTCCATTTGAACCTCTTGAGTCTGTGGACCTTTAAATATATTACGCTTAAGGTTGTGTTTCTGCTGGCTATTGCCTCTGCTAGGAGGGTGTCGGACTTAGGAACTTTGTCCTGTCGTCTGCCCTTTCTGATTTTTCACCATGGCCGAGCAGTTCTCTGAGTTCGCCCTGGTTTTTTGTCTAAGGTGGTATCATTTTTTCACCTTAGCAAGAGATCGTGGTTCCGGCTATTATCTCTACCGGTTTGTCCTCCAAAGAGCGGTCTTTGGATGTGGTACGGGCTCCCCGTATTAATATGAAGAGGACTGCCTCTCTGCGGAGTTCCGATACTCTTTTTGTACTTTTAGGTTTTCACAAATGTGGCTGGCCTGCGAATAAGCAAACCTTGGCCAGATGGATTACAGTGGTGATTGCATAAGCATATGCACAGGCTGGCCTTCCAGCTCCTGCTGCTATCAAAGCCCATTCTACTCTGTCTGTTGGACCTTCTTGGGCGGCCCGTGGAGGCGCGTCCGCTGAACAATTGTGCAAGGTGCTACATGGTCCTCGGTGAACACGTTCATTAGGTTCTATGCCTTTGATACTTACGCCTCCCAGAATATTTGGACGCCGGGTTCTTGTGCCCGCTATGGTGCGTCCCCTCCCATGAAGAACTGCTTTAGGACTGATGTATTCCCTGTGGAACACAGTGTACCTCGCTGCAGAAAAGGAAATTTATGGTAGACTTAACATAGTTAAATCTCTTTCTGCGAGGTACACTGGGTTCCACAGAGTGCCCACCCTGACACACTTGGCTTCTTTGGGTTTGTATGGCATTAGCCGCTGGTGCCTTCTCCTGTCGTGAGAATGTGGTTCTATGTGACTAACATCTACCGTGTCTTTTACCTGCTACTGCATTGGACTGGTTAACGAAACTGAGCTCCAGTGTCTGGAGGTGGGGTTATAGAGGAGGCCATGCAATGCATACTGGGAACAGTCAAAGCTTTAGCCTGTTGGTGCCCCTGGATCCCGATCCAACCCTACACCCCAATGTATTCCCTGTGGAACCCAGTGTACCTCGCAGAACGAGTTTTAACTATGGTAAGTCTACCATAAATTTTTCTTTTATTCCATTTTGTTATAAGGATGTAACATAACAGAATGTGGTGAAGCGCTGTGAATAATTTCCGGATGCTTTGTATATACTTGTACGGATGTGTAATGTATATATTCTAAATAATTGGAAGGCAATAGCAGGACATAAAATGACACAAAGTGTCAATTTCTCCCTTCCTGATACTCCTCAACCTTACCAGCAAACCAGCTCCCGGGAATACAAAATAAACTGCTCTTCACTGCCGTCCAAGCTTCTGCTAGTATGCAGCACTGTTGTAAGGGGACGCACAATACACTGCATGTCCTTAAGTGGAAAACTCCCGCCTTATGCCTGTAAGCGAAAGTTTGAGCTTCGGGAGCGTATCGGTAAACTAGAACCGCCTCTCAGGCGTCAATATGTTCTGTACAGAATCATAATTTTGTGGAAACTGGAACAGAAGGGTATTGAACATACCATGAATTATCTTCTATACAAATTCCTGTCAGGTTCTGGTGAGCCTAAAATACTTCCCTGTTCATTGTAGCTAACTTCAACTGGGTGGAGAATAACTGACTTGACCATAATCAAACGGACCTTCAGTCAGATGCCTGTACTGTAGGAATATGTGGGAAATAAAGGTCGTTATAGACCATACAGACTGGAATACACCTTAGTGAATTTTCCGAGATACAGCTTACAGTATGCTGTGGTTGTAATAAGAATTAGGGTTTTATGACATCCAAATCTGAGAGTACGATAGATGTCTCCAGAAGGTAGTGTGTGTGTAGATAGATATATAGATATATATATATATATATATATATATATATAGATATATATAGATAGATATATATATATATATATATATATATATATATATATATATATATATATATATATATATATATATATATATATATATATTATAACATAAACAAGCTAGATCATCCGGCACTAGTAATTAAAAGACTTTACTTGCTTCGGTGCCCTCCATGGGAATTTACTCCCGATACATCTATGAACAGGATGGCGGCACTCAGAGTCTTCACTCGTGTAGAAAATGAATAGCTTTTATTGGATCAACGTTATGTTATCCTGACGACTGGTGCCTACCCGAAACGTTGATCCAATAAAAGCTATTAATTTTCTACACGAGTGAAGACTGAGTGCCGCCATCCTGTTCATAGAGATATATATATATATATATATATATATATATATATATATATATATATATATATATATATATATATAATCGAGGAATGGACCGGCACTCTCCTTGCTGGTTTTCTTACCCCGGTGCCTTCTGGTATAAATTTGCAAATTCAAAAAGAAGACAGCAGCACTCGAGGATTTAGTAAATATGAAAAAGATGTATTCAAAAGTTTACAGGTAGCCGACGTTTCGGGGCTCACATGCCCCTTTGTCAAGGTGTGTATAGATATATAGATATATATATATATGTGTATGTATGTATATATATATATATATATATATATATATATATATATATATACATACACATACATACATACATACATACATACATACATACATACATACATACATACATACATACATACATTATAGCATTGTGGGGAAGAGGATTTATCAGAAACAGTACCAGCTGGAATAATTGCAGTTTGTTTCCAGGCACAGCTCGCAGCATGCTGCGTTCTTTGCAAGAAGAACTAGAGAGCTTAAGGAAGGCCAAATATAAGACTAATTTACGTGGTTTATATACAGTGTCTTGCTAAAGTATTCACCCCCCCTTCCCTTGCATTCTTCATGTTTTGTTGCCTCACAACCTGGAATTAAAATGGATTGTTTGAAGGTTTGCATCATTTCATTCACAGAACATGCCTACAACTTTGAGGATGTTTTTTTTAATTTTGTATTGTGAAGCAAACAACAAATAGGACAAAATAACAGAAAACTTCAGCGTGCATAACTCTTCACCCCCCTAAAGTCAGTACTTTGTAGAGCCACCTTTTGCGGCAATTACAGCTACAAGTTGCTTTGGATAAGTCTCTATGGGCTTGCCACTGGGATTTTTGCCCATTCCTCAAGGCAAAACTGCTCCAGCCTCCTTCATGTTGGATGGTTTCCGCTTGTGAACAGCAATCTTCAAGTCTGACCACAGATTCTCAATTGGATTGAGAGCTAGGCTTTGACTAGGCCATTCCAACACATTTAAATGTTTCCCCTTAAACCAGTGTTTCTTTAGCAGTATGCTTCGGGTCATTGTCCTGCTGGAAGGTGAACCTCCATCCCAGTCTCAAATCCCAGTCAGACTGAAACAGGTTTTGCTCAAGAATATCCCTGTATTTAGCACCATCCATCTTTCCCTCAATTCGAAACAGTTTCCCAGTCCCTGCTGCTGAAAAACATCCCCACAGCATGATGCTGCCACCACCATGTTTTACTGTGGGGATGGGGTTCTTGGGGTGATGGGATGTGTTGGGTTTGTGCCAGACATAAAGTTTTCCTTGGTGGCCGAAAAGTTAAATTTTAGTCTCATCTGACCAGAGCACCTTCCTCCATACATTTGGGAAGTCGTCCACTTGCCTTTTGGCAAACTCAAAATGGGCTATCTTATTTTTAACACTAAGTAATGGCTTTTTTTTCTGGCCACCTTTCCATAAAGCCCAGCTCTATGGAGTGTACCGCTTATTGTGGTCACATGCGCAGATACACCAGTCTCTGCTGTGGAAGTCTGCAGCTCACTCAGGGTTACCTTTGTTCTGTGCTGCCTCTCTGATTAATGCCCTCCTTGCCCAGTCTGTGAGTTTTGGTGGCCGGCTCCCGCTCTTGGCAGGTTTGTTGTGGTACCATGGTCTTTCCATTTGAAGATGATGGATTTGATGGTGCTCTGGGGGATCATCAAAGATGTAGATATTTTGTTATAACCCAACCCTGATTTGTACTTCTCAACAACTCTGTCCCTGACTTGTTTGGAAAGCTCCTTGGTCTTCATGGTGTGATGCCTCTTGCTTAGTGGTGTTGCAACCTCTGGGGCCTTTCAGAAAAGGTGTGTTAATACTGACAGATCATGTGACACTTAGATTGTACCCAGGTGGACTTCATTTCACTAATTGTGACTTGAAGGTAATTGTTTGCACCAGAACTTTTGAGGGGCTTCATAGCAAAGAGGATAAAAATAAATAAATTAATTACAGGTTGTATTGTAACAAAATAGGTAAAAAGCTAAGGGGGTGAATACTTTAGCAAGGCACTGTACAGTACGTCTTAGATTCAAACTACATAGAGACACTGGTTAAAAGTCCCGCCTGGAATCGTTTACAGTAAATCAGAGCTCTACCGCTACTCTATAGCGGGTGTGGTATGGAAGGTAGATAGTAACTAGGTCGACCACTAATGGTCGACAGTAACTAGGCCGACAGGGTCTCTAGGTCGACAGGTCAAAAGGTCGACATGAGTTTTTTCTCTCTAACGTCCTAGTGGATGCTGGGGACTCCGAAAGGACCATGGGGAATAGCAGCTCCGCAGGAGACTGGGCACAAAGTAAAAGCTTTAGGACTAGCTGGTGTGCACTGGCTCCTCCCCCTATGACCCTCCTCCAAGCCTCAGTTAGATTTTGTGCCCGAACGAGAAGGGTGCAATCTAGGTGGCTCTCCTGAGCTGCTTAGAGTAAAAGTTTAAATAGGTTTCTCTAACGTCCTAGTGGATGCTGGGAACTCCGTAAGGACCATGGGGAATAGCGGGCTCCGAAGGAGGCTGGGCACTCTAGAAAGATCTTAGACTACCTGGTGTGCACTGGCTCCTCCCACTATGACCCTCCTCCAAGCCTCAGTTAGATTTCGTGCCCGGCCGAGGTTGGATGCACACTAGGGGCTCTCCTGAGCTCTTAGAAAGTTATAGTCTTAGAATTTGTTCTTTTCAGTGAGACCTGCTGGCAACAGGCTCACTGCAGCGAGGGACTAAGGGGAGAAGAAGCGAACTCGCCTGCTTGCAGCCGGATTGGGCTTCTTAGGCTACTGGACACCATTAGCTCCAGAGGGATCGACCGCAGGCCCAGCCTTGATGTTCGGTCCCGGAGCCGCGCCGCCGTCCCCCTTACAGAGCCAGAAGCAAGAAGATGGTCCGGAAAATCGGCGGCAGAAGACATCAGTCTTCACCAAGGTAGCGCACAGCACTGCAGCTGTGCGCCATTGCTCCTCTCACACACTTCATACTCCGGTCACTGAGGGTGCAGGGCGCTGGGGGGGGGCGCCCTGAGGCAGCAATAAAAACACCTTGGCTGGCAAAAATACCTCAATATATAGCCCCAGGGGCTATATATGAGGTAAATACCCCTGCCAGAAGTCCATAAAAAACGGGAGAATAGGCCGCGAAAAAGGGGCGGAGCCTATCTCCTCAGCACACTGGCGCCATTTTCCCTCACAGCTCCGTTGGAGGGAAGCTCCCTGGCTCTCCCCTGCAGTCTACAAGGGTTAAAAAAAGAGAGAGGGGGCACTAAATTTAGGCGCAGTATACATTATATATATAGATATAAAGCTATAGGGGACATAACTCAGTTAGTCCCTGCAGTATATAGCGCTCTGGTGTGTGCTGGCATACTCTCACTCTGTCCCCCCAAAAGGGCTTTTGTGGGTCCTGTCCTCGTTTAGAGCATTCCCTGTGTGTCTGCGGTGTGTCGGTACGGCTGTGTCGACATGTTGAATGAGGAGGCTTATATGGTGACGGAACAGAGGCCGATATATGTGATGTCGCCCCCTGTGGGGCCGACACCAGAGTGGATAGAGAGGTAAAAGGTATTAACCGACAGTGTCAACTCCTTACATAAAAGGGTGGATGACGTAACAGCTGTGGGACAGCCGGCTTCGCAGCCCGCGCCTGCCCAGGCGTCTCAAAGGCCATCAGGGGCTCAAAAACGCCCGCTCTCTCAGATGGCAGACACAGATGTCGACACGGAGTCTGACTCCAGTGTCGACAAGGTGGAGACATATACACAATCCAATCCGTGACTTGATCCCGGCAATAAAAAATGTGTTATACATTTCTGACTTTAACCTCTATAAATGGGTTTTAGGTTTGGGGAGAAAAAACAGGCAGTGTTTTGTTCCCCCATCAGATGAATAAATGAAGTGTGTGAAAAGCGTGGGTTCCCCCGTTAAGAAACTGGTAATTTATAAAAAGTTACTGATGGCGTACCCTTTCCCGCCAGGAGGATAAGTTACGCTGGGAGATATCCCCTAGGGTGGATAAGGCGCTCACACGTTTGTCAAAAAAGGTGGCACTGCCGTCTTAGGATACGGCCACTTTAATAGGTACCTGTTGATAAAAAAAAAAAAAACAGGAGGCTATCCTGAAGTCTGTATTTACACACTCAGGTACTAGACTGAGACCTGCAGATAGTGCTGCTGCAGCGTGGTTGGTGACCCTGTCAAACAGGGATAATAGTTGGCAAACATAAAAACATATTAAAGACGTTGTCTTATATATGGGGGATGCACAGAGGGATATTTTGCCGGCTGGCATCCAAAATAAATGTAATGTCCATTCTGTCAGGAGGGTATTAGAGACCTGTCACTGGACAGGTGATGCGGACTTAAAAAGCGCATAGAGAGCCTTATAAGAGTGAGGAATTATTTGGGGATGGTCTCTGGGACCTCGTATCCACAGCAACTGCTGGGAAGAAATAATTTTACCTCAGGTTTCCTCACAGAAAAAGGTACAGTCCTTTCGGCTTCAGAAAAGCAAGCGGGTCAAATGGCGCTTCCTTTCTGTACAGAGACAAGGGTAGAGGGAAAAAGCTGCACCAGTCAGCCTGTTCCCAGAATCAAGATTCTTCCCCCGCCTCCTGTGAGTACACACCATGACGCGGGTGCTCCACAGGTGTAGCCAGGTACGGTGGGGGGCCGCCTCAAAAATTTCAGCAATTAGTGGGCTCGCTCACAGGTGGATCCCTGTTTCTTCCAAGTAGTATTTCAGGGGTACAAGCTGGAATTAGAGAAGTCTCCCCCCAGCCGTTTCCTAAAATATGCCTTGCTGACAACTCCCTCAAGCAGGGAGGCTGTGCTAGAGGCAATTAATAAGCGGTATTCCCAGCAGGTAATACTCAAGGTGCCCCTACTTCAACAAGGACGGGGTTACTATTCCACACGGGTTGGGGTACCGAAACCGCATGGTTCGGTGTGACCCATTTTATATTTGAAATCCTTGAACATAAAAAAATTCAAGTTCAAGATGGAATCGCTCAGGGCGGTTATTACAAGCCTGGACGAGGGGGATTACATGGTATCCCGGGACATCAAGGATGCTTTCCTGCATGTCCCCATTTACCATCCTCGCCAGGAGTACCTCAGATTTGTGGTACAGGATTACCATTACCAAGTCCAGACACTGCCGTTTGGAATGTACATGGCACCGAGGGTGTTTTATCAAGGTAATGGCCGAAATGATGATACTCCTTCAAAAAAAAAAAAGGGAGTTGTAATTATCCCGTAATTGGACAATCTCGTTATAAGGGCGAGGTCCAAGGAGCAGTTGGTAGTCGGGGTAGCACTATTTTGGAAAGTGCTACAACAGCATAGGTGGATTCTAAACAGTCCAAAGTCACAGCTGGTTCCTATGACACGTCTACTGTTCCTGGGGATGGTTCTGGACATAAACCAGAAATAGTGTTTCTCCCGGAGGAGAAAGCCAAGGAGTTGTCATCTCTAGTCAGAGACCTCCTGAAACCAAAATAGGTAGCGGTGCATCATTGCACGCGAGTCCTGGGAAAAATGGTAGCTTCTTACGAAGCAATCCCATTAGGCAGGTTCCATACAAGAACTTTTCAGAGGGACCTGTTGGACAAGTGGTCCGGATCGCATCTTCCGATGCATAGGCTGATAACCCTGTCTCCAAGGACCAGGGTATCTCTACTGTGGTGGCTGCAGAGTGCCCATCTTCAAGAGGGCCGCAGGTTCGGCATACAGGACTAGGTCCTAGTGACCATGGATTCCAGCCTTTGAGGCTGGGGGGCAGTCACATAGGGAAGAAACTTCCAGGGACTTTGGTCAAGTCAGGTTATTTCCCTACACATAAATATTCTGGATCTGAGGGCCATTTACAATGCCCTGAGGCCAGCAAGGCCTCTGCTTCAAAACCAGCCGGTACTGATCCAATCAGACAACATCACGGCAGTCGCCCATGTAATCAACGGGGCGGCACAAGAAGCAGGATGGCGATGGCAGAAGCCACAAGGATTCTCCGATAGGCGGAAAATCATGTGTTAGCACTGTCAGCAGTGTTCATTCCCGGAGTGGACAACTGGGAAGCAGATCTTCTCAACAGACACGACCTCCACCCGGGAGAATGGGGACTTCCTCCAGAAGTCTTCCAATAGGATTGTACACCATTGGGAAAGGCCACAGGTGGACATGATGGCGTCCCGCCTTAACAAAAAGCTATAAAAGATATTGCTCCAGGTCAAGGGACCCTCAGGCGATAGCTATGGACGCTCTGGTAACACCGTGGGTGTACCAGTCGGTTTAGGTGTTCTCCCCTCTGCCTCTCATACCAAAGGTACTGAGAATAATAAGAAGGCGAGGAGTAAGAACGATACTCGTGGATGGCCAAGAAGAGCTTGGTACCCAGAACTTCAAGAATTTATATCAGAGGACCCATGGCCTCTGCCACTCAGTCAGGACCTGCGGCAGCAGGGGCCCTGTCTGTTCCAAGACTTACCGCGGCTGCGTTTGACGGCATGGCGGTTGAACGCCGGATCCTGAAGGAAAAGGGTATTCCGGAGGAAGTAATTCCTACGCTTACTAAAGCCAGGAAAGAGGTTACAGCAACTCATTATCACCGCATATGGCGAAAATATGTTGCATGGTGTGAGGCCGAAAGGGCCCCAACAGAGGAATTTCAACTAGGTCGATTTCTGCATTTCCTGCAAGCAGGAGTGACTATGGGCCTTAAATTGGGTTCCATTAAGGTACAGATCTCGGCTCTGTCGATTTTCTTTCAAAAAAGAACTAGCTTCAGTACCTGAAGTTCAGACATTTATAAAAGGAGTGCTGCATAGTCAGCCCCCGTTTGTGCCTCCTGTGGCACCTTGGGATCTCAACGTGGTGTTGAGTTTTCTTAAAATCACTTTGGTTTGAACCACTAAAAACCGTGGATCTGAAATATCTCACATGGAAGGTGGTTATGTTATTGGCCTTGGCTTCTGCCAGGCGAGTATCAGAATTGGCGGCTTTGTCTTGTAAAAGCCCTTATTTGATTTTCCATATGGATAGGGCAGAATTGAGGACTCGTCCCCAGTTTCTCCCTAAGGTGGTGTCAGCGTTTCACCTGAACCAGTCTATTGTGGTGCCTGCGGCTACTAAGGATTTGGAGGACTCCAAGTTGCTAGACGTTGTCAGGGCCCTGAAAATATATGTTTCCAGGACGGCTGGAGTCAGAAAATCTGACTCGCTGTTTATCCTATATGCACCCAACAAGCTGGGTGCTCCTGCTTCTAAGTAGACTATTGCTCGTTGGATTTGTAGTACAATTCAGCTTGCACATACTGTGGCAGGCCTGCCACAGCCAAAATCTGTCAATGCCCATTCCACAAGGAAGGTGGGCTCATCTTGGGCGGCTGCCCGAGGGGTCTCGGCTTTACAACTTTGCCGAGCAGCTACTTGGTCAGGGGCAAACACGTTTGCAAAATTCTACAAATTTGATACCCTGGCTGAGGAGGACCTGGAGTTCTCTCATTCGGTGCTGCAGAGTCATCCGCACTCTCCCGCCCGTTTGGGAGCTTTGGTATAATCCCCATGGTCCTTACGGAGTTCCCAGCATCCACTAGGACGTTAGAGAAAATAAGAATTTACTCACCGGTAATTCTATTTCTCGTAGTCCGTAGTGGATGCTGGGCGCCCATCCCAAGTGCGGTTTATCTGCATTACTTGTACATAGTTATTGTTAACTAAATCGGGTTATTGTTGAGCCATCTGTTGAGAGGCTCTATTGTTTCATACTGTTAACTGTTTCATATCACGAGTTGTACGGTGTGATTGGTGTGGCTGGTATGAGTCTTACCCGGGATTCAAAATCCTTCCTTATTGTGTACGCTCGTCCGGGCACAGTACCTAACTGAGGCTTGGAGGAGGGTCATAGTGGGAGGAGCCAGTGCACACCAGGTAGTCTAAGATCTTTCTAGAGTGCCCAGCCTCCTTCGGAGCCCGCTATTCCCCATGGTCCTTACGGAGTTCCCAGCATCCACTACGGACTACGAGAAATAGAATTACCGGTGAGTAAATTCTTATTTTTTTATTTTCAGTGAGACCTGCTGGCAACAGGCTCACTGCATCGAGGGACTTAGGGGAGAGAAACGAACTCACCTGCGTGCAGAGTGGATTGGGTTTCTTAGGCTACTGGACATTAGCTCCAGAGGGACGATCACAGGCCCAGCCATGGATGGGTCCCGGAGCCGCGCCGCCGGCCCCCTTACAGATGCTGAAGCAAGAAGAGGTCCATAAATCGGCGGCAGAAGACTTTCCTGTCTTCATAAGGTAGCGCACAGCACTGCAGCTGTGCACCATTGCTCTCAGCACACTTCACACTCCGGTCACTGAGGGTGCAGGACGCTGGGGGGGGGGCGTCCTGGGAAGCAATGAATTTACCTTAGTTGGCGAAAAATACATCACATATAGCTCCTGGGCTATATGGATGTATTTAACCCCTGCCAGTTTTCCAGAAAAAAGCGGGAGAAGAGCCCGCCGTGAAGGGGGCGGGGCCTATCTCCTCAGCACACAGCGCCATTTTTCCCACACAGCTCCGCTGGTAGGAAGGCTCCCAGAATCTCCCCTGCATCCTGCAACTACAGAAACAGGGTAAAAAAGAGAGGGGGGCACTTATTTGGCAAAATAACAGATATAAGCAGCTATAAGGGATAGACACTTATTGTAAGGTTGTCCCTATACATATATAGCGCTCTGGTGTGTGCTGGCAAACTCTCCCTCTGTCTCCCCAAAGGGCTAAGTGGGTCCTGTCCTCTATCAGAGCATTCCCTGTGTGTGTGCTGGGTGTCGGTACGTGTGTGT
Organism: Pseudophryne corroboree; assembly: GCF_028390025.1. NCBI lineage: Eukaryota > Metazoa > Chordata > Amphibia > Anura > Myobatrachidae > Pseudophryne > Pseudophryne corroboree. The sequence goes on along the minus strand of NC_086444.1, from coordinate 415,346,697 downwards.
CGACATGTATGAGGAGGAAAATGATGTGGAGGCGGAGCAATTGCCTATAATGGTGATGTCACCCCCTAGGGAGTCGACACCTGAATGGATGGCCGTAATTAAGGAATTACGTGACAGTGTTGGCACGTTACAGAAAACTGTTGACGACATGAGACAGCCGGCAGCTCAGTTAGTGCCTGTCCAGGCGTCTCAAACACCGTCAGGGGCTATTAAACGCCCATTACCTCAGTGGGTCGACACGGACCCAGACACAGACACTGACTCCAGTGTCGACGGTGAAGAAACAAACGTATTTTCCAGTAGGGCCACACGTTACATGATCACGGCAATGAAGGAGGTTTTGCACATCTCTGATACTGCAAGTACCACAAAAAGGGGTATTATGTGGGGTGTGAAAAAACTACCCGTAGTTTTTCCTGAATCAGATGAATTGAATGAAGTGTGTGATGAAGCGTGGGTTACCCCCGACAGAAAACTGCTAATTTCTAAAAAATTATTGGCACTATATCCCTTCCCACCAGAAGTTAGGGCTCGTTGGAAAACACCCCCTAGGGTGGATAAGGCGCTCACACGCTTATCAAAACAAGTGGCGTCACCGTCTCCAGAAACGGCCGCCCTTAAGGAGCCAGCAGATAGGAGGCTGGAAAATATCCTTAAAAGTATATACACACATACTGGTGTTATACTGCGACCAGCAATCGCCTCAGCCTGGATGTGCAGTGCTGGGGTGGCTTGGTCGGATTCCCTGACTGAAAATATTGATACCCTGGACAGGGACAATATATTATTGACTATAGAGCATTTAAAGGATGCATTCCTATATATGCGAGATGCACAGAGAGACATTTGCACTCTGGCATCAAGAGTAAGTGCGATGTCCATTTCTGCCAGAAGAGGATTATGGACGCGACAGTGGTCAGGGGATGCGGATTCCAAACGGCATATGGAAGTATTGCCGTATAAAGGGGAGAAGTTATTTGGGGGCGGTCTATCGGACCTGGTGGCCACGGCAACGGCTGGGAAATCCACCTTTTTACCCCAAGTCACCTCGCAGCAGAAAAAGATACCGCCTTTTCAGGCTCAGTCCTTTCGTCCCCATAAGGGCAAGCGGGCAAAAGGCCACTCATAAATTAGTATATCCTTTTCCGGGCGCTTCAACAGGGCTGTTTTTCCTAAAGCAGCTGTTAAATTAAAGTGATAGTCAATCACCACATGAACCAAATAAACAAAAAATATATAAACAGCGCTACCAGGTGCTAATATTCATAAAATTATATAAATTTTAATAAATTATTCAATAACATGAACACATGTACATTAAAAAATTAAACCAATCGAATAAAAAACAAGCCTCATATGCCAATAATATGACCAATCGAGCTTTTCCATGGACTCCTATATAACGCCCAGTGATATTGAAGAATGTTCCAATGCTTAATGTGTTATATCCTGCAGGGATAACCGGATAATAGTTACCAGATCCTAAGTGGAGGAAGGCAGGGTATTCCACCTAGCGCGGTGATGATGATTCTGTCCTGCGCAAATGTAAATGGTGGTTCTCCCTTTTTGTTAAATGTCCACATATATGGATTTCTGGATCAGGACATTTAGGACAAGCAATGGATGATCAGTTCCATGGATTCACTGGCCTTAGCGACGTCCTGGTCATAGGTTGGCAACCTAACGCGTTTCACTGTCTTTTTGGCAGCTTTATCAAAGGTTTGCTTGTCCTAAATTTGGATACAGATGTGTTGTGATGACCCGCAGTGGTCTTTAGAGCTGTGACCCATCTGAAATTCATCAATTCCGGAGACTGATCCAGAAATCCATATATGTGGACATTTAACAAAAAGGGAGAACCACCATTTACATTTGCGCAGGACAGAATCATCATCACCGCGCTAGGTGGAATACCCTGCCTTCCTCCACTTAGGATCTGGTAACTATTATCCGGTTATCCCTGCAGGATATAACACATTAAGCATTGGAACATTCTTCAATATCACTGGGCGTTATATAGGAGTCCATGGAAAAGCTCGATTGGTCATATTATTGGCATATGAGGCTTGTTTTTTATTCGATTGGTTTAATTTTTTAATGTACATGTGTTCATGTTATTGAATAATTTATTAAAATTTATATAATTTTATGAATATTAGCACCTGGTAGCGCTGTTTATATATTTTTTGTTTAAAAGGCCACTCATATCTGCCCCGGGGCAGAGGAAGGGGAAAAAGACTACAACAGACAGCTTCTTCCCACGACCAGAAGCCCTCCCCCGCTTCTGCCAAGTCCTCAGCATGACGCTGGGGCCTTACAAGCGGACTCAGGCACGGTGGGGGCCCGTCTCAAGAATTTCAGCGCGCAGTGGGCTCACTCGCAAGTGGACCCCTGGATCCTGCAGGTAGTATCTCAGGGGTACAAATTGGAATTCGAGACGTCTCCCCCTCGCCGGTTCTTGAAGTCTGCTTTACCAACGTCTACCCCCGACAGGGAGGCGGTATTGGAAGCCATTCACAAGCTGTATTCCCAGCAAGTGATAATCAAGGTACCCCTCCTACAACAGGGAAAGGGGTATTACTCCACGCTGTTTGTGGTACCGAAGCCGGACGGCTCGGTGAGACCCATTTTAAATCTGAAAACCTTGAACACTTACATAAAAAGGTTCAAGTTCAAGATGGAGTCACTCAGAGCTGTGATAGCGAACCTGGAAGAAGGGGTCTACATGGTGTCTCTGGACATCAAGGATGCTTACCTCCATGTCCCAATTTGCCCTTCTCACCAAGGGTACCTCAGGTTTGTGGTACAGAACTGTCACTATCAGTTTCAGACGCTGCCGTTTGGATTGTCCACGGCACCCCGGGTCTTTACCAAGGTAATGGCCGAAATGATGATTCTTCTTCGAAGAAAAGGCGTCTTAATTATCCCTTACTTGGACGATCTCCTGATAAGGGCACGGTCCAGAGAACAGTTAGAGGTCGGAGTAGCACTATCGCAAATAGTACTACGACAGCACGGATGGATTCTAAATATTCCAAAATCGCAGCTGATTCCGACGACACGTCTGCTGTTCCTAGGGATGATTCTGGACACAGTACAGAAAAAGGTGTTTCTCCCAGAAGAGAAAGCCAGGGAGTTATCCGACATAGTCAGGAAACTCCTAAGACCAGGCCAGGTGTCAGTGCATCAGTGCACAAGGGTCCTGGGAAAGATGGTGGCTTCTTACGAAGCGATTCCATTCGGCAGATTCCACGCAAGAACTTTTCAGTTGGATCTGCTAGACAAATGGTCCGGATCGCATCCTCAAATGCATCAGCGGATAACCCTGTCTCCAAGGACAAGGGTGTCTCTCCTGTGGTGGTTACAGAGTGCTCATCTCCAAGAGGGCCGCAGATTCGGCATTCCTGGTGACCACGGATGCCAGCCTGAGAGGCTGGGGAGCAGTCACACAGGGAAAAAATTTCCAGGGCTTGTGGTCAAGCATGGAAACGTCACTTCACATAAATATCCTGGAACTAAGGGCCATTTACAATGCCCTAAGTCAGGCAAGGCCTCTGCTTCAGGGTCAGCCAGTATTGATCCAGTCGGACAACATCACGGCAGTCGCCCACGTAAACAGACAGGGCGGCACAAGAAGCAGGAGGGCAATGACGGAAGTGGCAAGGATTCTTCGCTGGGCGGAAAATCATGTGATAGCACTGTCAGCAGTGTTCATTCCGGGAGTGGACAACTGGGAAGCAGACTTCCTCAGCAGACACGATCTTCACCCGGGGGAGTGGGGACTTCACCCGGAAGTCTTCCACATGATTGTAAACCATTGGGAAAAACCAAAGGTGGACATGATGGCGTCTCGCCTCAACAAAAAACTGGACAGATATTGTTCCAGGTCAAGGGACCCTCAGGCAATAGCTGTGGACGCTCTGGTAACACCGTGGGTGTACCGGTCAGTGTATGGGTTCCCTCCTCTTCCTCTCATACCAAAAGTACTGAGAATCATAAGAAGGAGAGGAGTAAAGACTATACTCGTGGCTCCGGATTGGCCAAGAAGGACTTGGTACCCGGAAATTCAAGAGATGCTCACGGAAGACCCGTGGCCTCTACCTCTAAGACAGGACCTGCTCCAGCAGGGACCATGTCTGTTCCAAGACTTACCGCGGCTGCGTTTGACGGCATGGCGGTTGAACGCCGGATCCTGAAGGAAAAAGGCATTCCGGATGAAGTCATCCCTACCCTGATCAAAGCCAGGAAGGATGTAACCGTACAACATTATCACCGTATTTGGCGTAAATATGTTGCGTGGTGCGAGGCCAGGAAGGCCCCTACGGAGGAATTTCAACTGGGTCGATTCCTGCATTTCCTGCAAACAGGACTGTCTATGGGCCTCAAATTAGGGTCCATTAAGGTTCAAATTTCGGCCCTGTCGATATTCTTCCAAAAAGAACTAGCTTCTGTACCTGAAGTTCAGACGTTTGTCAAGGGAGTACTGCATATACAGCCTCCTTTTGTGCCTCCAGTGGCACCTTGGGATCTCAATGTAGTGTTGGGATTCCTAAAATCACATTGGTTTGAACCACTCACCACTGTGGACTTGAAGTATCTCACTTGGAAAGTGGTAATGCTGTTAGCCCTGGCTTCAGCCAGGCGTGTATCAGAATTGGCGGCTTTATCCTATAAAAGCCCTTACCTAATTTTTCATACGGACAGGGCAGAATTGAGGACTCGTCCTCAATTTCTCCCTAAGGTGGTTTCAGCATTTCACTTAAACCAACCTATCGTGGTGCCTGCGGCTACTAGGGACTTGGAGGATTCCAAGTTGCTGGACGTAGTCAGGGCCCTGAAAATATATGTTTCCAGGACGGCTGGAGTCAGAAAATCTGACTCGCTGTTTATCCTGTATGCACCCAACAAGCTGGGTGCTCCTGCTTCTAAGCAGACGATTGCTCGTTGGATTTGTAGTACAATTCAGCTTGCACATTCTGTGGCAGGCCTGCCACAGCCAAAATCTATAAAAGCCCATTCCACACGGAAAGTGGGCTCATCTTGGGCGGCTGCCCGAGGGGTCTCGGCTTTACTACTTTGCCGAGCAGCTACTTGGTCAGGGGCAAACACGTTTGCTAAATTCTACAAATTTGATACCCTGGCTGAGGAGGACCTGGAGTTCTCTCATTCGGTGCTGCAGAGTCATCCGCACTCTCCCGCCCGTTTGGGAGCTTTGGTATAATCCCCATGGTCCTTTCGGAGTCCCCAGCATCCACTAGGACGTTAGAGAAAATAAGAATTTACTTACCGATAATTCTATTTCTCATAGTCCGTAGTGGATGCTGGGCGCCCATCCCAAGTGCGGATTGTCTGCATTACTTGTACATAGTTATTGTTACAAAAATCGGGTTATTGTTGTTGTGATCCATCTTTTCAGAGGCTCCTTCTGTTATCATGCTGTTAACTGGGTTCAGATCACAAGTTGTACGGTGTGATTGGTGTGGCTGGTATGAGTCTTACCCGGGATTCAAAATCCTTCCTTATTGTGTACGCTCGTCCGGGCACAGTATCCTAACTGAGGCTTGGAGGAGGGTCATAGGGGGAGGAGCCAGTGCACACCAGCTAGTCCTAAAGCCTTTACTTTGTGCCCAGTCTCCTGCGGAGCCGCTATTCCCCATGGTCCTTTCGGAGTCCCCAGCATCCACTACGGACTATGAGAAATAGAATTATCGGTAAGTAAATTCTTATTTTTTTTGTCGTTTTCTTCGTTGAGTGACGGGAATCCCAATTAGTGCACCGTGTCCCCTCACATGGCTCGCTTCGCTTGTTCCCAATTGTAGTCCACGTGGATCTTTAAGTATTAAAAGGTTCAAAAATAGAAAATCTTGAGAAACTCATGTTGACCTATAGACCCTGTCGACCTAGTTACTGTCGACCAATAGTGGTCGACCAAGATAGTGTCGACCTAGTTACTGTCAACCTAGAGACCGGATCCCCTCTATAGCAGCCCCTATTGTTAACATGTGCTGAGTTCAGCACTGTCCCACAGTGCCATCTGAATGTGAGCGAGAAAGCAATTAGAACTGGCAATCCTGACGGCTATCGCTATAAAAATAAATACACACACACACACACACACACACACACACACACACACACACACACACACACTACATTAGTTATATCGTTTGTGGCCGTGTAAACTCCTTGGGGCCATGGTGGATCCCGAACCCACGACCTCAGCGTAACGAGGCCAAACATCACACCAGCCAAAGCTTAACGCCCCGCCGGAGCGCTTGTATCAAATGTTCCAGTACCTCACATTTGGATATCCGCTCACTAAGCCACACAGGCTCTATTACAGACATGTTTAAAATATATCCATTAGCAGGACTCAAACTTTGGTTTGTCTGTATAGATGTCTCTGTCATTAGCCCACTAATCTACAGGAGCTCTATTCCAAGTGTATTGCTGATATGTTGGAGAACTTCAGGAGAGAGAGAACACGTGGCAGTGCTCTTTTCTCTTCTGTGATCATATAGCCGCCAGCTATACATTTCCAAGTGTGGTATTCAGCCATGCTGCTGGTGGCGGCGGTCTGCTAGGGGCTCCATCTCAGCAGTGAACTGCTGGATGTGAGTCACCAAAGAACTGATGTCCTTGCAGCTGGGAACTCTGGCTCCAAACCGCGCAGGGCTGGACCAAACTCCCCCGGCAGCTCCCACGTAGCAGCCTGACAGGGAAAAACTGACAAACTGCTGTTGATGTAAAACCTAAAAATTTAAGTAAAAAACTAAATCTAACTCTGGAGCTCCAGAGGAAGTGACCGGCTCTCCCGGGCACATTTCTAAAACTGGTTGGTGGAGGGGTATAGAGACGGAGGAGCCAGTCATGCACATTAAACATTTTAAAGTGCCGGCTTGCTTGGTCACCCCATCTATACCCCATGTTACTGAACTCCAGCGTCCCCTATGGATGATAGAGAAACATAGAAAAAACAGAGTATAGGTAGGGTCTCAGCAACCAATGGAGCTATACCTAATCTCAATATAAACAGTCAATCAGGGGTATGAGGCTGATTTAGTTGTTTACTACACCCCCTCCTGGCCGTCTATAGTAATGAGTATCTATTGAAGCTATTCAGTTGTTGTCCTAATCAGACGCCCATTACCATGTAAGGCACCTGACAGCTTCAGCTTTATCTGTTCAAAGCGGCTAAACCTGTCTAAAGCGCCTGAATGGGAGCACAAAGTCTGGGTAGCGCCCAAACTACGGAATTTTTTACTTTTTCTTTTTTTTTTCCCTCCCACCTTTTGGAGGCTGCGATAAAAATGTGACTGCTGCAGCTTATGGTTGTCTATCAGAGAAACTATTGAATAGCTCCTGTAGACACCTATTACTATAGACGTCCAGCAGGTGGCGCACGCCACAGTTGAATCTGCCCCGATGAGTCCATTCCGCAGCCAAATGTTACAGACAGATGACAGTCTCTCGTAAAGTAATAGAAGGATGAACAGGATCGCCAACCACCACTCACAGCCTTACCAGGAAAAACATGACGTAAAGAGACAAAGGGGTATATGCAATTGCGGTCGAATTCCCGAAAATGTCGAAAAATGGGACATTTTCGCCCAAAAAAATATTCGACAATGCAATTCAGTACTTTTCGCCAAAAAACGGACTTTCCAAATTCGACTTTTTGAAATTCGACATTTGTCAAATTCGACATTTCTGCAATGGTACAAATGCGGTAATTCGACAAAAGTATATTCAATTGAAGATTGTAAATTCGACAACAGTGCTTTTAGACAGTAAATTCGTCATTTTCAATCCGCCACACTTTGCTGGCGGAATCTAATAAAATTTCTCTGACGTCCTAGTGGATGCTGGGAACTCCGTAAGGACCAGGGGGAATAGACGGGCTCCGCAGGAGACTGGGCACTCTAAAGAAAAGATTAGTTACTATCTGGTGTGCACTGGCTCCTCCCTCTATGCCCCTCCTCCAGACCTCAGTTAGAATCTGGGCCCGGCCAGAGCTGGGTGCTCCTAGTGGGCTCTCCTGAGCTTGCTAGAAAGAAAGTATTTGTTAGGTTTTTTATTTTCAGTGAGATCTGCTGGCAACAGACTCACTGCTACGAGGGACTGAGGGGAGAGAAGCAAACCTACCTGCTTGCAGCTAGCTTGTGCTTGTAAGGCTTATGGACACCATTAGCTCCAGAGGGATCGAACACAGGGCCCGACCTCGATCGTCCGTTCCCGGAGTCGCGCCGCCGTCCCCCTTGCAGAGCCAGAAGACAGAAGAAGCGACCAAATCGGCGGCTGAAGACTCCTGTCTTCATTAAGGTAGCGCACAGCACTGCAGCTGTGCGCCATTGCTCCCACAGCACACCACACACACCGGTCACTGTTGGGTGCAGGGCGCTGGGGGGGGGGGCGCCCTGGGCAGCAATTAGATTACCTTTTGGCACAAAATGCACATAATACAGTTTATAAAACTATATGTGCAAAAAACCCCGCCATTAATATTATACAAAATGCGGGAGAAGCCCGCCGCTGAGGGGGCGGGGCCTTCTTCCTCAGCACACCAGCGCCATTTTCTCTTCACAGCTCCGCTGGAAGGACGCTCCCCAGGCTCTCCCCTGCAGTATCCATTACAACAAGGGTAAAAAGAGAGGGGGGGCACATAAATTAGGCGCAATTGTGATAAGCAGCAGCTATTGGGAAAAATCACTCTTTTTAGTGTAAATCCCTGTGTTATATAGAGCTGTGGTGTGTGCTGGCATACTCTCTCTCTGTCTCCCCAAAGGACTTTGTGGGGTCCTGTCCTCAGTCAGAGCATTCCCTGTGTGTGCGCGCGGTGTGTCGGTACGGCTGTGTCAACATGTTTGATGAGGAGGGTTACGTGGAGGCGGAGCAAGGGGCAGATAAGTGTGGTGTTGCCCCCGACGGGGCCGACACCGGATTGGATGGATATGTGGAAGGTTTTAACCGACAGTGTCAACTCCTTACATAAAAGGTTCGATGACGCAGCAGCCTTGGGACAGCCGGGATCTCAGCCCGCGCCTGCCCAGGCGTCTCAGAGGCAATCAGGGGCTCATAAACGCCCGCTAGCTCAGATGGTAGACACAGATGTCGACACGGAGTCTGACTCCAGTGTAGATGAGGATGAGACAAATGCACAGTCTACAAAATCCATCCGATGCATGATTACTGCAATGAAAAATGTATTGCACATTTCTGATATTAACCCGGTTACTACCAAGAAGGGTATTATGTTTGGGGAGAAAAAGCAGCCAGTGACTTTTCCCCCATCTGATGAATTAAATGAATTGTATGAGGAAGCGTGGAGTTCCCCCGATAAGAAACTAGTGATTTCTAAGAGGTTACTGATGGCGTACCCTTTCCCGCCAACGGACAGGTTACGTTGGGAAACATCCCCTAGGGTGGACAAGGCGCTCACACGCTTATCAAAAAAGGTGGCACTGCCGTCTCAGAATACGGCCGCCTTAAAGGAGCCTGCGGATAGAAAGCAGGAAGCTATCCTGAAGTCTGTGTATACACACTCAGGTACTATACTGAGACCTGCTATTGCTTCAGCATGGATGTGTAGTGCTGCAGCCGCATGGTCTGATTCCCTGTCAGACAGCATTGATTCCCTCGACAGGGATACTATTTTGCTAACCATAGAACATATAAAAGACGTCGTCTTATATATGCGGGATGCACAGAGGGACATTTGCCTGCTGGCATCTAGAATTAATGCGATGTCCATTTCTGCCAGGAGAGTATTATGGACTCGGCAGTGGACAGGTGATGCTGATTCTAAAAGACACATGGAGGTGTTGCCTTATAAGGGTGAGGAATTGTTTGGGGACGGTCTCTCGGACCTCGTATCCACGGCAACAGCCGGGAAGTCAACTTTTTAACCTCAGGTTTTCTCACAGCCTAAGAAAGCACTGTATTATCATGTACAGTCCTTTCGGCCTCAGAAAGGCAAGCGGATCAGAGGCGCATCCTTTCTGCCCAGAGGCAGGGGTAGAGGAAAGAAGCTGCACCAGGCAGCCAGTTCCCAGGAACAAAAATCCTCCCCCACTTCCTCTAAGTCCACCGCATGACGCTGGGGCTCCACAGGCGGAGCCAGGTGCGGTGGGGGCGCGTCTCCGAAACTTCAGCAACCAGTGCGTTCGCTCACAAGTGGATCTCTGGGCTGTACAAATTGTATCTCAGGGATACAAGCTGGAGTTCGAGGCGACTCCCCCTCGCCGTTACCTCAAATCAGCCTTACCAGCTGCTCCCAGGGAAAGGGAGGTAGTATTGGCGGCAATTCACAAGCTGTACCTCCAGCAGGTGATAATCAAGGTTCCCCTCCTTCAACAGGGACGGGGTTACTATTCCACAATGTTTGTGGTACTGAAACCAGACGGTTCGGTGAGGCCCATTCTGAATTTAAAATCCTTGAACACTTATATAAGGAAGTTCAAGTTCAAAATGGAATCGCTCAGGGCGGTTATTGCAAGCCTGGAAGAGGGGGATTTTATGGTGTCGCTGGACATCAAGGATGCTTACTTGCATGTCCCCGTTTACCCACCTCACCAGGAGTACCTCAGGTTTGTGGTACATGATTGTCATTACCAATTCCAGACGTTGCCGTTTGGTCTGTCCACGGCACCGAGAGTATTTACCAAGGTAATGGCCGAAATGATGATACTCCTTCGGAAGAAGGGAGTTATAATTATCCCGTACTTGGACGATCTCCTTATAAAGGCGAGGTCCAGAGAGCAGTTGTTAGTCAGCGTAGCACTTTCTCGGGAAGTGTTGCAACAGCACGGCTGGATTCTGAATATCCCAAAGTCGCAGCTGATTCCTGCGACGCGTCTGCTCTTCCTGGACATGATTCTGGACACAGAACAGAAGAAGGTGTTTCTCCCGGTGGAGAAGGCCCAGGAATTGTCATCTCTGGTCAGGGACCTTCTGAAACCAAAACAAGTGTCTGTGCATCACTGCACGCGAGTCCTGGGAAAGATGGTGGCTTCTTACGAAGCAATTCCCTTCGGCAGGTTCCATGCAAGGATCTTTCAGTGGGATCTGTTAGACAAATGGTCCGGATCGCATCTTCAGATGCATCGGTTATTCACCCTGTCCCCAAGGGCCAGGGTGTGTCTGCTGTGGTGGCTGCAGAGTGCTCATCTTCTCGAGGGCCGCAGATTCGGCATACAAGACTGGGTCCTGGTGACCACGGACGCAAGCCTCCGAGGATGGGGGGCGGTCACTCGGGGAAGGAACTTCCAAGGACAGTGGTCAAGTCAGGAGACTTCACTACACATAAATATACTGGAACTAAGGGCCATTTACAACGCCCTGAGTCAAGCAGAGCCCCTGCTTCAAAACCAACCAGTGCTGATTCAATCAGACAACATCACGGCGGTCGCCCATGTAAACCGACAGGGCGGCACAAGAAGCAGGATGGCGATGGCAGAAGCCACAAGGATTCTCCGATGGGCAGAAAATCACGTGTTAGCACTGGCAGCAGTGTTCATTCCGGGAGTGGACAACTGGGAAGCAGACCTCCTCAGCAGGCATGACCTCCACCCGGGAGAGTGGGGACTTCATCCAGAAGTCTTCCAGCTGATTGTAAATCGTTGGGAAAGGCCACAGGTGGACATGATGGCGTCCCGCCTCAACAAAAAGATAAAAATATTTTGCGCCAGGTCAAGGGACCCTCAGGCGATAGCTGTGGACGCTCTAGTGACACCGTGGGTGTACCAGTTGGTTTATGTGTTCCCTCCTCTTCCTCTCATACCAAAGGTACTGAGGATAATAAGAAAGAGAGGAGTAAGAACTATACTCATCGTTCCGGATTGGCCAAGAAGGACTTGGTACCCGGAACTACAAGAAATGATCTCAGAGGACCCTTGGCCTCTGCCGCTCCGACAGGACCTGCTACAGCAGGGGCCCTGTCTGTTCCAAGACTTGCTGCGTTTGACGGCATGGCGGTTGAACGCCGGATCCTGATGGAAAAGGGCATTCCGGTTGAAGTCATTCCTACGCTGATAAAAGCTAGGAAGGATGTGACAGCAAAACATTATCACCGCATATGGTGAAAATATGTTGCTTGCTGTGAGGCTATGAAGGCCCCAACAGAAGAATTTCAGCTGGGTCGATTTCTGCACTTCCTACAGTCAGGAGTGACCTATGGGCCTAAAATTGGGATCCATTAAAGTCCAGATTTCGGCCCTGTCTATTTTCTTTCAAAAAGAACTGGCTTCACTGCCTGAGGTTCAGACGTTTGTTAAGGGAGTGCTGCATATTCAGCCCCCTTTTGTGCCTCCAGTGGCACCTTGGGATCTCAACGTTGTGTTGGATTTCCTAAAATCACATTGGTTTGAGCCACTTCAGACTGTGGAGTTGAAATATCTCATGTGGTCATGCTTTTGGCCTTGGCTTCGGCTAGGCGTGTGTCAGAATTGGCGGCTTTGTCATGTACAAGCCCCTATCTGATCTTCCATATGGACAGGGCAGAATTGAGGACTTGTCCCCAATTTCTCCCTAAGGTGGTATCAGCGTTTCATTTGAACCAACCTATTGTGGTGCCTGCGGCTACTCGGGACTTGGAGGACTCCAAGTTACTAGATGTAGTCAGGGCTTTGAAAATCTATGTAGCCAGGACGGCTGGAGTCAGGAAAACCGACTCGCTGTTTATCCTGCATGCACCCAACAAGCTGGGTGCTCCTGCTTCAAAGCAAACTATTGCGCGCTGGATCTGTAACACGATTCAGCAAGCTCATTCTGCGGCAGGATTGCCGCATCCTAAATCAGTAAAAGCCCATTCCACATGGAAGGTGGGCTCTTCTTGGGCGGCTGCCCGAGGAGTCTCGGCTTTACAGCTTTGCCGAGCTGCTACTTGGTCGGGTTCAAACACATTTGCTAAGTTCTACAAGTTTGATACCCTGGCTGAGGAGGACCTTGCCTTTGCTCATTCGGTGCTGCAGAGTCATCTGCACTCTCCCGCCCGTTTGGGAGCTTTGGTATAATCCCCATGGTCCTTACGGAGTTCCCAGCATCCACTAGGACGTCAGAGAAAATAAGAATTTACTCACCGGTAATTCTATTTCTCGTAGGCCGTAGTGGATGCTGGGCGCCCGTCCCAAGTGCGGACTCTCTGCAATACATGTATATAGTTATTGCTTAACTAAAGGGTTATTGTTATGAGCCATCTGTTACTGAGGCTCAGTTGTTGTTCATACTGTTAACTGGGTATGGTTATCACGAGTTGTACGGTGTGATTGGTGTGGCTGGTATGAGTCTTACACTGGATTCCAAATCCTTTCCTTGTTGTGTCAGCTCTTCCGGGCACAGTTTCCTTAACTGAGGTCTGGAGGAGGGGCATAGAGGGAGGAGCCAGTGCACACCAGATATAGTACCTAATCTTTCTTTTAGAGTGCCCAGTCTCCTGCGGAGCCCGTCTATTCCCCATGGTCCTTACGGAGTTCCCAGCATCCACTACGGACTACGAGAAATAGAATTACCGGTGAGTAAATTCTTATTTTTTTAAAAACATGTTTTTTGTGTGTTTTTTTTAAATTGGTAATAGCATATCTATTTATATTAGAAGGGATTAGGTACTTGGTTTGTCTATTTTGGAGGCACAAGTATTATTTTATATATTTTTAAAAATATATATATATTTTTTTTTAATGGAATGGTAAGAATCTGAAAAAAAAAAATGAAGTGGCGCTTCCTGATTGGCTGAAGGGACCTTTCTGTGACAGGAGTCACGGGGGGTCTCTGCATTCGGGGAAAGGGGTCCCATGTGTAAACATGGGACCCCTTTCAGTCCGCCTGGTCCGGGTGTTCGTTTTTTTTTTTTTTTTTTTTTGCTAAGTGCGTGGATTATAATAAAAGACCACAGGACACTGGATCAGGTGAGTATAATTTTATTCACAGGTACCCCGGATCGTCGGCGACATTGGAGACGTGGCAGTCGGCGGGTCAACAATAGGTAAGTATGTGTGTGTCGGCATGTATGAAATAAAGTTTTACTCTCACAATTTTTTTCGGGTTTTTTCCCCTTTTTCCCCGTTTTTTTAAACATTTTTTAAAATCGAATCAAAATCCGTCAAATCGGCCGTTTTTCGACAGCGGGACTGTCGAATCCGTTTTTTTATTGAATATGTTGAATTCCGGCACCCACCTGCCGGAATTCGACGGTCGAATTGTGTTGAATTAAAAAACGGGCGAAAAATTGCCGCGATTCGCCGGCAATTGCATATACCCCGAAGTCACGGAGATGAAGATGAAATGGAGTAAGCTAGTACAAGGACTGCTGCCCATATAGTGCAACGAACCACTCTTCCATGAAAACTAGAGGATAAATGTGGAGGATAACTGTAGGATAATTATACAGCAGAATATACCCACAATAGTGGCTTCTTGATCCACATTACGTCAGAGCAGCAGGAGAACTGTAACCGGGCCACGGAGATCAGGAGCACAAGCACAGATGTCACATCATCAAAAATGATGAGAATGGCTGCAGTAACAGCTTGGACTGAATGGATGATACAGGATAGTTGGGACCACATGTCCTACTCCATGTTACTCCCAGCTTTTACATTTTCTTTTTAATGTAAAAAGGGTTTCTCCGCCTAAACCAATACATGTAAGCAAGAATACCTGTGACCAGTACGTAGTGATATACGTGCCTTCCTTGCATTTTACGCATTGTGTAAAGATGAGCTGAGATGGCAGGTTGCAGTTTAACCTGTACCTGTGCTTTCTTCTATTTGGTCACTAAGGGTGCAAAAATAGCACTGCACTTTTATAGTATTGGATGAGTGGTACTATTTCTATATGTATAGGTCGCCTACAGTAGAAAGTTTGTTATATATAGATATGTTTATTTTATATATAAATCTATAATCTATATATAATTTTTTTTTTTTTTTTTTTGTAGTGGTCACCTAAAATATCAGGTTTTTCAATTAAGTTCACCCGGGATTGGCTTCCCTAGTTGAGACATGGACTCCACAGACCTCTGAAGGTGTCCTGTAGTATCTGGCATCAAGTAATTAGCACAGATCCTGTAAGTTGCAAGGTGTGGCCTCTATGGCTCTGACTTTGTTTTCCAGGATATCCTACAGAGGGTGTAGTATGGTATGCCAGCGGCCGGGCTCCTGGCGACCAGCATACCGGCGCCGTGAGCCCGAGCGCCGGCATACCGACAGTGTGGTGAGTGCAAATGAGCCCCTTGCGGGCTCGCTGCGCTCGCCACGCTTCGGGCACGGTGGCACGCCACACTATTTTATTCTCCCTCCAGGGGGATCGTGGACCCCGACGAGGGAGAGAAAGTGTTGGTATGCCGGCTGTCGGGGTTCCGGCGCCGGTATACTGTGCGCCGGGATCCCGACATTCGGCATACTGACGACCACCCCCTACAGATATTCAGTCAGTTTGATTGGTAAATTTGGAGGCAGAGTCAACACCTTTTACTCTGTCATGTTCCTCAAACTATACCTGAACAACTTTTGCAGTGTGGCAGGGTGCATTATCCTGCTGAAAGAGGCCAATGCCATCAATGAATACTTTTGGCATGAAGTGGTTTTCTTGGGCTGCATCCGTGTTCAGGTAGGTGGTACGTGTCAAAATAATATCCACATGAATGTCGGGACACAAGGTTTCCCAGCAAACATTGCCCAGAATATCACACTAACTTTGCCAACTTGGCTTCTACCAATAGTGAATCATGGTGCCATCTCCTGTCCACATGATGTAAAAGAAAACATGATTCATCAGACCAGGCCACCCTATTCTATTGCTTCATGGTCCAGTTTACTCACATGCCTATTTGTTGGCTCCTTTATGGAGATGTTCTTAACCAGTGGTCTAGCCATCACAGTTTGGCCTTTGTCAAAGTTGCTCAGATCGTTATGCTTGTCCATTTTTCCTGCTTCCAGCACATCGACATAAAGAACTGAGTATTCACTTTGTTGCCTTATATATCCCACCCCTTAACGTGCCTTTGTAACAAGATAATCAATGATTTTTACTTCAGTGTATTTAATGTTATTTCATATTGGTGTTTAAGGGGGTAACTCAAATGTGTCTCCCCCCCCCCCCCCCCCCCCCCCGGCCGTAGACACATTTTTTTTTTCTTACTGACAGCTAAGGTAGCTAGAAGACGTGTGAAAAGTCTGTGGTTTGGGTGCTTAAACTGGAGTTTGGGCACACTAACAATAACTTTACATGGGTGTAGCAGCTATATTCGGCTAAAACCTGTCTATTTGGGTGTGTATTTTAAAACTTTTGAATCGCCGCCTAAGAGCAATACAAATTTTTAAAACCTTTTTGTGGCATAACGAATTAAGAAAAGCAACATAGCAACCACTGCTTTTTGTGGTGGTAAGAAGGATGTAAGTAGCTATTTATTGCTCAAAATTAGTTTTTACGAAGACTGCTACTTTACAGTATGCAAGATGACACTGATGTATACTCCTCTCAAGATGGTCCGAAGATACATTTTTTCAGCGCTTACATATGCCCTTTATATATAGGGGAAAATAGCACAGGCGCAGCATGGAGTTATTCCATCCTTAATCCCTCTAAGGCTAGGGGTATATTTAGCAAAGCAGTTTTTCAGAAAATTCGGTAGAAACTGTGCAGGTCCTGGTCCAGGTCAGTGACCAGTTTGGTGGGAACCGACGCCAGTCAGGAGGTGTCGGCAACGTGTCCTCGCATACACAGCAGCAAGCAGTTTGAGGTGTCCGATTGTAGGGGCCTGAGTGGAAAACAGCGGTTCCAGGTGCCTCTGGGAGGAGCCTGGTGGTGGCAGCAAAATACCTGTCCACTGCGCAGTGGGTGGAGTCAGTACCGGTGGGTAAGAGGGAATATTGGCCGGGATCCATGAGACCCAAAACCGTCCAGTCATATTCAATACTGGCCAAACAAAATTAAAATTTACAATGTGGGTCAAACAGTAATAATTACCATCTGACTTCCTCAAATATGCCCAAAATCCTGACACCAGGAACTGTGTTTTTCTCCAAATGACCTAATCTTCACGGAGTCACACAGCGACTTTGACAGCAGGTACTGTAGTTTGGAGAAAAACACAGTTCCTGGTGTGCGTTTCAAATAAATATTGGGTCGATCCCGGGATACAGTCGTTAGCATTAATTCCTCCTGTGTGAGACCAAAGTCCAATCTGTCATCAAATGGCAAAATGTTTATATATATATATATATATATATATATATATATATATATATATATATATATAAAAAAAAGGGGGGAGGGGGGAATATAGCGACCAACGGTGTCTTTAAAAACTCACAATGAAGGTAAAAAATATAAATACAATTTATTCACATAAAATAAAGTTTTCACATAGGTTTTACACATAAAAATATCTTAATAACAGGTCTCTTTAAAAAATGGGATAAAAACAATTTACACAATTCTAAGTATATTACCAGTTAAAAATAGATAAGAAGATTGTAACTTAACTGGGTATAAGGTCACTGCCAGGTTGCCCAACGCGTTTCGTCATACAGACTTCATCAAGGGGTCCTGTTGCTGACGGACGAAACGCGTTGGTAGTACCTGCAGACATCTCCTCTTTATGGACAGATAAGCCTAAAATAATTTTAAATCCTGTACGCATGCATTTCAGTCATTTACATGGACAGATAAGCCTGATATAATTTTTATTCTGTACGCATGCTATACAGCTATTTTTATGTGTGTTTTTATGTGATTATGTTATTAAATTTTTTGTATTTTTAATATATATACTGCTCAGGCTGCAAATTTATATTTTGTGGGAATAAGCTAGTTCCCTAATTAGGCCTGTGAAACTAAGCAGTAACATAATACGTAACATAAACGGTACACACTATGTTAGTTTTCTTCTGTTTTATCCGCATGTTCTTAATCCACAAAAAGAGTACTGCTTGAGTCAAGTCTCTACCTACCAGATAAGTGTTTTAAACCGATCCTTATCATCCGTTCCTCTATACCTTCATTTTCCCTGATTTTAATAATCACACTCTTGGGCGCTTGTTTTCACCAATTCTTGCAACAAATTTTATATGCACGCCAAGCATATTTATATGCATTACAAGCTGCCGCTCTGATAACCTATTGAGAAGTGCTTTTATATGAAATAGGGACTTTTACTCCACGTTTCTTCTTTATTATATTCAGTACGTTTTATCATATTTCTAAACAACACTTTTATTGTATATTCTGTGCATAATACCACATAAACTGCACCCGAGCGCCGTAGTCTCCAATTCTATATATATATATATATACACACACACTAAAATACATTTCTACTAGTGCACAGTCCATACATTTAAACAGCAGTGCATTAAATATAACTTCTTAAAGTGCTTTAAAATAATTTTCAACCAGTTCACAATTATTTTTAAAACAATGTTTCTCTTGTCTGCAAATTATTAACTTGGCTGTGCAGCCACCAGACACTGCTCTGGCACAATATCCAACAGTAACAGATATTAAAAGTGTACATACTATAACATCGCATATGTAGTCTAATAATTAGTGCATGAAGTCGATATTCCCCTTTCTCTGACGTCCTAGTGGATGCTGGGAACTCGGTAAGGACCATGGGGAATAGCGGCTCCGCAGGAGACTGGGCACAAAAGTAAAGCTTTAGGACTACCTGGTGTGCACTGGCTCCTCCCCCTATGACCCTCCTCCAAGCCTCAGTTAGATTTTTGTGCCCGGCCGAGAAGGGTGCACACTAGGGGCTCTCCTGAGCTTCTTAGTGAAAGTTTAGTTTTAGGTTTTTTATTTTCAGTGAGACCTGCTGGCAACAGGCTCACTGCATCGAGGGACTAAGGGGAGAAGAAGCGAACCTGCCTGCTTGCAGCCAGCTTGGGCTTCTTGGCTACTGGACACCATTAGCTCCAGAGGGACCGAACACAGGCCCAGCCTCGGAGTCCGGTCCCAGAGCCGTGCCGCCGGCCCCCTTACAGAGCCAGAAGCAAGAAGAGGTCCGGAAAATCGGCGGCAGAAGACATCAGTCTTCACCAAGGTAGCGCACAGCACTGCAGCTGTGCGCCATTGCTCCTCATACACACCTCACACTGCAGTCACTGAGGGTGCAGGGCGCTGGGGGGGGGGGGGGGGGGGCGCCCTGAGCAGCAATAAAAACACCTTGGCTGGCAAACATACATCACATATAACCCCCAGGGCTATATGGATGTATTTTAACCCCTGCCAGAATCCATAAAAATGCGTGAGAAAAGTCCGCGAAAAAGGGGCGGAGCCTATCTCCAGCACACTGGCGCCATTTTCTCTCACAGCTCCGTTGGAGGGAAGCTCCCTGGCTCTCCCCTGCAGTTACTACACTACAGAAAGGGGTTAAAAAAGAGAGGGGGGCACTAATTAGGCGCAGTATTAATAAAACAGCAGCTATAAGGGGAAAGACACTTCTATAAGGTTATCCCTGTATATATATATATAGCGCTCTGGTGTGTGCTGGCATACTCTCCCTCTGTCTCCCCAAAGGGCTAGTGGGGTCCTGTCCTCTATCAGAGCATTCCCTGTGTGTGTGCTGTGTGTCGGTACGATTGTGTCGACATGTATGAGGAGGAGAATGGTGTGGAGGCGGAGCAATTGCCTGTAATGGAGATGTCACCCCCTAGGGAGTCGACACCTGAGTGGCTGAGCTTATGGAAGGAATTACGTGACAGTGTCAGCTCTTTACAAAAGATTGATGACATGAGACAGCCGGCTACTCAGCCTGGGCCTGTCCAGGTGTCTCAAAAGCCATCAGGGGCTCTAAAACGCCCGTTACCTCAGATGGCAGATACAGACGCCGACACGGATACTGACTCCAGTGTCGACGATTAAGAGACGAATGTGACTTCCAGTAGGGCCACACGTTACATGATTGAGGCTATGGAAAATGTTTTACATATTTCTGATAATACCAGTACCACTAAAAAGGGTATTATGTTGGGTGAGAAAAAATTGCCGGTAGTTTTTCCTGCATCTGAGGAATTAAATGAAGTGTGTGATGATGCGTGGGTTTCCCCCGATAAAAACTGTTAATTCCTAAAAAGTTATTAGCATCATACCCCTTCCCGCCAGAGGATAGGGCACGTTGGGAAACACCCCCTAGGGTGGATAAAGCGCTCACACGCTTGTCTAAACAGGTGGCACTACCGTCCCCGGATACGGCCGCCCTTAAGGAACCTGCTGACAGAAAGCAGGAAAATATCCTAAAAATGTATATACACTCACACGGGTGTGATACTGCGACCAGCAATCGCCTCAGCCTGGATGTGCAGTGCTGGGGTGGCTTGGTCGGATTCCCTGACTGACAATATTGATACCCTAGATAGGGACAGTATATTACTGACTATAGAGCATTTAAAAGATGCATTTCTATATATGCTTGATGCACAGAGGGATATTTGCCGACTGGCATCAAGAGTAAGTGCGCTGTCCATTTCTGCCAGAAGAGGGTTATGGACAAGACAGTGGTCAGGTGATGCTGATTCCAAAAGGCATATGGAAGTATCGCCTTATAAAAGGGAGGAGTTATTTGGGGTAGGTCTAACAGACCTGGTGGCCATGGCAACGGCTGGGAAATCGACATTTTTACCCCAGGTAGCCTCTCAACATAAGACGCCGTATTATCAGGCGCAGTCCTTTAGGCCCCATAAGGGCAAGCGGGCAAAAGACTCCTCATTTCTGCCCCGTGGCAGAGGGAGAGGAAAAAGGCTGCAGCAGAAGCCATTCACAAGCTGTATTCCCAGCAGGTGATAATCAAGGTATCCCTCCTACAACAGGGAAAGGGGTATTATTCCACGCTGTTTGTGGTACCGAAGCTGGACGGCTCGGTGAGACTTATTTTAAATCTGAAATCCTTGAACACTTAAATACAAAGGTTCAAATTCAAGATGGAGTCACTCAGAGCGGTGATTGCGAACCTGGAAGAAGGGGATTATATGGTGTCTCTGGACATCAAGGATGCTTATCTCCATGTCCCAATTTACCCTTCTCACCAAGGGTACCTCAGGTTTGTGGTACAGAACTGTCACTATCAGTTTCAGACGCTGCCGTTTGGTTTGTCCACGGCACCCCGGGTCTTTACCAAAGTAATGGCCGAAATGATGATACTCCTTCGAAGGAAGGGAGTTTTAGTTATCCCTTACTTGGACGATCTCCTGATAAGGGCAAGATCCAGGGAACAGTTGGTAGTCGGGGTAGCACTATCTCAAGTAGTGTTGCGGCAGCACGGTTGGATTCTCAATATTCCAAAATCGCAGCTGATCCCGACGACACGTCTTCTATTCCTAGGGATGATCCTGGACACAGTCCAGAAAAAGGTGTTTCTCCCGGAGGAGAAAGCCAGGGAGTTATCCGAACTAGTCAGAAACCTCCTAAAACCAGGCCAAGTGTCAGTGCATCAGTGCACAAGGGTCCTGGGAAAAATGGTGGCTTCCTACGAAGCAATTCCATTCGGCAGATTCCACGCAAGAACTTTCCAGTGGGACCTGCTGGACGAATGGTCCGGATCGCATCTTCAGATGCATCAGCGGATGACCCTGTCACCAAAGACAAGGGTGTCTCTCCTGTGGTGGTTGCAGAGTGCTCATCTTCTAGAGGGCCGCAGATTCGGCATTCAGGACTGGGTCCTGGTGACCACGGATGCCAGCCTGCGAGGCTGGGGAGCAGTCACACAGGGAAGAAATTTCCAGGGCTTGTGGTCAAGCCTGGAGACATCACTTCACATAAATATTTTGGAGCTAAGGGCCATTTACAATGCCCTAAGCCAAGCAAGACCTCTGCTTCAAGGTCAGCCGGTGCTGATCCAGTCGGACAACATCACGGCAGTCGCCCACGTAAACAGACAGGGCGGCACAAGAAGCAGGAGGGCAATGGCAGAAGCTGCAAGGATTTTTCGCTGGGCGGAAAATCATGTGATAGCATTGTCAGCAGTGTTCATTCCGGGAGTGGACAACTGGAAAGCAGACTTCCTCAGCAGGCACGACCTCCACCCGGGAGAGTGGGGACTTCACCCAGAAGTCTTCCACATGATTGTAAACCGTTGGGAAAAACCAAAGGTGGACATGATGGCGTCCCGCCTAAACAAAAAATTGGACAGGTATTGCGCCAGGTCAAGGGACCCTCAGGCAATAGCTGTGGACGCTCTGGTAACACCGTGGGTGTACCAGTCAGTGTATGTGTTCCCTCCTCTTCCTCTCATACCAAAAGTACTGAGAATTATAAGACGGAGGGGAGTAAGAACTATACTCGTGGCTCCGGATTGGCCAAGAAGGACTTGGTACCCGGAACTTCAAGAGATGCTCACGGAGGACCCGTGGCCTCTACCTCTAAGAAGGGACCTGCTCCAGCAAGGACCCTGTCTATTCCAAGACTTACCGCGGCTGCGTTTGACGGCAGGGCGGTTGAACGCCGGATCCTGAAGGAAAGAGGCATTCCGGATGAAGTCATCCCTACCCTGATCAAGCCAGGAAGGATGTAACCGCAAAGCATTATCACCGCATTTGGCGAAAATATGTTGCGTGGTGCGAGGCCAGTAAGGCCCCGATGGAGGAATTTCAACTAGGTCGATTCCTGCATTTCCTGTAAACAGGAGTGTCTATGGGCCTAAAATTGGGGTCCATTAAGGTTCAAATTTCGACCCTGTCAATTTTCTTCCAGAAAGAACTAGCTTCAGTTCCTGAAGTTCAGACGTTTGTAAAAGGGGTACTGCATATACAGCCTCCTTTTGTGCCTCCAGTGGCACTTTGGGATCTCAATGTAGTTTTGGGGTTCCTAAAGTCACATTGGTTTGAACCACTTGAATCTGTGGAGTTAAAATATCTCACATGGAAAGTGGTCATGTTGTTGGCCCTGGCCTCGGCCAGGCGCGTGTCAGAATTGGCGGGCTTTATCCTGTAAAAGCCCTTATCTGATCTTCCATTCAGACAGGGCGGAATTGAGGACTCGTCCTCATTTTCTCCCTAAGGTGGTTTCAGTGTTTCATCTGAACCAACCTATTGTGGTACCTGCGGCTACTAGTGACTTGGAGGACTCCAAGTTGTTGGACGTAGTCAGGGCCTTGAAAATATATGTTTCTAGGACGGCTGGAGTCAGAAAATCTGACTCGCTGTTTATCCTGTATGCACCCAACAAGCTGGGTGCTCCTGCTTCTAAGCAGACTATTGCTCGTTGGATTTGTAATACATTTCAGCTTGCACATTCTGTGGCAGGCCTGCCACAGCCAAAATCTGTAAAAGCCCATTCCACAAGGAAGGTGGGCTCATCTTGGGCGGCTGCCCGAGGGGTCTCGGCTTTACAACTTTGCCGAGCAGCTACTTGGTCAGGGGAAAACACGTTTGCTAAATTCTACAAATTTGATACCCTGGCTGAGGAGGACCTGGAGTTCTCTCATTCGGTGCTGCAGAGTCATCCGCACTCTCCCGCCCGTTTGGGAGCTTTGGTATAATCCCCATGGTCCTTACGGAGTTCCCAGCATCCACTAGGACGTCAGAGAAAATAAGAATTTACTTACCGATAATTCTATTTCTCGTAGTCCGTAGTGGATGCTGGGCGCCCATCCCAAGTGCGGATTGTCTGCAGTACTTGTACATAGTTATTGTTAACTAAATCAGGTTATTGTTGTGAGCCATCTATCCAGAGGCTCCTCTGTTATCATGCTGTTAACTGGGTTCAGATCACAAGTTGTACGGTGTGATTGGTGTGGCTGGTATGAGTCTTACCCGGGATTCATAAATCCTTCCTTATTGTGTACGCTCGTCCGGGCACAGTATCCTAACTGAGGCTTGGAGGAGGGTCATAGGGGGAGGAGCCAGTGCACACCAGGTAGTCCTAAAGCTTTACTTTTGTGCCCAGTCTCCTGCGGAGCCGCTATTCCCCATGGTCCTTACGGAGTTCCCAGCATCCACTACGGACTACGAGAAATAGAATTATCGGTAAGTAAATTCTTATTTTGACACCTCAGCATGTTTATGCAGTGATGGTCATATTTGCTGCATGCACAGGGTTTTCGGCGACTGTTTTATGGTATCGCCATAAAAGAATCAGCCTCGCGCCGACCGCGCGGCAGCACTTTTGTCGCGTTTCTTCTCTCATCCCCCGGGGATGAGAGAAGAAGTCCCGACAATTGAGGGTCAGTCGTCGCTGTATTGAATAGCGCCGGGAGCAAACTCCCGGCGCTATTGCAACTGTTGCCGAATTGAATCGACCCCTTTGAGTCTGCTAATCAGAAACTTTGATTTACTAAGGATTAATGCATGGCTATGCTTCTAAATACATGACATTAATAAATGCATTATTTATGAAAATAATAAAGCAATGGTCTCTGCAGTGCTTTTAGAAAACCTATGGGGTAAATAAACGGATAGTGAATATTTGAAGTTTTGCAAAAGGAAGTACAGCTTGGGGGGAGACTCCAATATCCGTGGGTTATCGGTACACACATTTTGCATGATATTTTCATTGCTCCTGGTATTAACGCAATTTAATTAGGAATGGCAAATTACGGTTATTGTGAGTCAATTCTACAATGTGCGATCTATGTGAAGAACATGAAATAGTGCGTAAATCACCCTGAATCCCCAAAAAGCGGCAGATGTCTGTTAGTGGTAGGGATTTTGATCCGGGTTCCCAAAACTTTTTAGGGTCCCAAATATACCCTTGATTATAACACATTGTTGTCAGGAATGGAGGGCAGTAGGGATGATACATACCTTATTGCCTCCAGGTGCGTTGTTTGGTCCTC
Organism: Pseudophryne corroboree; assembly: GCF_028390025.1. Lineage (NCBI taxonomy): Eukaryota > Metazoa > Chordata > Amphibia > Anura > Myobatrachidae > Pseudophryne > Pseudophryne corroboree. The sequence goes on along the minus strand of NC_086444.1, from coordinate 415,321,931 downwards.
TGAGGCTCAACCAGCTGTAGTAGCTCTCAATCGCTGATAGGCTGGGAACACGACTTGCGATAACATAACATCAGTGTGTGGAGTGCTCCCTCTCATTCAATGACACCAGTTCTTCTACAACCGATCCTGGGAGCGTACTGTACAACGCAACCACTGATGAGAGAAGCCTCTTGAGTGCATACAGAGTGCACCTAGAAGAATTGATGTTGTTTTGAAGGGAAAGGATGGTCACACAAAATATTGATTTTATTTCTCTTCTGTTCATACACTTTGCATTTTGTTAATTGATAAAAATAAACTGTTTTCACTTCTATGTTTGAAAGCAGTCTTACTGTGCAGCATTTTTTCCATACCTGCTTAAAACTTTTGCACACTACTAATATACACACAAGTGTGTGTATGTGTGTGTATGTGATATATATTAGAATTTTTTAAAAATATTTAATGCAGTGCATCATTTAAATAATTAGGTGTTCATTGAGTTTAACTGAAGTGTAAGATGTGTGGCTTGAAGGGCCTAATGCACTGAAGCTGTAGAGATCAAAATACAGCCTGTCATGCACAGCGTGCCTTTTCTTAACCTCCGTTTACAAAGGCTGTGCAGTGAAGTGCAGAATCAAAATACCTCTCCAGGACTATTCCAAACCCATCAGATCCTAGAGAGCATGTGTAATCTTATAAAAGTTCTCATGAGGTTTTTCACAGCATTAATCACGTTACTGAATGGGCGGTGTTATACATAGTACAAGAGGGTCAAATAAAGGCTTTTTTCCCTTTTTATTTCTCTTACGTCCTAGAGGATGCTGGGGACTCCGTAAGGACCATGGGGTATAGATGGGCTCCGCAGGAGACATCGGCACTATAAAGAACTTTTAGTATGGGTGTGCACTGGCTCCTCCCTCTATGCCCCTCCTCCAGACCTCAGTTAGATTTTGTGCCTAGAGGAGATAGAGTGCATTACAGGGGAGCTCTCCTGAGTTTCTCTGAAAAAGAATTTTGGAAGGTTTTTTATTTTCAGGGAGCACTGCTAGCAACAGGCTCCCTGCATCGTGGGACTGAGGAGAGAGAAGCAGACCTACTTAAATGATGAGCTCTGCTTCTTAGGCTACTGGACACCATTAGCTCCAGAGGGAGTCGGAACGCAGGTCTCACCCCGCCGTTCGTCCCAGAGCCGCGCCGCCGTCCTCCTCGCAGAGCCGGAAGATAGAAGCCGGGTGAGTATAAGAAGAAAAGAAGACTAAAAGGCGGCAGAAGACATCAGATCTTTACTGAGGTAAGCGCGCAGCGGTAACGCAGCGCACCATTGCTCCCACACACTACACACACACACTGAAGGCACTGATGGGTGCAGGGCGCAGGTGGGGCGCCCTGGGCAGCAATACAAACCTCTGGACTGGCAACAGGGTACATTAGGCTGCGGAGGCAGTAAATGAAAAAATCCCCTGCCATTTTTTGTTTATTGGAGCGGGACCGAAGCCCGCCGCTGGAGGGGGCGGAGCTTGATCCCTCAGCACTAACAGCGCCATTTTCTCCACAGAACACTGCAGAGAAGCTGGCTCCCCGGACTCTCTCCCCTGCTGAACACGGTGACAGAGGGCTGAAAAGGGGGGGGGGGGGGGGGCATTTGTAAGGCGCAGTGAGTGTATACACATTTATTGTACATATAAAAAGCGCTATATCTGGGTTTTTATTCCAGTGTCAGTTGGCGCTGGGTGTGTGCTGGCATACTCTCTCTCTGTCTCTCCAAAGGGCCTTGTTGGGGAATTGTCCACTTGTAGATATATCCCTGTGTGTGTGGGGGTGTCGGTACGTGCGTGTAGGCATGTCTGAAGCGGAAGGCTCGTCCAACGAGGAGGTGGAGCAGATGAGTGGTGTGTCTCTGTCGGCAAGGCCGACTCATGATTGAATGGACATGTGGCATATGTTAAATGCAAGTGTGACCTCATTACTTAAGAGAATGGACAAAGCAGAGTCCAGGGAAAAAGCAGGGAGTCAATCCACGGATTGGACTGGGTCACAGGGCCCTTCTGGGTCTCCCAAATAGCAGATACTGGTACCGACACGGATTCTGACTCCAGTGTCTACTACGATGATGCAAAATTACACCCAAGGGTGGCAAAAAGTATTCAGTATATGATTATTGCAATAAAAGATATTTTGCATATCAATGATGACCCCTCTGTCCCTGACATGAGGGTGCGCATGTATAAGGAAAAGATACCTGAGGTACCCTTTCCCCCATCCCATGAGCTTAACGAGTTATTTGAAAAGGCTTGGGAAACTCCAGATAAAAAACTGCAGATTCCCAAAAGGGTTCTTATGGCGTATCTTTTCCCTGCACAGGACAGGGTACGTTGGGAATCCTCTCCCAGGGTGGACAAGGCTTTAACACGCCTGTCCAAGAAGGTGGCGCTACCGTCTCCGGACACGGCAGCCCTCAAGGATCCTGCTGATCGCAGACAGGAAACTACTTTAAAGTTTATTTATGCGCATACAGGTGCTTTGCTCAGACCGGCAATAGCATCGGCATGGGTGTGTAGTGCAGTTGCAGCGTGGACAGATACCTTGTCAGCTGACCTTGATACCCTGGACAGGGATACCATTTTATTGACCTTAGCCCACATTAAAGACGCAGTCTTATATATGAGGGACGCTCAAAGAGACGTTGGGCTGCTCGGTTCCAGAGCCAATGCCATGGCTATTTCTGCGAGACGAGCTCTATGGACCCACCAATGGACGGGTGATGCAGACTCAAAGAAGCATATGGAGGTTTTACCTTACAAGGGTGAAGTGTTGTTTGGGGATGGGCTTGCGGACCTGGTTGCCACAGCTACCGCGGGTAAATCTACCTTTTTACCTTTTGTTCACCAACAGCAAAAGAAAACTCCACAGTATCAGATGCAGTCCTTTCAGTCGCATAAGTCCAGAAGAGGTCGGGGCTCCTCCTTCCTTGCCAGAGGTAAGGGTAGAGGAAAGAAACGCCTGCTTCGGCTAGTTCCCAGGAGCAGAAGTCCTCCCCGGCTTCTACAAAATCCACCGCATGACGCTGGGGCGCCACTGAGGGAGTCCGCACCAGTGGGGGTACGTCTTCGACTTTTTAGCCAGATCTGGGTTCTTTCAGACGTGGATCCATGGGCGATGAAAATTGTTTCCCAAGGCTACAAGCTGGAATAAAAAGAGGTGCCCCCTCGCCGATTTTTCAAGTCGGCCTTGCGAGCTTCACCCCCGGAGAGGGGAAGTAGTGTTAGCTACAATTCAAAAGCTGTGTCAACAGCAAGTGATTGTAAAGGTTCCCCTGGTCCAACAGGGAAAAGGGTATTATTAAACCCTGTTCGTGGTCCCGACGCCGGATGGTTGGGTCAGACCCATTTTAAATCTAAAATCCCTAAACCTGTACTTAAAAAAGTTCAAATTCAAGATGGAATCGCTCCGAGCTGTAATATCCAGCCTGGAAGGGAGGGATTTTATGGTGTCACTAGACATAAAAGATGCATACCTTCATGTCCCCATAAATCCCACTCATCAGGAGTACCTGAGATTCGCTATATAGGACTGTCATTACCAGTTTCAGACGTTGCTGTTTGGGCTTTCCACGGCCCCGAGGATTTTCACCAAGGTGATGGCGGAGATGATGGTGCTCCTGCGCAGGCAGGGAGTCACAATTATCCCGTACTTGGACGATCTCCTGATAAAGGCGAGATCGAGAGATCAATTGCCGAAGAGCGTGTCGCTCTCCCTGAGAGTGCTGCAACAGCACGGTTGGATTCTCAATTTGCCAAAGTCACAATTGGTTCCAACGACTCGGCTATCATTCCTAGGCATGATTCTGGACACGGAACAAAAGAGGGTTTTTCTCCCATTGGAAAAAGCCCAGGACCTCCAGAACATGGTCAGAGACCTGCTAAAACCAAAAAGAGTGTCTGTTCATCAATGCACTCGAGTTCTGGGAAAAATCGGCAGGTGCCATGCGAGGACATTTCAGTGGGACCTTCTGGACAAGTGGTCCAGGTCCCATCTACAAATACATCAGAAAATAACCCTGTCCCCCAGGGCCAGGGTGTCTCTCCTGTGGTGGCTGCAGAGTGCTCACCTTCTAGAGGGTCGCAGGTTCGGCATTCAAGACTGGATTCTGGTGACCACAGCGAGCCTCCGAGGATGGGTAGCAGTCACACAAGGATGAAATTTTCAAGGACTATGGTCAAGCCAGGAGGCTTGTCTACACATCAACATACTGGAATTGAGGGCCATATACAACAGCCTACGACAAGCGGAGAATCTTCTTCGCGACCTACCGGTTCTTATTCAAACAGACAACGTCACAGCCGTGGCTCATGTAAACCGCCAAGGCGGGACAAGGAGCAGAGTGGCGATGGCGGAAGCCACCAGGATTCTTCGCTGGGCGGAAAATCACGTAAGCGCTCTGTCAGCTGTCTTCATTCCGGGAGTGGACAACTGGGAAGCAGACTTCCTCAGCAGACACGATCTCCATCCAGGAGAGTGGGGACTTCATCAAGAAGTTTTTGCAGAGATAACAAGTCTTTGGGGAATTCCTCAAAAAGACATGATGGCGTCACGCCTCAACAAGAAGCTTTGGAGGCATTGTGCCAGGTCATGGGACCCTCAGGCAGTAGCGGTGGACGCCCTGGTGACACCATGGGTGTTTCAGTCGGTCTATGTGTTCCCTCCTCTTCCTCTCATCTTAAAAATATTGAGAATCATAAGACGGAAAAGAGTGCAGACAATACTCATTGTTCCAGATTTGCCTCGAAGGGCCTGGTACTGAGATCTTCAAGAGATGCTCACAGAAGATCCGTGGCCTCTTCCTATCAGGGAGGACCTGTTACAGCAGGGGCCCTGCGTGTTCCAAGACTTACCGCGGTTACGTTTGACGGCATGGCGGTTGAACACCGAATCCTAGCTGGGAAAGGTATTCCGGAGGAAGTCATCCCTACTCTGATAAAGGCTAGGAAGGAGGTGACGGCAAAACATCACTGTATCTGGAGGAAGTATGTATCTTGGTGTGAAGCCAAGAATGCTCCTACGGAAGATTTCCATCTGGGCCGTTTTCTCCACTTTCTACAGACAGGAGTGGATATGGGCCTGAAGTTAGGCTCCATTAAGGTACAGATTTCGGCCCTAACTATATTCTTCCAGAAGGAATTGGCTTCTCTCCCAGAAGTCCAGACGTTTGTGAAGGGAGTGCTGCACATCCAGCCCCCCTTTGTGCCCCCAGTGGCTCCGTGGGACCTTAACATGGTGTTACGTTTCCTAAAATCTCACTGGTTTGAGCCTCTTCAAACGGTTGAATTAAAATTTCTCACATGGAAGGTGGTCATGTTATTGGCCTTGGCATCTACAAGGCGGGTGTCTGAATTGGCGGCCTTGTCCCACAAGAGCCCCTATTTGATTTTCCATGTGGATAGAGCGGAGTTGAGGACTCGTCCTCAATTTTTGCCTAAGGTGGTTTTTTCATTTCATATGAACCAACCTATTGTGGTGCCTGTGGCTACGGGGAACTTTGAGGACTCCAAGTCCCTGGATGTAGTCAGGGCCTTTAAAAATGTATGTAGCCAGGACGGCTAGGATTAGGAAAACAGGCTCTGTTTGTCCTGTATGCAGCCAACAAAGTTGGCACTCCTGCTTCTAAGCAGACTATTGCTCGCTGGATCTGTAACACGATTCAGCAGGCTCATTCTACGGCTGGATTGCCGTTACCAAATTCAGTAAAGGCCCATTCCACTAGGAAGGTGGGCTCTTCTTAGGCGGCTGCCCGAGGCGTCTAGGCATTACAGCTTTGCCGAGCAGCTACTTGGTCAGGTTCAAACACTTTTGCAAAATTCTACAAGTTTGATACCCTGGCTGATGAGGACCTTGCGTTTGCTCAGTCGGTGCTGCAGAGTCATCCGCACTCTCCCGCCCGGTTTGGAGCTTTGGTATAAACCCCATGGTCCTTACGGAGTCCCCAGCATCCTCTAGGACGTAAGAGAAAATAAGATTTTAAACCTATCGGTAAATCTTTTTCTCCTAGTCCGTAGAGGATGTTGGGCGCCCGTCCCAGTGCGTACTAAATCTGCAAGACTTGTATATAGTTGTTGCTTACATAAGGGTTATGTTACAGTTGGAATCGGTCTTTGACTGATACTGTTTTTTGTTCATACTGTTAACTGGTTGAGTATTTTCCAGGTTATATGGTATGATTGGTGTGGGCTGGTATGAATCTTGCCCTTAGATTAACAAAATCCTTTCCTCATGTTGTCCATCTCCTCTGGGCACAGTTTCTCTAACTGAGGTCTGGAGGAGGGGCATAGAGGGAGGAGCCAGTGCACACCCATACTAAAAGTTCTTTATAGTGCCCCTGTCTCCTGCGGAGCCAGTCTATACCCCATGGTCCTTACGGAGTCCCCAGCATCCTCTACGGACTAGGAGAAAAAGATTTACCGGGTAGGTTTAAAATCTTATTTTTTTTTCATGTGTACGCATGCACTTGTACCTCATCTGTAACATCCATTATACTTTTAACCAGGGTTAGCCGGTTTAAATCAAATGTATTTGTCTTGTTTCTTATTTGTTTTTGTTGTTCTGTGACTATAGGCATGTTGCCGACACTTGCTAAAAATAAAAAAATAGTAATAAAAAAAGCAAATTATATTAATAAACTAGTGTTTTTATTAAAAATGTTTAATGCAGGTGGCATGCCCAGTGCTAATGCCTAACTCCTCCTTTTTGTGTGTTTTTTTTTCTCTGAAAAGTGCGTTTCCATTTTGTGTTACTATTGAGATTTATTTAATTATAATTTAATATAAGTAGGACAATTCTTAACATTACTTGTTCTTATTTTCAATTTCGTCTGTGAGTGTACTTTGTATATATTATCATCATCTATATGGCGCCACAAGGGTTCCGCAGCGCCTAACGGTATATAAACAAATGAACAAAACAAGAAAACAGGGGTGTTTTTAATTGCAGTCGTAAACTGCTATCTCGTCGGAAAGACGTCAGTTTCCGACATTTTTAGGTCAGAATGGTGTTCCGACCTATTCAATCCTCCCTCCGTTTTTCCGCCTTGTCGGAAAACATGTGAATCGGTGAAATAGCCGCGGATCCACGTGTTTTGTTGGAAACGTGGCCAAATCCGACAGGTTTTAGCTCCGTTTCTGACAACTTCAATTTGACTTTAAAAAAAATTCAGGTTGGCATTGTCGGGATCGGCCAAATCCTGTCTGATTTAGCCGCTCGTTGAATACTGGTATGTCGGATCCTTTCCAACGGAAAGGATCCAACATCTGTTGAATACACCCCTTAGAGTACAAGTCAATATAGGAAAAGTACAAGGTATATAAACTTTGCTGCATCAATGGAGAATTGGACATGACACTGGTATGCTGAAACTGAGGGTTAGGTGCTATTGTAAGGAGTATGGTGTAGAAGATAGACTAATTAAGAGAAGGAAAAGCACATGATAAGCAGTCACCCTGAGTGGCAGATGGAATGGATTGCAAGGTACAAAAGGAGGCAGAATATAAATAAAATAAATAAAAACAAAGTATTTTACAGGATTTAAGGTGCATACACACGGAGAGATTTTGACTATGAGAGATTTTGACTAACTTTTCCCTTGAACTGGCAGTAGGAGATTTTGACTAACTTTACCATAGATTTTGTCTAACTATGCAAGAGATTTTGGCTATGGGAGATTTTGGCTATGGGAGATTTTGACTATCTCATTTAAATAAGGGGATGAGTGTCATATATAGGACGATTTTACAGGGTGGCTGGTATTTAAATAGCTAAAAGTAAAAAAAATTTTTTTGCGTGGGGTCCCCCCTCCTATGTAAAACCAGCCTCGGGCTCTTTGAGCCAGTCCTGGTTGTTAAAATACAGAGGAAAAAATGAGTAGGGTTCCCCTATATTTAGACAACCAGCACCGGGCTCTGCGTCCGGTCCTGGTTTAAAAAATACGGGGGACAAAAGACATAGGGGTCCCCCGTATTTTTCAAACCAGCACCGGGCTCCACTAGCCAGGGAGATAATGCCACAGCCGGGGGACACTTTTATATTGGTCCCTGCGGCCGTGCCATTACCCCCCCAACTAGTCACCCCTGGCCGGGGTACACTGGAGGAGTGAGGACCCCTTAAATCAAGGGGTCCCCCCCTCCAGCCACCCAAGGGCCAGGGGTGAAGCCCGAGGCTGTCCCCCCCATCCGTGGGCGGTGGATGGGAGGCTGATAGCCTTTCAATAGTAATATTGTTCTTTACAGGTGGCCTACAGGTCCCAGCAAGCCTGCCCCAGCATGCTGGCACTTGGAGAACCACAAGTGCCAGCATGCCCGGACATAAAGGGCCCGCTGGCACCTGTAGTCCACCTGTAAAGAAAATATTGAAAAAAAAACACGACACATTCTTTAAAAAATCCTTTATTAAACTGGGTCTTCACCTGGGGGCGGCGGCCTTTAAGCTCTTTTGCATGGCCGCCGCCTTCCCAGGGCTTCCGGCGTCTTCACCTGGGGGGGCGCCACCTCCCCAGGGCTTCTGGGGTCTTGCTCCGGCGTCTTCACCTGGTGGGCGGCGGCTGCTAAGCTCTTTTGCATAGCCGCCGCCCATCCAGGACTTCCACGGCGTCTTCAGGAGCTCTTCTCCGCTCCTCCTCCGCCGTCGGACTGAAAGCCGCTGCCTCGCGCTGACTTATATAAGTCAGCGGGAGGGGGCGGGGCGATGACGCGGCGAGCCGTGATTGGCTCGCGGCGGCCATCTTGAATTTAAAAAATGACGCTGAGGCGCCATTTTTGAATCTGGTACCGCTCCGCTGCCAAACTCTGCAAGATAAAGGTAAATTTCCCCCGCCCGCACCGATGCCGCAACCCGCCGCCGCCCGCACCGCCGCCGCAACCCGCCGTCGCCCACACCGCCACCGCAACCCGCCGCCGCCCGCACCGCCGCCACAACCCGCCGCCGCCCGCACCACCGCCGCCTGCAACATCGCTATCGCTGGGAAAAATCGCTGGCCTCTTAAAGTATTAGCGATTTTGACTAACTGTTGCAGCGACAGCCAAAATTGACTTGCCTGCACTGACTATTTTTCCCAGCGATAGCGACCTAGCCGGGGACCTTTAAGGTGCATACACACGGAGCGATATAACTGAGCGATTTTGACTATATAGTCAAAATCGCTCAGAAAGTTAGTGCAGATCGCTCCGTGTGTATACAGGCAGCGATAGCGATGCGCGTCCCCGCTAGGTCGCTATCGCTGGGAAAAATAGGCAGTGCAGGCAAGTCAATTTTGGCTGTCGCTGCAAAAGTTAGTCAAAATCGCTAATACTTTAAGAGGCCAGCGATTTTTCCCAGCGATAGCGATGTTGCAGGCGGCGGCGGGTGGCGGCGACGGCGGGTTGCGGCGGCGGGTTGCGGTGTGGGCGGCGGTGGGTGGCGGTGTGGGCGGCGGCAGCGGTGCGGGCGGGGGAAATTTACCTTTTATCTTGCAGAGTTTGGCAGCGGAGCGGTACCAGTTTCAAAAATGGCGCCTCAGCGTCATTTTTGAAATTCAAGATGGCCGCCGCGAGCCAATCACGGCTCGCCGCGTCATCGCCCCGCCCCCTCCCGCTGACTTATATAAGTCAGCGCGAGGCAGCGGCTTTCAGTCCGACGGCGGAGGAGGAGCGGAGAAGAGCTCCTGAAGACTGAAGACGCCGTGGAAGTCCTGGATGGGCGGCGGCTATGCAAAAGAGCTTAGCAGCCGCCGCCCACCAGGTGAAGACGCCGGAGCAAGACCCCAGAAGCCCTGGGGAGGTGGCGCCCCCCCAGGTGAAGACGCCGGAAGCCCTGGGAAGGCGGTGGCCATGCAAAAGAGCTTAAAGGCCGCCGCCCCCAGGTGAAGACCCAGTTTAATAAAGGATTTTTTAAAGAATGTGTCATGTTTTTTTTTCTTCAATATTTTCTTTACAGGTGGATTACAGGTGCCAGCGGGCCCTTTATGTCCGGGCATGCTGGCACTTGTGGTTCTCCAAGTGCCAGCATGCTGGGGCAGGCTTGCTGGGACCTGTAGGCCACCTGTTAAGAACAATATTACTATTGAAAGGCTATCAGCCTCCCATCCACCGCCCACGGATGGGGGGGACAGCCTCGGGCTTCACCCCTGGCCCTTGGGTGGCTGGAGGGGGGGACCCCTTGATTTAAGGGGTCCTCACTCCTCCAGTGTACCCCGGCCAGGGGTGACTAGTTGGGGGGGTAATGGCACGGCCGCAGTGACCAATATAAAAGTGTCCCCCGGCTGTGGCATTATCTCCCTGGCTAGTGGAGCCCGGTGCTGGTTTGAAAAATACGGGGGACCCCTATGTCTTGTCACCCGTATTTTTTAAACCGGGACCGGACGCAGAGCCCGGTGCTGGTTGTCTAAATATAGGGGAACCCTACTCATTTTTTCCTCTGTATTTTAACAACCAGGACTGGCTCAAAGAGCCCGAGGCTGGTTTTACATAGGAGGGGGGACCCCACGCAAAATTTTTTTTTTTACTTTTAGCTATTTAAATACCAGCCACCCTGTAAAATCATCCTATATATGACACTCATCCCCTTATTTAAATGAGATAGTCAAAATCTCCCATAGCCAAAATCTCTTGCATAGTTAGACAAAGGGGTAAATTTACTAAGGTGGGAGATTTTTAGAACTGGTGATGTTGCCCATGGCAACCAATCAGATTCTACTTACCATTTATCTAGCTGCTTCTAGCAGATAATAGATATAATCTGATTGGTTGCCATGGGCAACATCACCAGTTCTAAAAATCTCCCACCTTAGTAAATTTACCCCAAAATCTCTGGTAAAGTTAGTCAAAATCTCCTACTGCCAGTTCAAGGGAAAAGTTAGTCAAAATCTCTTAGTCAAAATCTCTCCGTGTGTATGCACCTTAACTCTAAAAATCAGTCACAAGTGACTATTAATATATTTATCTACATATGTTCACATGTAATAGGAATAATTAGCTGTTAAAAATAGTTTTTATTGAAAGATGTAAAATAAATGAAACTAAAGCCTAATAACATTATTAACGCTAGAAAGCATTTTTGTAAATCTTTTTTCCCCCCAACCCTGCTTTTTATACCTTTTTTGCAGAATAAAGGAAAAAAAGTGAACAATCCGTAACTGAAACGTTTCCTTTAATTTTAAAATTACTAAATGGTGGTAAAGTGTCAAGTTTATTAGGAAAATGTGTCGTATGACAATTTAGGGTTGGTATTGTAAAAATGACCAGTTTTGTTTATAGTATATTTATGTAGTAAATGGGGTCGATTCAATTCACCGACAGTTGAAACTCCCGGCGCTATGCAATACAGCGCCAAGTATCACTCAATTGTCGGGAATTCTTCTCTCACCCCCGGGGGATGAGAGAAGAAATCCGGCAAAAATGCTGCCGCAAGGCGTATTCTGTTGGGAATCAGCATTGCGGCGGGGAGTTAAGTCGGAGAATGCCCGTTCTCCCGACAATTCAGCCTGTTAAGTCCGGGAGAGCTGGCCTTCGCCGACTTAACTTGAGCTGAATTGAATAGCGCCGGGAGCTAATTTCCGGCTCTATTCAACTGTCGGTGAATTGAATCGACCCCAATGTGTCCATTGCAACTTTGTCAGCAGGTCAGTGATTCCCAGTATCAATAGAAATCCTACAGGTTAGGCGCTCAGTCTTGTTTCAGAGTAGCTTTAGGTGCACATATTAAACACACATGTGTATTGTCCATAAGTTATTTACAGATAGTATCGTATAATACTCAGTCCTTCCAGTGTGCTTCGCGGTAAGGGAGGGATTTAACGCCAATGTTCACTTTGGCCAATTCACAGGTAAATAAGGTGCAATGATCCCATAAATCTTTACATCATGGAACTTCCACCACGTGTATAAGGACCAAAAGAAGGTGATTCATCCTTATGGTTAATCTTCACATTTACTGTAAATGGTTGTACCGTACTCCCACAACAACTTGCAAGAACAATCATATAGTGGTTTCTTTGTGTTCTTTAACCTAAAAAGGTTTAGAGCGTTTTTCTCTGACTGTTTATGCTACACTCCCCTGGATGCAGTGAATAATAGTACCCTGAGCCGCCGCAGTCCGTAAAACCGCTGTTCAGGTGATATATACCTCACATTTTTTTCCTGTGTTGATGTTTTGTTTTGCCAACAGTCTTGTTTTTATGATAAAATAAATACAGTATTTTTCTACTTTTGTGCCAAATACCCTGGCAGTGAGAGAATCATATCACTCCTGAAAAGAGGGAAGCCACACATAGAGAGCACAAAGAAACCGCTATATGACAAGGAACAAGTGAAGTGGGATTTGGGGTTACAGCAATAATCTTATTGGCTCAGTCACAAACTATTACAGGAATGATCACTACATGATGAGCTTTTAGCAATGAGAACAAACATGATGGAGCAGACATAGGAGAAGAAAGTGAAAGCAAATGAATGTTATTTGCTTCTATGGAGGTCAACACTTTGGAGGAGGTGACCACCTTATAATACCTTATAAAGTTTGATTAGCCCAGACCTCCACATACTGTGTGAAGTATTTGCAAAATAGTTCAGTGGATTTTTCCCTCCTTTACTGACATCAAATTACAGAGGTTATGTAGTGAATGAGATTTATTGTTTGGGGATTGATTTTTACAATGTGGACAAATTTGTATGTGCCCCTTTTACGAACGGTAATGTGCAAAAGTTTTAGGCAGGTGAGGAAAAATGCTGCAAAGTTAGGATGCTCTCAAAAATAGAAGTGTTAATAGTTTGTTTAACATTTAACAAAGTGAATGAACAGAAGAGAAATCTAAATGAAATCAATATTTGGTGTCACCACCCTTTGCTTTCAAGATGGCATGGACATTTAGGAAAAAAGGAGAGTGCAGCATGATCACTCTAATGTTCCCACACACTTCCACTTTATAAATACATTTGTAGCAATATTAGGTGCATGTATTCTCATTTAAGTAAACTTCTAAAGCTTTAATTTTGCTTTCTTAAATCTAAAGACTAGGTTTATCATAGTAGACTTAAGGGGGGTACTCACGGAGCGATCGTTGCTTAAAATCTAAGCAATCTGACCAGATTGCTTAGATTTAAAGCGTGATCGCTCCGTGTGTACCCCCTACAGCGATAGCGATGCTCAGCCCCACGCATCGCTATCGCTGGTGCTAGATTGGCCTTCCGTGCAGGCCAATCTAGCGGGTCGCTCATTTCACCTGCCATTTTTGCAGTTAGTGTGGAGTTATTCCATCCGTGACCACTATATATAGAAATGTGTTTGCTCGCCATTCTTCGGGCACAGTGTCTCGCTTCGCTAGAAACACAATGTTACTGAAGGTGTCAACCATTTGAACCTGTCAACCTTTTCCAGCATCTACCTGTCATCAACTTTTTGTCAAGGTCGACCTAATGCACGTCGACTATAGTGTGTCGACATACACATTGTACATCTATAGTCCGGACCCCTTAGGGCAGCAGCACTTGCTTTTGCTGCCTGCTACCACTTGAAGCAGGGCCAGAGAGAATCTCTGGGCTCTGTGATTGGCTAGTGATGACTGGTGCTGCTGCCTTAAACGTCTGCCACTTGAGCTCCTCCAGCTGTGCTCGAAGTACAGGTCTAAAGTTTGACCACATACCTATGATGCAAGCAGCTTTGGAAAGCTATATTCTTGTATGTCTACTTCGTCTGAGGTTGACAGTGTGTATATTTTTGCCAGCCTAACAGCTAGAGCTTCTTACACCTTATGTAGAGGAGAGTGAAATGTTTATATTGCCAGGTGTGAATATTAGAACTCTTCACTCAAAACATCACTAAGTAGTTGTTCAGTGATTGCTCCATTATTTTTTTTACATTATTTTCCACACATTGGTTGCACTTTTTCTATGGAGAATTTTTTTTAGTAGTTGGTATTTTTATTAATAGCATAGCATGCCATGCTATTAGCAATGCAGTGTACATTGGGGCCGATTCAGCATCAGTTGTAGCCTAAATCCTGGGGATGGGGATGGGAGTTGCGGGAACGGGACATTGATTCAGCATTTTTTAGGCGCCAGTACGCTGTTCGGGGGGCACGGTCCGGACAACAGAGGCATGTCCGGACTGGTATTGGGGCGGGCTGTGGTGGCTGTCACGCAGCCGCTGCAACCTGGAACATGGCTGTCCGTCGATTTTCCTTCGCGGCTAGGCTGTGTAGGTAGGGGGCTATTCTTAAGATGCATTTCAGCAGTGGTGGCAGGACCCGGCACGCGGGGCAGCCTTGCCCTGTGCTGGATAACCTCCCCCCCTTCCCCCGCATGCTAGAGAGATGAGTTCTTGCAAAACTACTACTCATGCTGGGGTTCACTACGGCTGGCCGGCGGTCGGGCTCCCGGCGACCAGCATACCGGCGCCGGGAGGCCGACCGCCGGCTTACCGACAGTGTGGCGAGCGCAAATGAGCCCCTTGCGGGCTCGCTGCGCACGCCACGCTACGGGCACGGTGGCGCGCCACACTATTTTATTCTCCCTCTATGGGGGTCGTGGACCCCCACGAGGGAAAATAAGTGTCGGTATGCCGGCTGTCGGGCTCCCGGCGCCGGTATACTGAGCGCCGGGAGCCCGACCGCCGGCATACAGAAGACCACCCCTCATGCTGAGTTAGGCACATTGGGGGTAATTCAGAGTTAATTGCAGCAGCAAATTTATTAGCAGTTGGGCAAAACCATGTGCACTGCAGGGAGGCAGATATAACGTGCAGAGAGAGTTAGATTTGGGTGGGCTGTGTTCAAACTGAAATCTAAAGTGCAGTGTAAAAATAAAGCAGCTAGGATTTACCCTGCACAGAAACAATATAACCAGGCCAAATCTAACTCTCTCTGCACATGTTATATCTGCCCCCCCTGCAGTACACATGGTTTTGCCCATCTGCTAACAAATTTGCTGCTACGATCAGGGATTGAATAACTGAAATAATTCCTGTAAAGCCTGTGGAATGTGTGTGCGTGCTGTATAAATAACAGTTAATACATAATATTATAGTTGGCTTCTTTTAAATGGCAGATCCACCATTAGCGTCCTTAGCAATGCAATGACTCCTGCCCCCTACCAACAGGCATGAGCTTCTCTGGAGTGTGTTGCCAGATGATCAGTCTCCTGCGTACAGTGTCTGATCTGGAGGAGTGCCATGGTTTTGCATGTCATCAGAGATGACTGAACGTGTTCTCTGCTTCCACATATGTTTTTGTATTACAGATTAAAAAAAATTAGCAAATTATTTAATGCCAATATACAGTATACTGTGCGATACTATCTTATGTAAAGTGACAAAGTAATGGCTAGACATTTTTTTTTTTTTTTTACTATTGTGGCCATCAAGTTCCAAAAATTTGCATACAAAGTTATAGAATATTTCATAACAAGATTGCAAGAATGACCACAGTATTTTCAGTATGGGAAACTTTGTATGTTTAACATAAAACCGAAGAGATGGTGAGCAGCCATTCAGGCACTCGCTTTTTAGAGTATTTGGGGAAATACAGACATAGGGGGGGGTATATGCAATTGCGGTCAAATTGCCGCAAAAGTCGAAAAACGGGGCATTTTCGACAAAAAAAACATGTCGAATTGGATTGGACAATGCAATACAGTACTTTTCGACAAAAAAACGGACGTTTCAGATTCGACTTTTTGCAATTTGACATTTTGAAAATTCAACATGTCTGCAGTGGTAAAAATGCGGCTTTTCGACAAAAGTATATTCAATTGAAGAATGTCGATTCGACAACAGTGCTTTTCGACAGTAATTTCGTCAATTTCATTCCGCCTCACTTTGGCGGAATCTAATAAAATTTTTTAAAAACATGTTTTTTTTGGTGTTTTTTTTATTGCTAATAGCATATCTATTTATATTAGAAGGGATTATGTACTTGGTTTGTCTATTAGGAGACACAAGTATTATTTATATATTTTTTAAAAGAATATTTTTTTAACTGACTAAAATTGAGAGAGCATGGTTTTCAGTGGGAAGGGGTGGGAATGGGTTAAAATCCAGAAAAAAAAATGCGTGGGGTCCTCCCTCATTAAGCATAACCAGCCTCGGGCTCTTTGAGCTGGTCCTGGTTGTAAAAATACGGGGAAAAAATTGACAGGGGATCCCCCGTATTTCTCTATCGTCCTAAGTGGATGCTGGGGTTCCTGAAAGGACCATGGGGAATAGCGGCTCCGCAGGAGACAGGGCACAAAAAAGTAAAGCTTTACTAGGTCAGGTGGTGTGCACTGGCTCCTCCCCCTATGACCCTCCTCCAGACTCCAGTTAGATTTTGTGCCCGAACGAGAAGGGTGCAATCTAGGTGGCTCTCCTAAAGAGCTGCTTAGAGAAAGTTTAGTTTAGGTTTTTTTCTTTACAGTGAGTCCTGCTGGCAACAGGATCACTGCAACGTGGGACTTAGGGGGAAAGTAGTAAACTCACCTGCATGCAGAGTGGATTTGCTGCTTGGCTACTGGACACCATTAGCTCCAGAGGGATCGAACACAGGCCCAGCCGTGGAGTCCGGTCCCGGAGCCGCGCCGCCGACCCCCTTGCAGATGCTGAAGCGTGAAGAGGTCCGGAAACCGGCGGCTGAAGACTCCTCAGTCTTCATAAGGTAGCGCACAGCACTGCAGCTGTGCGCCATTTTCCTCTCAGCACACTTCACTGGGCAGTCACTGAGGGTGCAGAGCGCTGGGGGGGGGCGCTCTGAGAGGCAAATATAAACCTTATACAAGGCTAAAAATACCTCACATATAGCCCATAGGGGCTATATGGAGATATTTAACCCCTGCCTGACTGGAAAAATAGCGGGAGAAGAACCCGCCGAAAAAGGGGCGGGGCCTATCTCCTCAGCACACGGCGCCATTTTCTGTCACAGCTCCGCTGGTCAGAACGGCTCCCAGGTCTCTCCCCTGCACTGCACTACAGAAACAGGGTAAAACAGAGAGGGGGGGCACATTAATGGCTATATATATATATATTAAAGCAGCTATAAGGGAGCACTTAATATAAGGATATCCCTTGTATATATAGCGCTTTGTGGTGTGTGCTGGCAGACTCTCCCTCTGTCTCCCCAAAAGGGCTAGTGGGTCCTGTCTTCATTAGAGCATTCCCTGTGAGTTTGCGGTGTGTGTCGGTACGTGGTGTCGACATGTATGAGGACGATATTGGTGTGGAGGCGGAGCAATTGCCAAATATGCAGATGTCACCCCCCAGGGGGTCGACACCAGAATGGATGCCTTTATTTGTGGAATTACGTGATGGTTTATCTTCCCTTAAACAGTCAGTTGAGGACATGAGGCGGCCGGACAATCAATTAATGCCTGTCCAGGCGCCTCAAACACCGTCAGGGGCTGTAAAACGCCCTTTGCCTCAGTCGGTCGACACAGACCCAGACACGGGCACTGATTCCAGTGACGACGGTAGAAATTCAAACGTATTTTCCAGTAGGGCCACACGTTATATGATTTTGGCAATGAAGGAGACGTTACATTTAGCTGATACTACAGATACCGTAAAACAGGGTATTATGTATGGTGTGAAAAAACTACAAACAGTTTTTCCTGAATCAGAAGAATTAAATGACGTGTGTGATGAAGCGTGGGTTGCTCCTGATAAAAAGTTGATAATTTCAAAAAAGTTATTGGCATTATACCCTTTCCCGCCAGAGGTTAGGGCGCGCTGGGAAACACCCCCTAAGGTGGACAAGGCGCTCACACGCTTATCCAAACAAGTGGCGTTACCCTCTCCTGAGACGGCCGCACTTAAGGATCCATCAGATAGAAAGATGGAAGTTATTCAAAAGAATATATACACACATGCAGGTGTTATACTACGACCAGCTATAGCAACTGCCTGGATGTGCAGTGCTGGAGTAGTTTGGTCAGAATCCCTGATTGAAAATATTGATACCCTAGATAGGGACAATGTTTTACTGTCGTTAGAACAAATAAAGGATGCATTTATCTATATGCGTGATGCACAGAGGGATATTTGCACACTGGCATCTCGGGTGAGTGCTATGTCCATTTCAGCCAGAAGAGCCTTATGGACACGACAGTGGACAGGCGATGCGGATTCAAAACGTCACATGGAGGTTTTGCCGTATAAAGGGGAGGAGTTATTTGGAGTTGGTCTATCAGACTTGGTGGCCACGGCTACTGCCGGGAAATCCACTTTTTTACCTCAAGTCACTCCCCAACAGAGAAAGGCACCGACCTTTCAACCGCAGCCTTTTCGCTCCTACAAAAATAAGAGAGCAAAGGGCTTGTCGTACCTGCCACGAGGCAGAGGAAGAGGGAAGAGACACCAACAGGCAGCTCCTTCCCAGGAACAGAAGCCCTCCCCGGCTCCTGCAAAAACCTCAGCATGACGCTGGGGCCTCTCAAGCGGACTCGGGGACAGTGGGGGGCCGTCTCAAAAATTACAGCGCGCAGTGGGCTCACTCGCAGGTAGACCCCTGGATCCTGCAGATAATATCTCAGGGGTACAGGTTGGAATTAGAGACGGATCCTCCTCATCGTTTCCTGAAGTCTGCCTTACCAACCGTCTCTTCCGAAAGGGAGAGGGTGTTGGAAGCCATTCACAAGCTGTACGCTCAGCAGGTGATAGTCAAAGTACCCCTATTACAACAAGGAAAGGGGTATTATTCCACTCTATTTGTGGTACCGAAGCCGGATGGCTCGGTAAGGCCTATTCTAAATCTGAAGTCCTTGAACCTCTACATAAAAAAGTTCAAGTTCAAGATGGAGTCACTCAGAGCAGTGATAGCGAACCTGGAAGAAGGGGACTTTATGGTATCCTTGGACATCAAGGATGCGTATCTACACGTTCCGATTTACCCCGCACACCAGGGGTACCTCAGGTTCATTGTTCAAAACTGTCACTATCAGTTTCAGACGCTGCCGTTCGGATTGTCCACGGCGCCTCGGGTCTTTACCAAGGTAATGGCCGAGATGATGATTCTTCTTCGAAGAAAAGGCGTATTAGTTATCCCATACTTGGACGATCTCCTAATAAGGGCAAGGTCCAGAGAACAGCTGGAGACAGCTTTAGCACTATCTCAAGAGGTGCTAAGACAACACGGGTGGATTCTGAATATTCCAAAATCCCATTTAATCCCGACAACTCGTCTGCTGTTCCTAGGAATGATTCTGGACACGGTTCAGAAAAAGGTTTTCCTTCCAGAGGAAAAAGCCAAGGAGTTATCCGATCTGGTCAGGAACCTCCTAAAACCAGGAAAAGTGTCAGTACATCAATGCACAAGAGTCCTGGGAAAAATGGTGGCTTCTTACGAAGCAATTCCATTCGGCAGATTCCATGCAAGAATATTCCAAAGGGATCTGTTGGACAAATGGTCAGGGTCGCATCTGCAGATGCACCTGCGAATAACCCTGTCACCAAAGACAAGGGTGTCACTTCTGTGGTGGTTGCAGAAGGCTCACCTATTAGAAGGCCGCAGATTCGGCATTCAGGATTGGATCCTGGTGACCACGGACGCCAGCCTGAGAGGCTGGGGAGCAGTCACACAAGGAAGAAACTTCCAGGGAGTGTGGTCGAGCCTGGAAAAGTCTCTTCACATAAACATTCTGGAACTAAGAGCAATCTACAATGCTCTAAGCCAGGCGGAACTTCTCCTGCAAGGAAAGCCGGTGTTGATTCAGTCGGACAACATCACGGCGGTCGCCCATGTAAACAGGCAGGGCGGCACAAGAAGCAGGAGTGCAATGGCAGAAGCTGCCAAGATTCTTCGCTGGGCGGAGAATCACGTGATAGCACTGTCAGCAGTGTTCATCCCGGGCGTGGACAACTGGGAAGCAGACTTCCTCAGCAGACACGATCTTCATCCGGGAGAGTGGGGTCTACATCCAGAAGTCTTCAACATGTTAATAGACCGTTGGGAAAGACCAATTGTAGACATGATGGCGTCTCGCCTCAACAAGAAACTGGACAAATATTGCGCCAGGTCAAGAGATCCACAGGCAATAGCTGTGGACGCACTGGTAACTCCTTGGGTGTACCAGTCAGTGTATGTGTTTCCTCCTCTGCCGCTCATACCAAAGGTATTGAAGATCATACGGCAAAGAAGAGTAAGAACAATACTAGTGGTTCCGGATTGGCCGAGAAGGACTTGGTATCCGGAACTTCAAGAGATGCTCACGGACGAACCGTGGCCTCTACCTCTGAGAAGGGACCTGCTACAGCAGGGTCCCTGTCTTTTTCAAGACTTACCGCGGCTGCGTTTGACGGCATGGCGGTTGAACGCCAGATCCTAAAAGGGAAAGGCATTCCAGAAGAAGTCATTCCTACCTTGATTAAGGCACGGAAGGAAGTCACCGTGAAACATTATCACCGCATTTGGCGAAAATATGTAGCGTGGTGCGAGGATCGGAGGGTTCCGACGGAGGAATTCCAACTGGGTCGTTTCCTACATTTCCTGCAATCAGGATTATCTATGGGTCTCAAATTGGGATCCATTAAGGTTCAAATTTCGGCCCTGTCAATATTCTTCCAAAAAGAATTGGCCTCTGTCCCTGAGGTCCAGACTTTTGTCAAGGGAGTACTGCATATACAGCCTCCTGTGGTGCCTCCGGTGGCACCGTGGGATCTAAATGTAGTTTTAGATTTCCTCAAATCCCATTGGTTTGAACCATTGAAAAAGGTGGATTTGAAATATCTCACATTGAAAGTGACTATGTTACTAGCCCTGGCCTCTGCCAGGAGAGTATCTGAATTGGCGGCTTTATCTTATAAAAGTCCTTATCTAATCTTCCATTCGGATAGGGCAGAACTGCGGACTCGTCCGCATTTTCTCCCTAAAGTGGTATCAGCATTTCATCTGAACCAACCTATTGTGGTGCCTGCGGCCACTAGCGACTTGGAGGACTCCAAGTTGTTGGACGTTGTCAGAGCCTTAAAAATATACATTGCAAGGACGGCTGGAGTCAGAAAATCTGACTCGCTGTTTATATTGTATGCACCCAACAAGTTGGGCGCACCTGCTTCTAAGCAGTCGATTGCTCGTTGGATTTGTAACACAATTCAACTTGCACATTCTGTGGCAGGCCTGCCACAGCCTAAAACTGTAAAAGCCCACTCCACAAGGAAGGTGGGCTCATCTTGGGCGGCTGCCCGAGGGGTCTCGGCATTACAACTCTGCCGAGCAGCTACGTGGTCGGGGGAGAACACGTTTGTAAAATTTTACAAATTTGATACCCTGGCAAAGGAGGACCTGGAGTTCTCTCATTCGGTGCTGCAGAGTCATCCGCACTCTCCCGCCCGTTTGGGAGCTTTGGTATAATCCCCATGGTCCTTTCAGGAACCCCAGCATCCACTTAGGACGATAGAGAAAATAAGAATTTACTTACCGATAATTCTATTTCTCGGAGTCCGTAGTGGATGCTGGGCGCCCATCCCAAGTGCGGATTATCTGCAATACTTGTACATAGTTATTGTTAACTAATTCGGGTTATTGTTAAGGAGCCATCTTTAAGAGGCCCTTTCTGTTGTCATACTGTTAACTGGGTTTAGATCACAAGTTGTACGGTGTGATTGGTGTGGCTGGTATGAGTCTTACCCGGGATTCAAAATGCCTCCCTTATTGTGTATGCTCGTCCGGGCACAGTACCTAACTGGAGTCTGGAGGAGGGTCATAGGGGGAGGAGCCAGTGCACACCACCTGACCTAGTAAAGCTTTACTTTTTTGTGCCCTGTCTCCTGCGGAGCCGCTATTCCCCATGGTCCTTTCAGGAACCCCAGCATCCACTACGGACTCCGAGAAATAGAATTATCGGTAAGTAAATTCTTATTTTTTAGAACCAGCACTGGGCTCTGCGTCCGGTCCTGGTGCAAAAAATACGGGGGACAAAAGACGTAGGGGTCCCCCGTATTTTTAACACCAGCACCGGGCTCCACTAGCTGGAGAGATAGTGCCACAGCCGGGGGACACTTATATCGGTCCCTGCGGCCGTGGCATTAAATCCCCAACTAGTCACCCCTGGCCGGGGTACCCTGGAGGAGTGGGGACCCCTTAAATCAAGGGGTCCCCCCCTCCAGCCACCCAAGGGCCAGGGGTGAAGCCCGAGGCTGTTCCCCCCCCCCCCCCCCCCCCATCCATGGGCTGCGGATGGGGGGGCTGATAGCCTTGTGACCAATAAAAGATTATTGTTTTTTGCAGCAGAACTACAAGTCCCAGCAAGCCTCCCCCGCAAGCTGGTACTTGGAGAACCACAAGTACCAGCATGCGGGGGAAAAACGGGCCCGCTGGTACCTGTAGTTCTACTAAAAAAAAAAATACCCAAATAAAAACAGTACACGCACACCGTGATAGTAAAACTTTATTACATACATGCCGACACACACATACTTACCTATGTTCACACGCCGACTCTGTCCATGTCTCCAAGATGAATCCATGCGGTACCTGAAAATAAAAATTATACTCACCTAAATCCAGTGTAGCTTGTGTCTTTTTTTTTCTTTCTAATCCACGTACTTGGCAAAAAAACAAACCGCATACCTGGACCATGGACTGAAAGGGGTCCCATGTTTACACATGGGACCCCTTTCCCAGAATGCTGAGACCCCCCGTGACAGGAGTGTCCCTTCAGCCAATCAGGGAGCGCCACGTCGTGGCACTCTCCTGATTGGCTATGCGCGTCTGAGCCATGGATGGGGGGGACAGCCTCGGGCTTCACCCCTGGCCCTTGGGTGGGTGGATGGGGGGACCCCTTGATTTAAGGGGTCCCCACTCCTCCAGGGTACCCCGGCCAGGGATGACTAGTTGGGGATTTAATGCCACGGCCGCAGGGACCGATATAAAAGTGTCCCCCGGCTGTGGCATTATCTCTCCAGCTAGTGGAGCCCGGTGCTGGTGTTAAAAATACGGGGGACCCCTTCGTCTTTTGTCCCCCGTATTTTTTGCACCAGGACCGGACGCAGAGCCCGGTGCTGGTTCTAAAAATACGGGGGATCCCCTGTCCATTTTTTCCTCCTCGTATTTTTACAACCAGGACCAGCTCAAAGAGCCCGAGGCTGGTTATGCTTAGGAGGGGGGACCCCACGCAATTTTTTTCAAGGTTTTTTAACCATTTTTGTGCCGTCCAAAAAGTCAATTTCAGGATGCACTTATCCGTCAATTGGTCCGTTTTTCGACAGCGGGACTGTCGAATCCGTTTTTGATTGAATATGTCGAATTCCGGCACCCGCCGGCCGGGATTCGATGGTCGAATTGTGTCGAATTTAAAAACGGGCGAAAAAAGGCGCAATTTGTTCGGAATTGCATATACCTGATAGTGTTATAAGGAGCTGAGTATCCACTTGTGTAAAAGAAATTGTCAATTTTGCAGCAGTAATTATAGTGGCAATTTTTAAGAGACCAAACATGATTTTACATTAAAAAAAAAAATTAATCCGTTTTCTAACACAATTATATTTGGCACTTGGACTCTGGGACAGCGCAACTAGATATGTAGAAAAGATCATCTTTGGCCGTGTAATCTCGCTTTGGATCAATACTGCAATATAATACTAACAGATGTTTTTTGTTTTAAAGCATTTACTTTGATGCATACTTTATTTTTATTTTTTAAGTTAAAGCTTACAGAATGGATAAAGTTTTATTCTCTGGTATCTTCAAGTTGGGTAAAACATTAAGGGGGCAATTCAGTTTTCCACCGTGGCTACCACTAGGGGGAGCATAACAGAAATTTGAATGTTGCTCTGTTTATATGCCTGTTAGCCACGGTGTTGACGTTTCTTCCCGAAGCCTACTGAGGTGTGAGAAGAAATGTGTGCAAAGTACCATTTGGGCATCCTAAGTAGTACTTTAGACGGCAGTCTGTTTTGGTGGTCAGTGGAGTCCCGATCAGCGCACATTTGAATTGCTCTGATGGGTACCAATTTGAATTCCCCTATAAAAGTAATAGGAATAATGTTCAAAAACAGGAAATATTGTCTGTTTTCATCAACTGCATAACTACCGATTTCTTTACATGATATGGTCTTCTCCCTACAGGCTGAATTAACTGGCATCAAATGGCGTCGCTACAAGTTCCAGGGCCATGGCGACTGCAGCCCAATCATCTCTGCTCCAGCACAAGACGACCCCATTCTCCTGAGCTTCATCCGCTGTTTGCAAGCCAATCTGCTATGTGTGTGGAGACGGGAGGTCATGCCTGACTGCAAAGAGTTGTGGGTTTTCTGGTGGGGTGATGAACCAAATCTTGGCGACGTCATACACCATGAGCTGACCAGTGAGTGAATTTTTTTGTGTGTTTTATTAATTTTTTTGTTTTGGTATCTGTTTTATTGGTCTTCTGCAGCCATATTAATTTCCCTGCTTTATTATGGAATGCATGAATGCATCTGTTAGATGGAATGTAAACTTTCTATGTATGCATAGAGATGGCTTTTATGTTCACCTTTTCACCATGCTATAGTATTCTGTATTAAGCGTATACTGCTTCTAGAAAGTTTTCAATCTCCTTAGTTTTCTTTTTAAAGTTCTGCATTCATGTCCGTTGTAGTCTTTGTATTGATAGATTTTAGCGTTTGCTTTGTACAGCATATGTTACACTCATACATAGTGGTACAGTTGAGTTTTTCTTAATGTTGAGTTTTAATGTTTTGTGTAGATTAGGTCTTGTACATCTTTGCACATTTTGTATTTTGCGTGTTTAATGATGAACAATGTCCCATACATTAGTGTATGATATACCTTGAAATGATTTACAATTATGGTTTGCTTTAAATTAGAATTTTTCTATTGGGCTAACCTTTTTGTATGGGTTTGGTGCACTGCCTTTGATACTGGCAGCACAGATGTTCAAGATGAGCAGCGATCCAGCTGACCAAGCATGTCCACCACAGGTAGTGCTTCAAACCAGTTTCCGTGACATGACATTACCCTACTTATTGAACCCCTCATATATGTGACAGGGATACATACAGAAGACCGACAGACGGAATCCCGGCAGCGAGTCCCCTTGCTGGCCCGCTGTGCTCTGCACACATTGGGCCTAGTGGCGAGCTTTGCTCGCCACAGTACATATTCCCACTCGTGTGGTGACGTGGACCCACCACCTGAGTGGGAATACTGGGCTGCAGTTAGGATTCAGACCACCGGTATTTCCCCCACTGTCGGGATCCCGGCGTCTGTATCCTGAACGCTGGGATCCTGACAGCCGGTATATTAACAGCATCCCATCTGACGTATGTAGATGTGTGTGTATACATACATACTGTACATACATACAGGATGCAGTTAAAATGCTAGCTGTCGAAATCACGGTGTTCACGATACAAACGCCAGTTTCCCGACATTATACTGGCGGTAGGAATCCCAACACCCGCCCGTAATTCCCACTCGGCTGGTGGGTCCACACCACCAACTGAGTGGAAATAGAACCTGTGCTGAGCAAAGCCAAACGCCCGAAGCGATGCAAGCCCGCGAGGGGACTTGCTGACTCTCTGCCGGGATTCCGGGAGATGGGATGCCGCTGTCGCTGTACTGACAACTGGAATCCCGTCTGCCAGTGTTTCATACCGGATCCATACATACATGTATATATATAGTGGTGCTCGATAGTTTGTGAACCCTTCAGAATTTTCTATATGTCTGCTAAATTTGGCCTAAAACTACCTCAGGTTTTCACACAAGTCCTAAAAGTAGATAGAGCACCAAATCCTAAAAATAAAACAATAAAATCAAATCATACATGCTCTGTGGGTTTTTTTTTTTTTTAGGAAAAAGTATGTGAACCTTTAGGCTTAGCAGATATTTTGAAGGTGAAATTAGTCTGGTATTTTCAATCCATGGGATGACAATCGGGTGCGAGTGGACAACCTGTCTCTTTAAAAGAACAGGAATCTATCAAAATCTGATGTTTACAACACTTTTGTAGAAGTGTATCATGCCAAGAACAAAGGAGAATTTTGAGGACCTCAGAAGAAGAGTTGTTCTTGCTAATCAGGCTGGAAAATGTTACAAAACCATCTCTAAAGAGTTTGCACTCCACCAATCAACAGTCAGTTGCTGCTCTCTGAAAAGTACATTGCTGCCCATCTGGCGTTTGCTAAAGATCACCTGGACAAGCCAGAAGGCTATTGGAACAATGTTTTGTGGACGGATGAGTCCAAAATAGAGGCTTTTGGTTTAAATAAGAAGCTTTATGTTTGGAGAAAGGAGAACACTGCATTCCAGCATAAAAACGTCATACCATCTGTCAAGCATGGTGGTGGTGGTATCATGGTTTGGGCCTGTTTTGCTTCATCTGGTTCAGGACGACTTGACATCATTGATGGGACAATGAATTCAGAATTACACCAAATATTCTAAAGAAAAATGTCAGGACACCTGTCCATGAGCTGCATCTCAAGAGAATGTGGGTCATAGAGCAAAGCAACTACCCAAACACACAAGTTGTAAGACGATATAATGGTTAAAGAAGAATAAATGTAAGGTTTTGGAGTGGACAAGTCAAAGTCCTGACCTTAATCCAATCAAAATCTGTTGGAAGGATCTACAGTGATCAGTTCATGGGGGAAACACACCAACATAACAGAGTTGAAGATGTTTTGTACAAAAGAATGGGGTAAAATTCCTCCAAGCCGATGTTCAGGACTAATCAATTACTGGAAACATTTATATGCAGTTATTACTGCTGAAAGCAAAGGTTCACATACTTGTGGCTCTTACAGATATGTAATAGTGGATAATTTTCCTCAAAAAAAAAAAAAAAAATGAGCATGTCTAACTTTTTTGTCTTATTTGTTTGTATTGGTTCTTTAACTACTTTTAGGACTTGTGTGAAAATATGAGGTAGTTTTGGCCAAATTGCAGTGTTCACAAATTTTCAAGCACCGCAGTATATATTCAGTCGATAGGGCATTGACCATTTGAGTGTATCACAGTGGTTATTGGGGTGGTAGTCTGGCTAACCTATATTTTGGTGGTGATGAAGCTGGGATAAAAGAAAAGGTAGGTTAAAGTAGGAAATGTGTTGGGCATGTGGGATTTGGAAGAAGGGTGACTAGGAAGGAATAGTAGAATAGGGGAGAGTGGACTATAATGGGTGGTGTATAGAGCTATAGAAAGCAGTCAGTGTATTGCACATAGATGTTCATGGTAAAACAGATTACTAACGTAGTTGACCTACTGCAAAAATAGTGAGAACAAATTGCAATAATAGAAAATATTTAGCAACAATAGGTAAAATTTAAACATGCAGTAGTTGCATGTGGGTGGGGGTGGGGGGGTTGTTGAGAACTTGTGCAGTGTTTGAGGTTAGAGAGTAGGCCAAAGTCCAGTTCAAATACTAATTACAACTCTTTGGGGGCAATTCAATTGTTTAGGTGCAGAGGGCGTCCACCGTCAGCAATTACATTGTGCTGCAGTATGGGCATGCTGACAGCACCGACTTTTCTGCTTGCAGCCTCCCGAACTGGGGAGTAGAATTGTGTGAAAACTGTCCCGTTTAGGCACCCAAATGGCCCTTTTTGCGGCCCGGTCTGGACTTTAGTCGTGTTTAGTAGCTTTCCACGGCTATATCCTCTGCTTTTGGACGCATCAACAGTAATAGGTGCTCGATCGGAGCAACAATTGAATTTCTCCGACAATCGACCATCATTTTGGGCACCCAAATAAACAAACACTTGAATCTCCCCTCATTCTTAGATTACATGCTTAAAATTTAGGCTTGAAAATGGGCAGTCAAATCCTATTTGTACAGCTGTGTCCTCAACATTTTTTCTGCACTTGCTCCGAACAGTCCCTCTTGGCACACCAGGTCCCGTGATACTCTAACTTCGAACTTAAGAAAATGAACCTTAGACCAGCGTGATGCAGTCGGGACACACCAAGAGACAGTGCTGATTAATTTGATATGCAACACTTGTATATCTGTGTACTGACTGAATCTGCATACAAACTACAATGATGCAGACTCAGTAGCACACAGATACAAGTGTCACATATCAAATTAATCAGCACAGTCTCCAGGTGCGTCATTGATGCATATAAGATGCATTTTTGGAAAAAAAAAGAAAAGAAAAGAAAAAAAGTCTGCCGTTAACAGAGTCGCACAGGGCCTGTCTGCTCACTCGTAACAGGCATCTCCAGCTGCATGGCATATTGAGGCTAGATGTACAGGTTGAGGACACATCTGTATGTCCTTAAATAGCACACATTGGGTCACATCCAATTCAGTGTAGTGACAACACCACATGTTTACCCTATCACTTCTGTGGGCGCAGTGGATAACTTACAATGCTGGCGGATGTTGTGTTCTGTTCCGGAACTGCACATCATGTCCATTACCTAGAATTTAAATACTCCCCCCTCTCCCCTCCCCCACTGGTACAGTGAGGGAAAGTGTTTGATCAGATTATACAGCAGGCATGTAACAGAGGGTATATTGCGGGAAAAGATCATTGTTTCAAATAGACTTCAAAACAAGTTTTCACGAGGTGAAGTTAGAACTACCACTTGGAACAGAGCTGTATAGATTGTAAGCTTGCAAGCAGGGCACTCTTGCCTCCTTGTCAATGCCGAGTTTTGAGTTTACTTGCCGTCCCCATTGCTGTCTATGGGAAAGCAGTATATGGCACAAAGAGAAGGCAACACATTAGAATTCGATGATTTCTCTGTTTACGTATTCCTAAATTAGGAGGTACAGAGAAAAACCTGCTACACAACATAGATCCCTGTATAAGGTCACTTTGTCATGGTAGATTGGCATCTGCATTCTGATCAAAATATCAATGAGGGAGCTCATGTTTATTCCAGAAGTTGTTGTAGAATGTATATTACATATCAATACGCCACAGTTTACTATCGATACATTTTCTAGAACGTATGACTAGTGTAAGTGTGCAAAATGTGCACGTCAGCTGCTTCTGGAGCTGTTAGTAGCAGCAAGCGGTTGTGCAGGCACATGTACCACTTGCAGCGCCGTAGCCCATCATATATAATTGAGTAGTAGGCATTGTGCCATTCCAGCAATGTGAATAATTTATGAGGCACCTGTTCTTAGTGTTGGTACTCGTGACATTACTACTTCACTAGACTACGTTTAATAATATATAGACTCCATTTTTCCCTGATAGTATTTATAAAATATTCACATTTGTCGTGGATTCATTTGCAGGACAGTAGGGTATATTGTATTGTATGATTCATATTTTGTGATGTGACAAACACACACATTCCTTGTACCTGATGTTTCCATTGAAAAATGTTGGTAGCTGTTAGACTTTAATTCGGTTTATATACTTAGGTGCTTAATTTTCCAGAAGGCATCAAATTTGGTGTGTTTGTGCCACAAACCAGTTACCTGCCTTGTAAACCCGCAACTAGTAGATTTCTGCTCAGACCCTTCTGAGTTGCAAATAGAAATCTGCGCTAACCAGTGCATTGGAGGTAGTCGCAGTGTTACAGTGTACGTTAGCAGCCTTGTGCCTGTCACTCTGAATAAGCCCCGAGCATTTGTCATGGTAAACTGCATCTCCTGACTTGAGTGGGTTTATACAGCGTGACTAGTTGAATAGCTTCAGGCACTCATCCCTGGAGTTTAACAAACACTCGCACTGAATTGAATTCTTGCCATAGAATGAATTAAAGATTAGGATTCACGTTTTTTGTTTTTCCACACAGTTTAACAAGTATTAACAATGGTTGATGGTTTATTCTGCCGCCTTTTTTCTTTCATCCACTAGGGGATGCTGGAAGCTTACGCTGGGGTATAGAGGCATGGTTAGTGGGAGCTGGCACTATGATAATTTAGAAAAGTGCGAAGCTCCTCCCCCTCTAGTACCTATCATCCCCCAGTTAGAAAAATGTGCTCCTAGGGAGCAGGTCACACTGGATCTAGCGCCAGTTTTTTAAAGGTATTTTTCTTTTGTTTTCATTTCTTTTGTTTTAGCGACTTGACTTTTTACTTTTCACTCATACACCCTTCCCCTGCTTCATCTAAAAGTAGGTCTCCGGGTTGTTGTCGCTCTAACGGTCAAGACAGGTTACCAGGGCTATACAAAGCCGCTGCTACACCTTACTGGGACTCCTACAGCATCTTACGAAAGGTGCCGACAGTCCCAATACTCGAACAAGTGCCAGGAAGTGTGAAGACAGTGCACTGTGAGTAATCCATTCCCCCCTCACGCTGCTTCAGCCGCGCCATTTGTCTCCGGAATACACTGCCTCCACGCCGATCTGTCTCTCACAGCGTCACACAGCCAGGCGCTTAGACGGCTCCGCTCTTCTATCCGGGGCAACGGGGAAGAGACTGTGCGGCGGTTCCCGGCAGTCAGCATTATTTGAGATGCAGCGCTGTAACGCCCGGGGAGTTCCCTCTGTCACTGAACATGCTTGCTGGCCTTTACTTGTAACAGGCGGTCATGATAGGAAGGGGTGGGGACTCACATTGGCGCCCTTGGAAGACAGTAGGGTGGACCATAGACAGGCGCTGCACTTACAAACAGGATTATCTTGTGTACCTCTCCTCTAACAGACAGAGAACAGGCACCAAGCTTCCACAGAGACCAGAACTGCCTCCACAACAAGTGCTGCAATGAAATTGGAGTATCCCACCAAGTATGACATCCCATCTTCGACATTTAAAGGTCGTGAGTACGCTGGGGTGTTGTGCTGGTTGGTGGAGACAGGGAATTCGGGGGTTGGCTGTGTGATCCACACCCCTCTACTTTCCACATCATCGTCTGGTTTCTATTTAATTACTTTCTCCTGTGTAACTATGTCTCCCTGCGACTGTGTGTGTAAACATTACGGGCAGGTCAAATACAATAGCTTTTCAGAAGCTGTTTTCTTGTACTGAGTGTAATTCTAAATTTACTCTCACAAATCCTCAGGGTAACTCCACCTTGTGTGAGTCCTGTTCTACGGCAGAATCGGAGAAAACTGCTGATGCCCCTGCTACTCGGGGCTTGGGCATCAGTCCCGGCCGGATCAGTGGCTGCTTTGTCTGCTGAATTGGCAGAGTCCTGTAGGACAGAACCAGCCTGGGCTTAAGGATTTAGCTAACGGTCTCGTAAATACTATGGGGTCTTATAGTAGGACCCCCCCCCCAAAGAAAAAAAATAAAATAAAATAAATAAAATAAAATTCTTCCCTTAGACAGAAATGTCCACTTCCAGCGGTACTTCAGTCGGATGAATCAGACGATGAACAACTTCACCATGAGGACGTGGAAGGAAATTCTGGAGGAGCCATTACAGGAGCCTGAATCCAATGCTCATGGAATGAACCATTGATTTTGGCAGTGAAGAAGGTCCTGAATTTCCCAGAGGATCCTGTACTGGAACCTAAGGAATTTCAGTATATTGGTAAATTTCTTCTGTTTTTCCCTTTTCTCAGCAGCTAAACGAACATCTGGCGACGGCATGGAAACAGCCAGACAAGCGTTTCCAAGTTCCAAAGAAATTTCTTTCTCACTATCCTTTTAAGTCTGCCATGACAGGTAAGTGGGAAACTCCCCCAGCCGGTAAATGCGTCAGTGTCCAGACTATCCAAGTAGACGAGACTCCCTGTGCCAGGAGCAACGTCCCTTAAAAACTCCTCGGAACATAGTTTTGAGGCTTCCCTTAAGTCCATATACATGGCGGCAGGAGCCCTACTCAGACCGACCCTGGTGGGTGCATGGGATAACACTGCTATTGTGAAATGAGCAGAAGAGTTGGGTAACGGTATGGATTCAGGTCCGCTGAGGTCTGATCTTAAGGTCATCGCTGAACACACGTGAGTCAGCAAGCTATCCGGCTAAAGACATAAGTTTAGTTAGCTCGAGGATTTCTGCTTCTGCTATCACCATTCATCGAGCCTTGTGGTTACGCTCTTGGCATGCAGATACAGAGTCAAAACAAGCGGTTGAGGCCCTCCCGTTTACAGGCGATATCTTGTTTGGACTGGAGTTGGACAAATGGATTTCTCAGGCTACTGGGGGTAAATCCACATTTTACCATCTGCACCTCCACCTGCCAGGAGACCCTATATGGGCCCTTCTTTTCACTCCTTTCGACCTCCGCAGTCCCTTCGTGGAAGAGGCAGAGGTACTTTCTCCCAGGGCAGAGGAGGCAGAGCCAGAGGTTGTCCAAGTACAGCGGTACTTCGTCCAGAGACCAAACTGACTGAGAAGCAGGTGGCATGACAGTCTTCCAACCCACCTGGGGGTCCTGATATTCCACCACGTTTGGAAACTCTCACATCCTCAGACTGCTGGATTCACCATTTAGTGTTGTCAGGGTACAAAATAGATATTTCAGTTTTACCACCAGATCGGTTCTCCACAACAAGTCTGCCTCCGTCTTCAGACAGGACAGCAGTTCTACCGTAGGCCATCCAGTATCTTCTCTTATCAAGTGTTGGTCCTAGTTCCATTGCACTAGCGGGGTCGGGGTTCTGTTGTAACCTTTTTGTGGTTCCCAAAACAGACTGTTCTGTCAGACCGATTCTGAACCTGAAATCCTTAAACAAGTACCTGATGATTTATCGGTAATAGCGAATTTAAAACTAGCCGAGTACTTCATTTCCATGAACATAAAGCAGGGGTGGGGAACCTTTTTTCTACCAAGGGCCATTTGGATATTTTTAAAATCCTTCAGGGGCCATACAAAAATGATCAACTTAAAAATTAGCCTGCCCGTAGTAGATATGCCCCCCATTAGATATGACCCCTAGTAGCGCCGCTTACACACACACGCTAAAAGAAAGAAAAAACACAATACTCACCAGCCCCGCTCCTGCTTCCGTACCCTTGCCCTCTGCCTGGCTGCCCGCTCCTCAGAACTTTGGGAGAGACGTTAAGACATCTCTCACATAGCACCGCACAGGCACACACACACACTGCCAGAGCCGGAAGCCGGAGCTCAGGAGTGAGCTCCTGCCTCCGGCTGCTGCTGAGGGGAAGAAGCCAGGCACCCGCTAGTAACAAAATCTCAGCGGGCGCCTGGCATCTCCCTTGGTTAGGTGAGCCTGGGAGGGCCGGATCAAGTGGCTTTGCGGGCCTTATACGGCCCGCGGGCCTGAGGTTCTCCACCCCTGACATAAAGGATGCGTACCTGCACATCCCTATTTGGGAACCGCATCAAGCTTACCTGCCATTTTACAGGAACATTCAGTTTCGGACACTGCCATTCAGATTATCATCAGTGCCTCGTGTCTTCACCAAGGTCTGTCGGTGATGATCGCCCACCTACGGTCCTTGGGTGTCACCATTGTTCCTTACATGGATGACCTTTTGATCAAGGCTCCACTGGAAACAATCCTCTTAGAGCATGCATTGTTAGCATAGCAGACTCTCTAATTCGTCATGGGTGGATCATCAATTTCAACAAATCTCAACTGATACCGACTTAGTATCACGCATACCCAACCCCGGATATAATAATGCTGACCTATATACACCAGTACTGGTACTTCTAAGCTCACCAGTCCTCGCACAGCTCCTGCCCAGTCTGGGGGTAGAGAACACCAGTATCCATCAGCAGCTGGCCAGAGGTACTGGGCATGGCATGTGCGCGGTGGAAGGGGAAAGCACAAAACCCCACCTCTCCGCTGGCGTTCAGTTTATATAAAGCAGCTGAATTGGTTGTGCCGGCCCCCCCTCTTCCCAGTTACTGCACTGCTCATCCCACACAGGGCCTCACCTTCTCCCCCTGCCGGTACGTGGCCACACGTGTTCCCTCACTGTGTAACCCCCGTACTGTGTAACCATGTGGTGGTTCCTACATCTGTTCCATGCTTACTGTTGCTCCGAAAGTAGAGAGGTAAAGGGCCCCATATACTACAGCGACATGTCGGAGGCTAAAGTCGGATTCGATTTCCCTTGAACCGCCTGGCAGCTGGGATCTTGAACAAATTCCGGCGGAGTGTGGTGCCCTGTATATATGGGGCACTATATGGAGGTGCAGTGTATATAGGGACAGTATATAGTGGGGGATGCAGAATATGGAAGATGATGGGGTTCAGTGTACTGTATATAGAGATAATGGACCTAATTCAGTAAGGATAACATATTCTGCTAATTAGCAGAATTTGTTATCCTTTGGAGCGCATGCTGGGGGCTGCCCATTCCTGGGCAAGGCCACCCATCATGCTGACCGGAGCCCCCCCTCAACCAGCAGAAATTGTTAACAGAAATAGAGGAAGCCTCCTGCCGGCGCAGCTTAGCTGCACCCACAGGGGACCTGCCGCCATCTTTTCGATAGCTGCGGCTGCATGTGACATCACGCACCCGACGCCCCCTGCTTGCGCCACACTGCGATAAGTAATTGGCATCTGCGGTGCTCGCATCTGTCTGAATAACAAATATCGCCCTTCTGGCACCTTTTACTTATGGGCACCTAAAATCAATTGAATTCCTCCCTTTGTGTTTATTCACTTAATTCCAGTTTGGAGTGTTGTTCATCGGTATGGCAGGGCGCAGTACAGTGTATTATTTAATTCTGGAAAATATTTTCTAAACCTACTCGGAGTAAGATTCAGGCCACGGTATTTTGCCTTTCTTCTTTTTTTTCCCCCTCCTCAGAGACATAAGGTTTTATAGTAATGTTCCATCCCTAGCTGCAGTCACTCATTATCCCAAAGGTACAACAGAGAAGGTCAATAGTATGAATCACAGCTCAGCATTATGCACTTGGTGTTTCTGTGACAGAGCAGCAATTTAGAGGGCAAATAAGTCTCTTTCTATGTGAAATAGGGAAAGAGCAGCGTTTTCACTGGCATGTCACTGAAAAGGTGGACTGTAATATTTTAGCTACAGATGAGTAATAATGTAAGATAATAGAAACCAGTATCTTTCCAGGTCTCTTTACTAGTTTCCTGCAGTATACAGATTTTTACTCCTAAGCATTGCTGTGTTTTTAAGAATTTGTATCAACTATATGTTGTTTTTATGAATACAAAAAGCTGTGTGAGCTGGTTATATTGTTTTATTGTTTTGTGTTCCTTGATGCCTATTATGTGGTTACTTCAGTTTTATACCAACATCGCCTCAGTCGTTTCTCTTGAATTTTTTGACATCTACTGTAAATGCAGATGAATGCTAGTGATGTCTTGTATTGCTTTAATTGTTCACTCACTGCGTTTCTGTCTCTTAGCCATATTGCATAACAACAAGATAACTGTTTTATTTGATGACATGTGGGTGGCAAAATTGGAAGGGATTCACCCATCCGGTGCTAGGGCCGAGTAGACTGATCACTTCCAGCATTGCTTGTGCCTGTTAGTCTGGTACGTACAGTGCACATGCACATTGGTCGATAATGATGATCTTCCAGTCTCCTTTGGCAGCATGCCTTATACCTATTGATTTTGGTATGATAAGTATTAGGCAATCCACATGATGCAGATATGGGGCCTTTTACCTGCCATCTGATTTTGTATATCTAGCAATATAAAATTGTTAAAAAAACCCCTCAAGTATTTTCCTCTGTATTTACAAATGTTTTATAAACAATAGATTCCTTAGCAATGAGATATGTTAGACTGGAAGATAACCATATAATGTTTAAGACAGGGGTTTGCTAAGGAGAGGTCTTTTGACATGTCTGTAAGTAATATAGATCGTATAAATGTGTATGTGTATGAGCAGGCAGCTCAGGAATCTGTAGCCAGTGATGTCTGTCACCCAGTGGAATACTATGCTCAATTGACAAGCATGCAGGCATTTAAAGCAGCAGCTGTGACAGATTTGATGCGGCAGCAAGAAAAAAATCCCCACAAGGGGCTTATCCGATGGTTGTCATTTAGAGAAGTGTTAAAGCAAAGCAGCAAGACTCTTAATGACCTCCTTATCCACTTTACAAACACGATCAGCCCTTCACTCCGAAAAACCTCTTGAGGTACATACTTCATTGAAAAATGTAAGCCCATGTAGAGAATGAGCTGGTGGTGGTGTGTTACCTTTAGTGTGCTTGTATTGGATACACTACTGAGTACAGTAGATTGTTGTTTTTTTTCTGTTTTGCTTTGTGTTTATTGTTCCATTGCATCTGAGTATAACTAACCATCTATTTGGTGACAAGCATTTTTTTCTTTGTCAGTGACTAGTGCTAATGTTAAGTGTAGATTACGTGTATGTAGGTATAAAATGTTTTGAAGGCACATATTTAAAGTGTGTTTGTATAGTTATGTATATAAGCAAATTGTAGTACATTTGTTTTGTGATTATTGCTTTGATATAACGAAAATATTCGCTAGACTTTGTGCCTATTATGGAATACACATTGCTGCTATGTTTTTTTTTTTTTTTATATATAGCCCTTTGTGATTCAGAAATACTGTGTGTGTATATATGCGATTAGGATGTCAAGACAAGTTGAGTTTGCTTATTTGTTGAAGGATTTAACTCTTGATAAACAATTTGTTGAAACAATGTTACTAGCTTTTTTAGTTTGGGTGTAGTATATCACCTACAGAAAATAGATTTTTGGGCCTGTTGCCTGAGTAATAGAAGAACTACAATATGGGTAGAACTATTACTGTGCCGTTTTTACAGAGTAGATGAGGTAAAGCTGACTCGCATGCAGTGGCCTGTGGTAAACCAAGTGCCGGAACGGTAAATAAACTTTTAGCTTAAAGAAATAAATACAATTTGCAGAACTACATTTGATCAAGTTCTTTAATTTGGCACTATAGCAGCAGTTTTTCATCAAGTGTATTACACGGTTATACATTTACAGGTTTTGGAATGAGTATTATTCCAAACAAAAAAAATTATACATATTTATATGGTAAATTAACTGTTTATCACCCATATAATGAATAAATATACAATATTAGATTATCGCTTTGGAGTATTAAAAAATGCAAGAGGTAGGTGAATTACACCTGGCTTTTTATGTCTCTGTTCATATACAGTCCATAGGTTGCAAGTTCTGTGGGTTAATGTATAAGCCATACATATACAGAATACTGTACCATGAAATATATATATATATAATAATATATTTAGAAGCATTTGCGATGGACAATAGAAGGTCCAGCCTCATCATACTCCTGCTTACTGATCCACATCTGCTGGAAGGTGGACAGTGAAGCCAGGATGGAACCTCCAATCCAGACAGAGTATTTTCGTTCAGGTGGAGCAATGATTTTAATCTTCATTGTGCTGGGGGCTAGGGCAGTGATCTCTTTCTGCATACGGTCAGCGATACCTGGGTACATTGTGGTTCCACCAGAGAGAACGTTGTTGGCGTAGAGATCTTTGCGAATGTCTATGTCGCACTTCATGATGCTGTTGTAGGTGGTTTCATGAATACCAGCAGACTCCATACCAATGAAGGAAGGTTGGAAAAGGGTCTCTGGACAACGGAAGCGTTCATTACCAATAGTAATGACTTGGCCATCTGGCAGCTCATAGCTTTTTTCCAGAGAAGAGGATGATGCAGCTGTGGCCATTTCATTTTCAAAGTCTAAAGCAACGTAACACAACTTCTCTTTAATGTCACGCACAATTTCTCTTTCAGCTGTAGTGACAAAGGAATAGCCCCGCTCAGTAAGAATTTTCATAAGGTAATCAGTGAGGTCTCGGCCTGCAAGGTCTAGACGCATAATAGCATGAGGCAAAGCATAACCTTCATAGATGGGGACATTGTGGGTGACACCATCTCCAGAATCTAGCACAATACCAGTAGTACGACCAGAAGCATAGAGGGACAGCACGGCCTGAATGGCAACATACATGGCAGGAACATTGAAGGTCTCAAACATGATTTGTGTCATCTTTTCACGGTTTGCTTTTGGATTTAGAGGAGCCTCAGTAAGCAGAGTGGGGTGTTCTTCAGGGGCCACACGCAGCTCATTGTAGAAGGTATGATGCCAGATTTTCTCCATGTCATCCCAGTTAGTGATGATTCCATGCTCAATTGGATATTTCAGAGTGAGGATACCTCTCTTGCTCTGTGCTTCATCACCTACGTATGAGTCCTTCTGTCCCATGCCTACCATGACACCTTGGTGACGTGGGCGGCCCACAATAGATGGGAATACAGCTCTGGGTGCATCATCTCCTGCAAATCCAGCTTTCACTAAGCCAGAGCCATTGTCACAGACCAAAGCAGTGGTCTCTTCGTCGTCACACATGATTGGATGGAGCAGGAACCTTGTCACCTGGAAAGCCAAATGCTGTATGTAGCAGCTGCGGTTCTAAACTGTAGGAGCTAAGCCTTTTTATATTCATTTCCAGCCCCTCTTTTCTTTTTTTTCTCTTGTGCTTCTCTTCCCTAGTTTAGGAATGCTTTGGTGTCCCCCATCTGCCTTTCCATATTAGGCACTGTCATGAGCAGCCTTTCTACCCACCCTTCATTACACTCCATGTGGGAGTGTCTTGACGCTGTGCCCTGTGTAGCCATAAATGGTCCCCAGAATCTCACAGCCCTCAGCTTGGAAAGCTGTGAGTGACAGTGACATATTCCTGGAGGACAGCTGAAGAGGGATAATCTAAAGTGCTATCTAAAACAAATGAAGTGGCACTGTTCTGAAAATTAGCTTGTGCCCGTTTTGCCCATTAATGGACATGTTCTTTTCAAGCTTTGAGATATGTAAGCAATTAATAGGTTTGAACATATTAACCAAATTAAGGCTTACAAAGCGCTATTGGTAAGTCTGCCTTTCCTAATTGCAAATCTGTTTTGCTAGTTCTGTAAAAGCAACAAGCCTCACCTTAGTTATTGATATTCCATCTTAGATGCATTTGAAATTTGTATTAGGACTTATTTAAGCTGTTGGACTGTACATACTGCCTTCATAACTATCAGTATTTGCTCCATGCAATTATTTTGCCCACACTATCAAAATATATTACCTAGGCTAGCTTTGCAGTGTGGAGTTGTCATAGGTATGTCATTTTTGATAGCTGTGAATTAGATGCATTACCTGAAATAAAATTAAAAGTGTTCTCTCTTTAAATGTATAGATGTGTCTATTTTTCTAATTGCCTGTTTTCCATTCTTCACAATTGCATCACTCCTGGGCATAGTCTCGCAACCTTTACGTATAATAAAAAGTTAGCACTGCTCCTATGGGGGGAATTCGAGTGTTTTATGCCCCAGCGGCCACTAGATGGCTCCCGGCAGAGCAATTCAAGTGTTACTCTGTTTGGACGAGCACAGCAGCTGGTGCTGACATTACTGTAATGCTGTTCAGTCATTTTGATGGACTGGTTACGAGTATGAATAATACTTGCTTTGTCTTACAAGTTTTGGTGCATCACAGGTTCTGTCCTTGCACCGCACAGAGGTGTACAGAAAAATCTGCAATTTTTGGGTACTGCAGTAAGTGGTGGTGTATGCAACCATACTACACCACTAATACCCCTTTTACACTGCACAAATAACCCGGTATATTGCCGGGTCGACGTGGGTCTAGGTGCTGTGTGAAAGGGGTATTTTTCGATTTCCGGTATTTCAGCCTGGGAATAAAGCAGGGTTATCAGGTGGAGTGTGAAGGGTTTGCTGCGTCGATCGGACCTAGAACCCGTTTACTCTATAGGGAAAGGCGGAGCGAGATGATCTGATCT
Source organism: Pseudophryne corroboree (assembly GCF_028390025.1). Taxonomy (NCBI): domain Eukaryota; kingdom Metazoa; phylum Chordata; class Amphibia; order Anura; family Myobatrachidae; genus Pseudophryne; species Pseudophryne corroboree. Next base: position 415,282,389 of record NC_086444.1, on the reverse strand, counting down.
CCAGGCGCCGCCTCAGCATACGTCACTGCGCACATCACCAACCCTGCAATTTGCCGGGTTGTTGCTGCCAGTCTGAAAAGGGTCTCAAACGGGTCACACCCAGGAAGGACCCATGTACAAGTCCAGAGTGCGACCAGCTCTAGCGATCTGGAAGCGGTATAATTGAATTGCCCGCTAAGGTTGTTACTCTGTATATTAGTAGAGTACTTTCGAGTGGCAGTAAGTCTGTTTTTCTTAATCTTTGACATCTTCATCTTCACTAGTAATATCAAATTAACTACAGTTATTTCCTGATGTTGAAGTTTTATAAGTAAATGTAGCGTGCTATGTGACTAGCTATAAATCTTAATTTTCCCAATAAAACCCATGTAGGTCTTGTCTTGAACTAAAAGTACATCAGCAATACATCCAAAAATCTATCAAACCCCTATTTTACATCTCCCTGGTTTTAAAAATAATTTAATGGTTCCCTTGTTCCTTAATACATTCTAATGGTCTGGTTCCTCTTTCCTAATTCTACATTTCACACTGATACTGAATTGTTAAGTGTGTTTTGAATTGTTAAGGTTTGGAAGTTCTTGTAATAATAATAATAATATTATTATTATTATTATTATTATTATTATTACTATTACTACTACTACTGAGATTCGATTACAACTTAGTATTTTTCTTTCATCTTACGTATTACTTAACATTTTCAGTACAACAGGTCATATTTCAGTAATGTAGTTGTTCCACATTTTTTGGACATGGTGCATATACAGGTCTGGAAATGTTTGGTTACATTATGAGTAATTATCCCCCCTCAAGTGAAACCTTTTATTGCACAGATGTGTTGATTCATGGAAAGTTTATAATGTTGTAGACCTCTTCCTCAGTGGGGAAAAAAATGTAACAATACACTGTGGCCAATTGTACATAAGCTTATGTATATGTTTTATTCTTTGGAAAGTCTTAAGGGCCCTACACACTTAAAGATGTAACTGAACGATATGAACGTTCTCGTTCATTAATATACGAGAACTTGTTCATATCTTTCAGTGTGTAGGCACCAATGATGAATGATGACCAATGCCCTAGTTTCCTCATTGTAAATTACCACAGTTTATACTGTCCATTGCATTCAATTGGGTGCGAGTTGGGTCCTACGAGCTGTTCTCGAGGCAAACTTGCCATTTTGATTTTCAATACAACTCCAAACTATTTTTTCAGAGGGTTTCCATTTGTGTGTGTGTGTGTGTGTGTGTGTGTGTGTGTGTGTGTGTGTGTGTGTGTGTGTGTGTGTGCCTTCTTGAGCAGGTGAAAAGGTAGGGAGACTATAAGGTAAAAATGTTGGGACACCGTGCAGAACGTCTGGTGCACCCCTCCCATGGAATAACTATGCACATTTCTCTAAAAAGCTTACTAATAAATTATGTGGGACATATCGGAGGTAGAAGTGTTTATGCCAACTTTTTACAAACTTGTATAAGAACACTGAAGGACCATGCATTTTTCTGTACCCCAAAATACTGGAAAGACTTTAGTTAGATGAAAGACACTTGCTATGATTTTTAAGTCATTACTTCACTCTGAAAAGTTTTCTAGTTGTACTTTAATAAATGCATTCCTTTTTTCATTAAATTGAGTGTAAAAATGGAACTCTGCACTGTTTTCCATTTAGTAATTATTCTGCAATTCACATAGAACGTTAAACAGCATCACTCCTCCCTGCTCGTACACTTTGCATATTTAATATGAGTAAATCTGTGCATGTGAAAATGAAGCATAATTATATCCGTAGGTAATGATCTAGGTGCACTTGTAAATGTAGGGTCTAGTGACCATTTAGTGTTTTTATGTAAACCATTATTTACAGGCTGTTAATCAGACAGACAGTATTTGGCTATGGTTTGATCCATTGAGGGCGTCTGGAAGTGATTACCCCATGTCTTCATATCAGGGAAGTGACAGAAATAGGTTGGAATTTGTGAGGAGTGGGCGGGCAGGCGACGAGGATCAAGCCAAAAAGAAATTCCTAAAAAGACAATGCATGGCTCTTGTGTTGTGCAGCTGTTCTGACGCCTGGCAGCCCACTCCCAGCCCACAGTGCTGTGGCTCCCCTCATTCTGTATTTCATGCACATATAGCTTAATTAATATCTCTGTCTGGGTTTTTCTTTTCCTTGCTTTCATTCTAACTATAGTTTTTACTTGTTTATTACTGGTACCTTTGGACAACACCACTACTTTTAATTTTTTGGTAAATCTACCCTGTAGAAAAATGTTATGATATATGGAAGTGGAAGCTGTGTAAAGTAGGATGAGTATTGAAAGCATTAATTAGTAACAAGTGGTATTTTTAAGTGAACGAATATATTATTAATAATAATAATTTTATTTATATAGAGCTCTTTCTCCTATAGGACTCCAGACGCTTAACAGATGCATAGCATAATATAGTACAGAAAATAATGAAGTACAGAACAGCAGCTTTTCATGAAATACAGAAGCATGAAAATACTAAAGGGACAATTGTGGGAATGCTTGAGTAAACAGGAAAGTCTTAAGTCTATTTTTGAAGGATTCTTTAGTTATGGCCTCTCGCACTGTGCGGGGTAGTGAGTTCCATAGAGTCGGAACCACATGACTAAAAGCTCGACCCCCCCCAGATGAATTACGGGAGATTCTAGGTACTGCTAAAAGTCATTCATCTACAGATCGCAGTAATTGAGGGGGACAGTATGGGAACAGAAGCTGCTTCAGGTACCTTGGGACCTGGTCATGTAGTGCTTTGAAACTCAGTAAGCCAATCTTGAAGATGATTCGCCATCTTACAGGCAGCCAGTGAAGGGAGTCGAGGATGGGTGTTATGTGGCTAGAACGGGGCTGGTTGGTTAACAGCCTGGCAGCTGTGTTTTGTACCAGCTGTAAATGGTGTATTTCTTTTGCCTGGAGACGAAGGTAGAGGGCATTACAATAGTCTAATCGAGATGATACAAATGCATGTATGACTTTTTGCAGATCATCTGAGGGAATTAAGTGGTTGATTTTGGCTATGTTCCTCAAGTGAAAGAATAAAGATTTGATTGTGGCTGATATCTGATATTTAAGTGTGAAGCCACAATCCAGAACAACGCCAAGATTGCGCAAACAATCAGTGGTTTGTAATTCTGAATCCCCGATTGTAAGTCCAGTTGGTTGGCTATGCTGCAGTCTTGTCCTTTGGTGTTGCGGTCCTATCATAAGGACCTCTGTTTTATCCGTGTTCAGTCGCAGCCAGCTGGCGCTCATCCACTCCTGGAGCTCAGCAAGACAGCCATTTAGGGTTGCTATTGGGTTATCAGTGCCCGGAGCAAAGGACAAGTACAGTTGTGTATCATCTGCATAGCAGTGGTAGACCAGGCCAAGGCGCCTGATTATTTCACCTAGTGGGAGCATGTATACTGCAAAAAGCATGGGGGATAGTATGGAACCTTGTGGGACACCACATAGCAATGGCACTGTTGGTGATGAGTATACTCCAGACAATACTCTCTGTGACCTGCCTGTGAGAAAGGATTTGAACTAGCTTAGGACTGTGCCATCCAGTCCACAAAAATGTATCAGATGCTCAATTAGAAGCCCATGGTCCACGGTATCAAATGCTGCAGAGAGATTCACAAGGATTAATATTGAACAGTCACCTCTGTCTCTTGCCATCAGAAGATCATTTAACACACACACCAGGGCTGTTTCAGTGCTATGTCTTCTCCTCAATCCTGGTTGGAATGGATCATAGATATCATGGGTTGTCAGGCGGGTTTCCAGTTGATTTGCAACCACTTTCTCAATAACCTTTCCTAGAAAAGGAAGGTTTGATACCAGTCTGTAGTTGGTCATGCAGTCGGGATCTAACTTAGGTTTTTTAAGAAGAGGCCTAACAATTGCTTCCTTTAGAGGTCCAGGAAAAATGCCTGTCTGCAAAGAGCATTGAACAATTTTTGCAAAGACAGGACCAGTTATATCCATACAACCTATTAGTAGCTTGGTAGAGGCCGGGTCCAGATCACAGGTGGTGGGACACAAAATCCGAGCAATTTCAACAGTGTCCTTTACATCCACTGGGTCAAAGCTGGTCCATGAAGGCAGGTGGCTTATATTTGCAGGCTTTGTAGTTTGGCACTCCTTTGATGGCATTGTGGAGATTCCAGCCCGGATGGTGGATATTTTATCTGTAAAAAGTTTGTAAACTCGTTGCATCTTGCCTGGCAGAGGGTTTCATCAGTATGCTGGCTTGATGGTATTTTATAATTTGCATTGCTAGATGGACCTTAATTATGTAATGACCTTTTGATTTCCAGAAAGTATGTAATTCTCTGATAAATGGAAGCTATTAGCGCTAACCATATTTAAAATGTAATTAAATAAATCTGAATAAAACTGAATCAAATTGGCAAGGCATAATATAGTTCCCTTTCCTACGCATTACCACATATAGTGGGTTATTTAATGTAAATACACTTTGAGCACACACAGCTGTAAGGAAAGTATTAGCTCTCAGCACTAGATGTTCTCCCCTATTTAGTGTCTCAGCATCTGAGCAAAATGTTATCCTTTTACCTCATGTCAGGGGTTCTTCGTGTTCATTGCCTACCTTTCCTCTAGGACTTTGGCTTACTTTGTGTCGTGCCTGATTTGCTGTGCAGTCCATAGTTACATGTGATTGATAACAGCCTGTTAAACTTATTTTAGTTTAGCTTTATATGTGTTTTAACTTTACTGCTTAGTCTTATCCTATAAAAAAATATTTTTTTCTCAATTTCGTTTGATTGTATTTTCTGATAACTTCAATAAAATACAAGCTATGGTTTTCTGCTGTATGATGTCATTCAATCAAGCATATTCTTTTAGACCATATTCCTTTGAGTTTCAGTGCAAGGTTTTTTAACTTTTCTCTGACGTCCTAGTGGATGCTGGGGACTCCGTAAGGACCATGGGGAATAGACGGCTCCGCAGGAGACTGGGCACATCTAAAGAAAGATTTAGGACTATCTGGTGTGCACTGGCTCCTCCCCCTATGACCCTCCTCCAAGCCTCAATTAGATTTCTGTGGCTGGCCGAGCTGGATGCACACTAGGGGCTCTCCTGAGCTCCTAGAAAGAAAGTATAGTTTAGGTTTTTTATTTTACAGTGAGTCCTGCTGGCAACAGGCTCACTGCAGCGAGGGACTAAGGGGAGAAGAAGCGAACCTACCTAAGTGGTGGTAGCTTGGGCTTCTTAGGCTACTGGACACCATTAGCTCCAGAGGGATCGCACACAGGACCCGACCTCGTCGTCCGTTCCCGGAGCCGCACCGCCGTCCCCCTTACAGAGCCAGAAGCAAGAAGGTCCGGAAAATCGGCGGCTGAAGACTTCTGTCTTCTCCAAGGTAGCGCACAGCACTGCAGCTGTGCGCCATTGCTCCTCATGCACACCACACACTTCGGTCACTGATGGGTGCAGGGCGCTGGGGGGGGGGCGCTCTGAGCAGCAATTTTAACACCTTGGCTGGCAAAACTGACACCATATATAGCCCCAGAGGCTATATAGGTGTAAATTACCCCTGCCAGAATAACACAAAAAGCGGGAGAAAGCCTGCCAAAAAAGGGGCGGAGCCATCTCCCTCAGCACACTGGCGCCATTTTCCCTCACAGCTCCGCTGGAAGGATCGCTCCCTGGCTCTCCCCTGCAGTCCTGCACTACAGAAAGGGTAAAAAAGAGAGGGGGGGCACTAAATTTAGGCGCAGTATATATATATAATACAAGCAGCTATAGGGGAAAACACTCTGTATAGTGATATCCCTCTGTTATATAGCGCTCTGGTGTGTGCTGGCATACTCTCCCTCTGTCTCCCCAAAGGGCTTTGTGTGGTCCTGTCCTCTGTCAGAGCATTCCCTGTGTGTGTGCTGTGTGTCGGTACCGCTGTGTCGACATGTATGATGAGGAAAATGATGTGGAGGCAGAGCAAATGCCTGTAAATGTGTTGTCACCCCCTGAGGGGTTGACACCTGTGTGGATGGACTTATGGAAGGAATTACGTGACAGTGTCAGCTCCTTACATAAAAGGTTTGACGACATAGGACAGCTGGCTACTCAGCTTGTGACTATTCCAGCGTCTCAAATGTCATCAGGGGCTTTAAAACGCCCGCTACCTCAGATGGCAGACACAGATGTCGACACGGATACCGACTCCAGTGTCGACGACGATGAGACTAGTGTACCCTCCAATAAGGCCACCCGTTACATGATTGAGGCAATGAAAAATTTATTGCACATTTCTGATAGTACCCCAGGCACCACAAAAAAAGGGTATTATGTTCGGTGAGAAAAAACTACCAGTAGTTTTTCCTGCATCTGAGGAATTAAATGAGGTGTGTGAGGAAGCCTGGACTTCCCCCGATAAGAAATTGATAATTTCTAAACGGTTATTGGCAGCGTACCCTTTCCCGCCAGAGGATAGGTCACGTTGGGAAACATCCCCTAGGGTAGATAAAGCGCTTACACGTTTATCAAAACAGGTGGCACTACCGTCTCAGGATACGGCCGCCCTAAAGGATCCTGCTGATAGAAAGCAGGAAGCTACCCTAAAAGCTATATATACACACACGGGCATTATATTGCGACCAGCGATTGCATCAGCATGGATGTGCAGTGCTGCTGCTGCGTGGTCAGATTCCCTGTCGGATAATATTGATACCCTGGATAGGGACAATATTTTGCTGACAGTAGAGCATATAAAAGACGCTGTCCTATACATGCGCGATGCACAGAGGGATATTTGCCGGCTGGCATCAAAAATAAGCGCAATGTCCATTGCCGCCAGAAGGGGGTTATGGACTCGGCAGTGGTCAGGTAATGCTGATTCAAAAAGGCACATGGAAGTTTTGCCTTATAAGGGGGTGGAACTGTTTGGGGATGGTCTTTCAGACCTCGTTTCCACAGCTACGGCTGGGAAATCGACATTTTTGCCACAGGCTACCCCACAGCAAAAGAAAGCACCGTATTATCAAGTACAGTCCTTTCGGCCCCATAAACACGAGGGCTCGAGGCGCATCCTTTCTGCAGAGAGGCAAAGGTAGAGGGAAAAAGCTGCAGCATACAGCCAGTTCCCAAGAGCAAAAGTCCTCCCCCGCGTCCGGTAAGTCCACAGCATGACGCTGGGGCTTCACAGGCGGACCCGGGTACGGTGGGGGCCCATCTCAGAAATTTCAGCACACAGTGGGCTCTCTCACAGGTGGATCCCTGGATCCTTCAAGTAGTATCTCAGGGGTACAGGCTGGAATTCGAGACGTCCCCCCCCCCCCCCCCCCGCCGTTTTCTAAAATCTGCCTTACCAGCAACTCCCAAGTGATTGTCAAGGTACCCCTCCTTCAGCAAGGAAAGGGTTACTATTCCACAATGTTTGTGGTACCGAAACCAGAAAGTTCAAGTTCAAGATGGAATCGCTCAGGGCGGTTATTGCGAGCCTGGACGAGGGGGATTACATGGTCTCTCTGGACATCAAGGATGCCTACCTGCATGTCCCCATTTACCCCCCTCACCAGGAGTACCTCAGATTTGTGGTACAGGACTGTCACTATCAGTTCCAGACGCTGCCGTTTGGGTTATCCACGGCACCGAGGGTCTTTACCAAGGTAACGGCCGAAATGATGATACTCCTTCGCAAGAAGGGAGTTTTAATTATCCCGTACTTGGACGATCTCCTGATAAAGGCGAGGTCCAAGGAACAGTTGGTAGTGGGGGTAGCACTTTCTCGGGAAGTGCTGCAACAGCACGGCTGGATTCTCAATATTCCAAAGTCACAGCTGGTCCCGACGACACGTCTTCTGTTCCTGGGAATGATTCTGGACACAGACCAGAAAAAAGTGTTTCTTCCAGTGGAAAAAGCCGAGGAGTTGTCATCTCTAGTCAGAGACCTCCTAAAACCGGGACAGGTGTCGGTAAGGCCCCTGCTTCAGAACCAACCGGTACTGATCCAATCAGACAACATCACGGCGGTTGCCCATGTAAACAGACAGGGCGGCACAAGAAGCAGGAGGGCAATCGCAGAAGCCACAAGGATTCTCCGATGGGCGGAAAATCATGTGTTAGCACTGACAGCAGTGTTCATTCCGGGAGTGGACAACTGGGAAGCAGACTTCCTCAGCAGGCACGACCTCCACCCGGGAGAATGGGGACTTCATCCAGAAGTCTTCCAAATGCTGGTAAACCGTTGGGAAAGACCACAGGTGGACATGATGGCGTCCCGCCTCAACAAAAAGCTAAAAATATATTGCGCCAGGTCAAGGGACCCTCAGGCGATCGCTGTGGACGCTCTAGTAGCACCGTGGGTGTACCAGTCGGTTTATGTGTTTCCTCCTCTGCCTCTCATTCCCAAGGTACTGAGAATAATACGAAGGCGAGGAGTGAAAACTATACTCGTGGTTCCGGACTGGCCAAGAAGAGCTTGGTACCCGGAACTTAAAGAGATACTTTCAGAGGACCCTTGGCCTCTGCCGCTCAGACAAGACCTGCTGCAGCAGGGGCCCTGTCTGTTCCAAGACTTACCGCGGCTACGTTTGACGGCATGGCGGTTGAACACCGGATCCTGAAGGAAAAGGGCATTCCGGAGGAAGTCATCCCTACCCTGATCAAAGCCAGGAAGGATGTCACCGCAAAACATTATCACCGCATTTGGCGGAAATATGTTGCTTGGTGTGAGGCCAGGAAGGCCCCAACGGAGGAATTTCAACTGGGTCGATTCCTGCATTTCCTGCAAGCAGGGGTGACGTTGGGCCTCAAATTGGGGTCCATTAAGGTCCAGATTTCGGCCCTGTCGATTTTCTTCCAGAAAGAACTGGCTTCACTGCCTGAAGTTCAGACTTTTGTCAAAGGACTTCTGCATATTCAGCCTCCTTTTGTGCCCCCAGTGGCACCTTGGGATCTCAATGTGGTTTTGGAGTTCCTGAAATCACATTGGTTTGAGCCACTTAAGACTGTGGATTTTAAATATCTCACGTGGAAAGTGGTCATGCTGTTGGCCCTGGCTTCGGCCAGGTGTGTGTCAGAATTGGCGGCTTTGTCCTATAAAAGCCCTTATCTGATTTTCCATATGGATAGGGCAGAGTTGAGGACTCGTTCTCAGTTTCTCCCGAAGGTGGTATCAGCGTTTCACTTGAACCAGCCTATTGTGGTGCCTGCGGCTTCTAGGAACTTGGAGGATTCCAAGTTACTGGACGTAGTCAGGGCCCTGAAAATTTGTTTCCAGGACGGCTGGAGTCAGGAAAACTGACTCGCTGTTTGTCCTGTATGCACCCAACAAACTGGGTGCTCCTGCTTCTAAGCAGACTATCGCGCGCTGGATTTGTAGCACTATTCAGCTGGCGCATTCTGCGGTGGGACTACCGCAGCCTAAATCTGTAAAAGCCCATTCCACAAGGAAGGTGGGCTCATCTTGGGCGGCTGCCCGAGGGGTCTCGGCTTTACAACTTTGCCGAGCTGCTACTTGGTCAGGGGCAAACACGTTTGCAAAATTCTACAAATTTGATACCCTGGCTGAGGAGGACCTGGAGTTCTCTCATTCGGTGTTGCAGAGTCATCCGCACTCTCCCGCCCGTTTGGGAGCTTTGGTATAATCCCCATGGTCCTTACGGAGTCCCCAGCATCCACTAGGACGTCAGAGAAAATAAGAATTTACTCACCGGTAATTCTATTTCTCGTAGTCCGTAGTGGATGCTGGGCGCCCATCCCAAGTGCGGATTGTCTGCAATACTTGTAAATAGTTATTGTTACACAAATCGGGTTGTTATTGCGAGCCATCTGTTCAGAGGCTCCGTTGTTATCATACTGTTAACCGGGGTTCCTATCACGAGTTATACGGTGTGATTGGTGTGGCTGGTATGAGTCTTACCAGGGATTCAAAATCCTTCCTTATTGTGTCAGCTCTTCCGGGCACAGTGTCCTAACTGAGGCTTGGAGGAGGGTCATAGGGGGAGGAGCCAGTGCACACCAGATAGTACTAAATCTTTATTTAGATGTGCCCAGTCTCCTGTGGAGCCGTCTATTCCCCATGGTCCTTACGGAGTCCCCAGCATCCACTACGGACTACGAGAAATAGAATTACCGGTGAGTAAATTCTTATTATTTCCAGTATACATGGTTTATATTATTATTCCTTTCTTATTTCCATTTTTCAAGTAATATAGGAGTAGCATAGTACTCACCTGCCTTTACTTCACTAAACAGACCTGTGGTTTTGGATTGGCTTGCTGTCCTGTCTATGCCAAATTTAGTAAATACCCAGTGAGCTATTTTTGAGTAGCTATATCTGACTGCTAAATGAGCTTCAGATTACTTTGTCAGTCTTGGAGTACCCACAATATCCATTTATGTGCATGGTACACGTGTATACAATAACTAAGACAGTGCTGCATTGATTGATATTGATGCATTCACCTAGTA